>NC_141904.1:22790000-23121666 GCF_057802395.1 Ceratotherium simum simum
GCAGCAGAAACATGAGAAAAGAAAGTCAAGACTACGATGACTGGTAGGGACACCAGCCAACCTGGGGGCTTTCTATGACTTGCTTGGCCAATGGAATACCAGTAGGTGTGATGCAAGCAGGGGCTTGAAAGCACTTGTGTGGTTGAACTTGATCTCTCATGTCTCTGCTACCACTTCGAGAGGACATGCCCCAGCTAGCCAGTTAGTTGCAGGAAGATGAAAGACACATGGAGTGGAGCTGCCCCAGTGGAGTCTAGCTTAGACCAGCTGACCCACAGACCTGTGAGTGAGCCCAGCTGAGATCAGCAGAGCTGCCTCAACAGAGCTGCTCGAGCCAACCTGCAAACATGTGAGAATAAATTTATATGTGAGAATAAATATGTGAGGATAAACAGAGCTCACTATTTTAAGCCAATGAGCTCTGGAGTCATTGGTTACGCAGCAGTATCGTGGCAATGGCTGACTGATACAATGCCCAACCTAAACTGAAAAACATGAGACCAGTGTACTTTGCTTGGCCTGGGGACTTTCTGGATTATTCCAGAATGATAGAGAGGCCTGACTAGCTCAACAAACCACAGCTGTGAGGCTAATTCCTGGAGCACAGCAGCCTTATCCTGATATTATTCCAACCTGACAGGATAACACTCCATTTCAAGAAGATCACCGTGGGTTAATCAATACCATGCTCCAGTTTCTTATTTGCTTCCTATCCTGAGAGTCTGGTATCAAACAGCATTAGTAAAAATGCTAGGCTCACCTCTTTCATCTGCTGTGCTAAAACGTTTCCCCCAAGTGTTGGTTCAACACCCTCCTGAGACATCTTAGCTTGGTGACCAGGGAAGAACAGAGCTGCTCTTCAGCTAAACCACATTACAAGTATTTTGGGGTCCAAGACAAACATGGACCACAGTCCAGGTCTGGGTAACACGGGTCCTGCTGGAGCCTCTGCCGCAGTAGGGATGCCCTACAGAGCCCTCACAATAAAGCTTTCCCAAGTCCTGACCTGGGGATGCCCAGGACCAGAGGATACTCAATGATTCCTTCAAGCACAAATTCTCTCAAGGCTTCTACAAAAATAAGTTATATCCAATTTCCAAAGTCTTTACCTACAGATCTCCTCAAGGGACGACCTCCCAGCCCTTTGAATATGCTTACCATGTGCTTTAAGTATTAGAGTGTCCAATTTGACATAAATAATATCATAATATTTAGCCTGCCAACAACACTATACAGCAGAGTTGAGGCCCAGAAGGGGGAAGGAGACTCTGCAGCCCATCTAGATTTTCTCTCCCACCCCCTACTAGCTGTCCCTCCATCATCCCGAGTCACAGGCCTGGGAAGAGGGCTGTGTGGTCAGTAGGGAGCGGTATGGCTGGGCTTGGGGGCACGAAGTAGGAACAAACCAGGTCCTTATGTACCAGCTGACTCGTCCCGTGTCTGCCTTCCCGCCTCTCAGCCCACCGCTCTGCTATTCTGAATCCAGCGTGCTGATTCCACCTACTTAACTATGAGGCAAGTTAAGAATGGCTGTCAAAATTTGGTCATCTGTAACAGCAAAAAAGTCAATGAACCACAGAGAGCAGACAGCTGGGCTTTTAAATAGCCCCTTATTTTGACGGCCTCATCCACTTTGCATCTCCTCATCACCCTCCTGGCTCAGCCTCACTGTAATGTGCACCGAGCTGGGTATAAATAGGTCTATCTTAGAGTGAAGGCTCCTGATGTAAAAGGTTAAATCGCCCTCCATCTATGGAAAACACTCCATTATCTCTGCATTTGTTATTAAAGTAAAGATGCTTCCCTACTGTGCACAGAAAGCTATTTGCCCTGGTATTGTATAAATATTTGATGCTGGTCTTTTGGCAAAAGGCCACCTTAACATCCCAAGCTTATGATTTACAAGAAGGATGTGGGAAAAGGAGATTTGCCGTATTATCCCAAGAGGTAGATCCCATGAGGCGACTGCTCTTCCCCTGCAGCCTTTGAGACATGAAGACTCCATCTAGCAAGCTAACCTTCAGGCTCACCCTACATGCTGTTCTTCTCCAAAGTCTACCTGAAATGTGCACACCATGGCAAGTGGTCAATGTATGTAGTCTATAAAAAAATGTTACTGTTCTTTTAACAAGCCAGGTTGGACTAAATTGTCCCCACTGGGGTAGCTATCATAACTGATTTCCTTGGCTCTCTGAGGGCCCCTTCTCCCCATCAGAGGCCGCACGATGCTCACAGCACCTCCCTGGTTCCAGGAATGGCATGCGCCAACTGCATAATCATAATTGCACGTGCTGTCATGCTGACCTGTAACCCCACTGCAAATGCAATCACTGTTCAACCGATCCCGGATAATGGTGCCATGTTGCTCCCCAATCACACCACAGCTAATTTTCTGACATTATCAAGAGAGCGAGCAGGCCTGCTCCTGCTCTTACTTCCCGAGCCCTCGCTGCTGCTCTTGGCCGGCCTTCCTTCCGGCATTCTCAGTTTGAAGCAGTGACTAATCTATAGGAAATATTACTCTTCTTCAGTTACAGTAAGGGTTAGCCTGCAAGTTCGGTGCCATTTAACTGACCAGATGCGGAAGAAATGCTGATTTGCTGCTTGGTGGATGTGAGGTAGTCAGCAGGCAGAGTTCATGGTTTCTTACTGAATCCTACCCAAAATTCTGCAAGGGTTATCCTTACCTCCTGGTGGGTGAGAAAATGGAGGCTACCCATTAGATGGACTCAGATGCAGCTGGGGCATCGGGGAGAGTCTCACCCTGGTGGGTGAGAAAATGGAGTTAAATCATTTGTCCATGTTCAATTGGAAGGCCACGGCCAAACTAGACCTTTCATTCCAAAGGCTCTGCTCTTTCAACAGCTAACAGATATTCACTGAGCGACCATGAGTGACGGACCAGGTGCTGCTGCTCCAGCAGGGGCAGGTGTGAATGGCCTCACCTCCTAGCCTTGTGGAGCGGGTGCTCTCCGACCACTATACCTTGGTGTTTTGGGTGGCATCTCAGTAGGGTCACAGGGAGATGGCCTGAGGGCTTCAGTTTGGGGCCATAACCATGCAAATGCTATGCTTTCTTACAGGTGGCAAAAAATGAATAAAAACACATTTGTAAATGGACAAGTTGTGTAAAGCGACACAAGGGACAGTAGACAGCAACGAGAAAAAATGACCTGCAATTATACGTAAAAATGTGGATGAATCTCACAAATATAATGAGTGAAAAAAGCCAAACATGAGAAGGGCATCTCTATTTAAATAAAGTTCACAATTAATCTATGGTGTTTCAGGTCAGGACTGGGGTCACCCCTGGGTAAAGGGACTGTGAGGGGCATGAAGGGGGCTTCAAGGGGGCCTGTATGTTCTATCTCTTGATCTGCTGCTGGTTACATGGGTGTGCTCACCTTGTGAAAAATCCACTGAGCTATATATCCTTACAATCTGTACAGTTTTCTGTATGCGTGCTACACTGCAATAAAACGTTTACTTAAAGATGTGCTGTTACGGATACAAGAGAAAATATACTTAATGACATAAGCGAAATCTATCCCCTACATTACTAAGTGGATCCTGTGAAACAGAAGCCATGCCTGTAACCACTAGGCCAAACATTCCTGAAGACGGTGGTGTCTCATGGGAGTGGCCATTGGAACCACCTGGAACCTCGTTCTCCCTTTCCTTCCACTGCCTCCAGGCCCCAGCTCTTTGCTCCTCCAGATCTGCAGGTTCCTAAGTGATAACTCAACACCCCAACACCAGGTTCTCCCCTCACTACCATCGGCCTTACTGAGCATCTTCCAGAAACCTTTATTGGTCACCTTCTGTATACAGGGCACAGTGTACAGGCACTAGGACAAGAAGCAGCATAGGAGGCAGGAGCTGCCTCAGGGTTTGCGAGTATGTCTGTATAAAATAAGTGTCCTGACACGTATTTCATTTGAAATATGCACGTGTTTTTTACATATGTATTTTGCAAATATAGGTAATGTAGGTTATGCTGGGTGTCAAAAAAGGGGGTATAAATACCAAAGGTTATTTGGACTTAGATGCAGCTGGGGCATCGGGGAGAGTCTCAAGGAAGACCTAATCTCTTAATCTTTTAAAAAGGGTAGGAATGGAGAGACATCAAGTATAATGTGTCTCCTGATGTGATGCCACAGGTAGAACACAACATCATCTAGAAGATGTTCTAGTCATAAATGCTTAATTTATCAAGGCCTTAGAACTAAATTCCAGTTTATAGGAAAGAGAGGCTAGAGAAATAAGATAAAACGACATCATGAGGCACTGACCAGACAAATCCAGAATGCAGGACATTCTGCAGAATAAGAGGCTAGGTTTATTTCAAGCAGTCAGGGTCATAAAAAATGACCTTTCTAGGTAAAAGAAAAGTGAGGACATGGTCACTGTCTGCAGTACATGTCGCTAGATTGGATTCTGGTTTGGATAACTTGCCGCAAAGGACATTTTTGAAACAACTGAAGACATCTGAGTATGGGCTGGATGAAGATGATACTGTCAGAGGGGGAAGGACAGTGGAGCCAGGAAAGGGCGAGGGCAGGGGAGGGGGAGGGATGGGCAGGGCCAGGACAGGGCCAAGGGCAGGGCAAAGGGTGTAGAGTGAGGGCAGAGTGAGGCGGGGACAACAGAGGGCGAGGGGAGGAGAGGAATGCAGAGCAAGGACAGGGCCAGGGGGACAAAGGGAGGGCAGGGCAAGGCAGCTGGTGGCAGCAGCAGCATCGGTGGCCAGTGACGGCAGCAGGGATCCTGCAGGCCTGGAAGCCTTTGGTGACAAATCAGGCTCCTGGGTGGGTCTTCAGATGGTGGGCACCCAGCTCCACCTCATCCTTACGCTGACTCCTCATCAACAGCAGACGGTCTCCCCTCCTGGCCTCTCCCACCCTGGAGAAGCGTAGATTCTGGCCTTCGTCTCACTGGCTGGAGTGTTTCTGTGTGCCTGTCCACTCTGCTACCTGACCAACCCCTGGACTCGTGCACACTGGTGGCTGGTGACCCAGGTCCTGCTACTTCTCTAGGGTGACCCTGGAGCTCCCCTCCTTCCCTGAGGGCCGCCCAGGGCCCTGCTGGGGGCCTTGACCTCTCACCAACAGGGCCACCTCTTTCCTCTCTTTGCCTGCCCTCCTCACGTTCCTTTTCCCCGTCCACAACCTTCTTTCTTCCTACCACTTTCTTGCCACTTACTAGCTGGTAACCTTGGCAATGACTTAACCGCTCTATGCCTACAGTTCCCACGCTGTAACCCAGGGATGACAACAGTACCTACTTCACTGAGTCGTGGGGATTAGCTGACCTGCTTAGACCAGCACCAGCGCAGAGTAGCTGCTAGGTATCCGCTATCATTGTCAAGCTTCGCTTTCATCTGGACCCAAGAGCACAGCCTCCCTGGCCCCAGACACCTGGTCGTTCTAAGGAGAGGATCCCTGGGGACCGGAAGCAGAAGCCCAAACATGAGGACTGTAAAAGCCTTTACACGTGTTGAGGGTAAAGACTCAAAAACAGAAGCCGGAGTCTTACCCGGATAATTAGGACTAAAACATCACCTTGTTTATGGGACAAAGTTCTCATGAGTTTTATGACCGTGGAAAATATTTTGAAGTACAAATATCCACTGAAGAATCAAGACTGGTGCCTTTCCAGATGGCCAACAGCTTAAAGATGTGCTCTAGCTCTGCCAGGCTTATTTGTAAGGACACTAATTATCTTATTAGAAATAGGTTCCTTTCATGATGACGATTAGCTTGCTTTTTATTTTTTAAAATTCTGGGAAAAGAACATATGCATATTTCATCCCTGGCCAAAGGAAACCTCTGGCTTTTCCAGAGCAGAAACGCCCTAGCCCACTGAGCATTACTCTCAAGTCACACTCTCCCTCCCACCAGAAACATAAGAGTGAAACTGTGTTTGAATTTTGGTGTGGGTTAAAATTATTTTGTTCGGAGAATTGTGCAGCCGTCCCTGAGACAGACGCGCAGCTATGGTGGCGCTCTACATGCGCGCAGCCCTGCGGTAGAGATGTCACAGGCTCCGTGCAGGGCTTCACAGCTGCACCTGCCAGGGGAAATCTCACGCTCCATCCTCAAGGCAGGAAGGTTGGATTTAATGCAGCTAAAGCCAAGGGAGGATGTAACAGCACTTTAAACACTCAAGTCAAATCCGAAGAAAAATTGTATAAATTTTCTGTGTTTTTGGACGCAAGGTCGGAAAACAGGGTAACAGGGAAGAGTGGAGGAGATGAACTCAGCCTTGGTAGCCAAAGCCATAATGTGTAGGGAGACAATAAATGGCACTGTGAACTTTCAAGGTGACCTCTCTTGGGGCTCAGCTTGCCCCTATCACGCGCGGGCAGTAGAGCCAAAGAGAAAACTTCCCTTTTGACGCCCACATCTCCTAAGGGGGGAAAATTACCAGTGGCCACCTGTGTAGCGGCTACCTCCAGCACCCCTCGGCACATCTTTAAGATGTCAGCACAACTAACGATCAGTTTCCCAGGGAGAAATGTAAAACTCTGCACAGCCACTGAGAGCCTCTATGGGCACCAAGAGGACATAAAAGGAGCCGATGGTGTCACGACCCAAGATGGGTGATGGGGTGTCCCTGCAGGAAGCAGGGGGTGAAGAGTTCCTCCCTGGTCTCCCCTAATGCCACTGAATGAGGGCTGTAAACATCTGCCCCAAGCAGATGCCACTGTGTTTACAGTGCATCTCAAAACAGACTGTGACCATCCCAGCTTCAGGGAACTCTGCAGGCACCCAGGGCAGGCTCTTTGTGCAGGGGAGGTTACTGACTTGCCGCCAGAGAACGGAATTAACTCTTCATTCGCTATATTAATGAAATGTATACTCCAGCATCGCACTGTCCAATACACTAGCCATTAGCTACATACGGTTATTTAAATTTAAATTAATGAAAATTAAATAAATTAAAAATTCAGTTCCTTAGTCATAATAGCTACATTTCAAGTGGTCAGTAGTCACATGTGGCTGGTGGCTACCATACTGGACAGCACAGATATAGAACCTTCCCATCATCACAGAAAGTTCTACTGGATAGCGCTGCTCTAGATGTATTCTTAATGAGCCAGTCACCTCTCTCATGTCATTCATCCATGCCACAAATGGCCATGGCCCACTATACTATATAAGGCCTACTGCTATATTAACATGTTGACATTAGATACCGCTATTTAGAGAGTAACAAGGGACTTGCATCCAAAATTAAGACCAGTTCATGCTGTACAATGTTCTAAGGCTTTGGATGATTTAAAGTGTATTAATTCAGAATTAAGACCGATGTCTCTTCTAAGGATGTTTGCTGGCATTTCAACGTTGCAAATAACATAGAATCCAAATCCTGTTCCTGAAACTGCTTATTCTTAGAGAGAAAACTGCTCAACCACCACCACACAGTATTGTCGAAGCCCTGCGCCAGGTTTCGCTAGGATCAACGAATTTGGTGTTATGTTTCACTTACTCAGGAATCCTGCTGACTGGCAGCCCTCAGAATCCGCACTTGTTGGTGTGTTGGCCCCACTCCCCAATTTGCCTCCTAGCTTTGAGGCACCCTAGTGACTCAACTTGCCTTTGTGTTGACATGAAAACCCTTTCTTGGCTTGACACTTCCCCACTTTGGGCAGACTTTCTCTCTGCCTTAGAAAAGCTGACATCAACAGTGCTACTCCATGCAGCAAATCCTCAGAGATAACCCATTCTTGGGGAGGGGCACTGGGTGCAGGAGACCCAGGAACACTGTGTGTCCCCATGGAGCCTACAGAAACCAGGCTGTTCAATTCACTTCTCTGCTGTTAATTCCAAGGTGCTGCTGCTGCTACTTCAAACTGTAATAGTGTCTACAAACAATTTGCACTTTCGGAGCAGCAGGATCCCAGGGGCTAATTAACAAACCCGGGGGAATAATCTTTTTAAAAGCCTTTAAAAGCAACACAGATTGAGGCCACCATCAATGAAACAGAATCACTCCCCCTTCTCTGTCATTTTAGAAGATACCTGGCTGACTCCTAGAGAGGTTTAGAGAGCATAGGTGGTGGGCTTTATGGAAAACGCCTCACCATGTGTTAATTAGAAATTAAATGCAGCATGTTATCAGCTGCAGAGCTTTCTGAATGGGGCGGGCTCTGGAGATGGACTAAGATGACAACAGTGAGAAGCAGAGTTCGTAAGGGGCACAAGAGGGCTGTGACTTCCATACCGTTGACCATGCCAAGGTAGAAGACCGCGTTCACCAGTGTGCCTCCTTTCCGGAAGTGGTCGCTCATGTGCTCCAACCAGTTGGCGTCCAACCCACTCACGGTCTGGCCATTCTTGGAGACCCGGAGAGGGATGGTGACAGGATAGTACTGCCGGCACTTCTGATGGCTCTTCGGTTTGTTGAAAAGGGTGAAGATCTCCATTTCTGTTGAGATTTGAAAGGGGGTGGAGAGAGAAGAGGTCAAACGGTGATAAAAATCCACCTCATCGGGTCTAGTGGAATCTCTTAGGAGCCTGAAGAAATGGTATCAAAGGTAAAATCTCTGTTAGGTCGCACTGTTGCCAAATAATAAAACTGGATTCCAAATACTAAGTTAGGGTGCCTTGAAAGTGGCATGGACCTCAAAGGTTGAGCTTCAAGTCGGGGACTTAGGTTTTGAATCTGGCATATAATAAATAGCTGTGATCTGGGATTAATTTGTACAGTTAGGTGTTTAAGAAAAGGACATAGTAGACATTTCTAGAAATTTACACAAAGATGTGTTTTCAAAGAAAAAACAGACATATTTGGGTGAGAGCTGGTCTTAAAAAAAAAGTAAATGTACAGAGGCACATAAAAACAAAAATACTGCTGTAATTCCAGGAACCTTGGACACCCTCAAACTCACTATTTATAAACTGCAGTGGTGTTTCCTGGGGCTGAACCCATAATACTTAATTAAGCACATCAAAAATACATCATTGATATGTAAAAATAAATATGTTCCAGTAAACGAGGGTTCCTGCCTGCAGTGGTAGGTCGCTCCAACAGCCAAGCAGGCGCTGGGAGCGAGGCGCCGAGCTTTCCCTTCCGTCATTTATAGCTCGGTTCTTCAAAAATCAATACCCACTACCACCCGGCAGCTGACCCGCGCCTGCCATACGTGCTGCCGGCCATGAGTGAGCAGAATCGGCCTCTGGGAGCAAATACCTGGAATTTCAATCTAAGTCTGAAGGTCTATTTTTGTGCTACTCATTTAGTCAAGCAATCAGAGTTCCCCCAGCTTAAAAAGCCTTGCTTACACAGGCTAGTCAGGAATATGCTTTGGTTTATAAAAATATCTATTTGGATAATAAAAAAATCCCCACCCCTCTTTCAAAGAAATATTTTAAAGGTCATAAACAATGGCTGACATTAGCAAAAAGGACAAAGTACATTCGTGCTCCCTGTGGGAGACACCTGACCTAGACCCACATGTGGGGACGCTGTCTCCCATATTTCAGTATTGCGCAATTTTTGGAGTATTCAAATGCTAGCTGAATTATTACTTTTAAAAATGGACCCACTTTCCTTTATGTAAATAAATGCATTTAAAAAGGAGACTTTGCTTCATGACCATAAGGGAAACAAAACTATCATGTGCCATATACAGGAGGGAACCATGAGGCACATTAACACCAAATATGTGCATCCAAGTAACATCTAAAATTCTCTCACATAGGTATTGCATTCTGGGACAAAAGAAGTCTTTCCTACAGCCCCATCTGAGCAAGCATCAGCAGAGATCTCTGGGGAGCAATGCTGGGCCATGAGACTTTGTCATCAGCAACAGTGAAGCTAACAGGGAGCCATTTCAAGCTATCCACTGGATAGAACCAATTAGGAAAGGAAGGTGCCCATTTCACAAGTGGCCACGTGGATTTCAAACAACCAACTTTGGCCTATTCATCATCCCCACCCCCAATTATCTTTCTCAGTCCATTTGCCAGTAAATGCTTTCACATGAGAAATTAGGTCTTGGTGTACGGAGCTGGCAATCACTAGATTTTGTGACTTTGAAATACAAACGTTAGGAATGGAGTCATGCAGAGAAAGGTTCATAATGGAGGGGAATCAAGCAATGGATTGGAGCTGGGAGGACAGGAAGTGATCGGGCCTTTTCCAATCCTAGGCGCCAGGGGTTCAAATAAAAGCCACAGCTACTAAAGTCAAGAGGATGAGCAATGCTTTAGTGAGTCCTTGACTTCATTTGGATTTCTTCAAAAGCAGACCCTTTAAAAGTTTTGGGTGCAAGTAGTTTATTTGGGAAGTGATCCCAGGAAACAGAGTGAGGGAGTAGGGATGGAAAACAGGGAAGAGACGAAAGCCAGTGGAAGGGGCATTAACGAGCAGGTTACTGCTACGGCAATTGGGGCCCCTGAGACACCGTACAGAACACACCACAGGTTGCCCTACTGAGGGGCAAGGAAACTGGGGCATTTACCCTCAGGGACTGAGGGCCACTCCTCAGGCAATTTCTGGGGCATCTGGCCTGCGGGTGTGTTCCCACTCCAGAGAACACCTGCAGGCAGACACTAAGAAAGCTGTCCTCAGCTGTTAGCTTGGCCCAAGGTGGGCCAGAGGACCAGTCGCCGTGGTCTGCTATAGTCAAGATCAAATGCATATGAATTAAAAAGAAAAAGAAATCACAACCTCTACGTGGGAGAAGTGAGTGGGGAATTTGGAAGTGGCCAAAGTCCAAAAATGCATGACAACACTAGATCACACAGAAGGATTCCACTCACATGGCAAGACAAAAACACAACTTTCCCAAATGCATAAGGAAACAGAAAAAGGGGAAGGCCAAAAGGAGAAGCGAGAACGCTGGGCGTGGGGTGGAGGGAGACAGACCAGAGATAAGGTGGACGCTGCGGTGCTGACAGCGCCCCGGCTTTCCCGCTGGATCCTCCCCAGGGGGAGGACCGAAGCCAGAGACAGAAATAAATTTTCCAGGAAGGAAAGGAAATGCTGTTGGAATCAAGAGCCTCCAAGCATTAGCAGTGATAAAATATTGGGAGAAACCTGATTTCAGAAGCGTAACCCTTTAGTCAACTCCCATGCCCCTTGTCTCCTCCACCATGATCCTCTCTACTCACATGGAAACCAGCCAAGAGAAACTGTCCCAAAATGATGCTCTTTGATGTTTTAATATTCTGATTCTCCAACACATCGTCACATGAGCAGGCACCAGGGATGCCAAAAAGAAGCCCTGTGTTTGTTTAAATTTTCTCAGATGCTCTGTGACTCTGCCATGACCCCAGTTGGAAGATTTTTCCAGACATGGGACAGAAAGTCCCAAGGGAGAGGGGAAGGCATTGTTTCTAAGAATGTTCTGAGAACAGCTGAAGAACTGGCCTGGCAGAGCACCCCAGGAGCATCAAGATTGTCTTTTCCTTTATTTCTATTTCTGTCTTCTTGTCTTTCTCTTTCCCCCAACAGGAGGGGCCCTGCCTTGTGCCATTTAGACCCCTGTGTTCAGAAAAGTCCCTGTGATATGGGAGGTGCTGCGAACATGTTTGCTGGATTGACCTAAGTCAGATGAGTGTGGGAAGCTGGGGGAGGAAGAAGGGGCATGGGGCTCACTGGGTGCTGCCGGCCTGATAGCCAGGTCCACTCAGGCCTTGCTAAGCTCCTCGGGAGTGGGAAGGAAAGACGCAGATGCCCAGCTATGAGGCCCGTGCCAGGCAGGAGGGACTTAGGCACAGGATGGAAGTCTGCAGTCTGTCTGCAGGTATGGCCCCAGAGAGCCCGTGATGGGCAGGTAGCAGGCGAGCTGGTTGGGTCCTGGTGTCCCAGGAGACCTCCAGGCTGGAGGGAAGAGAGGGCTCAGAGTCTGGATTAAAGCATGGGGCTCCAAGGGCTAGACTGGGAGAAGGAGAAAGCTGGCGAGTTAGCTGGGTGGGAAGGAACAAGTGGGAGTCAGACTTGGCCTGGTAGCTGGACTGAATTGGGGCTAAGGTCTGCTGAGGTCATGGGCAAGGGAGCTCAGAGGAAAGGTTTGCACTCAGAAGGCAGGGCTGTGGGCGCCATGGTGGGAAGAGAGGGCCTCGGGCCTGTCCAGATTCCTGAATCTGGGAAAAGTCTGCTTCAGGCTTCGATCAGGCTCGGGTACTAGTAGCAGGGCCCCTCCGGGCCTGGGCGAGGCCTGTTTGCCAGAGCAAAGTGTGGGAACCACTGCACGCACAGCAATCCACGGGAATCCACTTGTAAGGATGACAGCAGCCATAGGTACACGTCCTGTACTTACAAACGCCATTCACCTTCACCATCTCACGTGACTCTCCCAACCTTCACGGGAGGGGCTGCATCAGTTCTGTGCCCAGAAGCCTTAAGTGGATCCCCCAGAAATCACAAGCTAAGTGGCAAAGCCAAGAGTCTTTCAAACCCTGAACCCTGGGCTGTTTCCCAAATCTAACAAGAGGCTAATTTCATCAACACACAGAAGCAGGAGCTGATGACCACGTGGGAGTTCAGTACCTGTGTGTTAATGGACTGAGTGCAAGGCCAGAAAGATGGTGGCAGGTGGCAGATTTGGGAGGGGGCGGAACCACGGGGTAGAACCATCCTGGGAGTGCAGCGAGGGGAGGATACTGGCCCAGTGATGGAAGGGGGGCCACACATCAGGAAAGCAAGACTCAGGAGGGCACCTCCTCTCTCTCCTCCACAATGAGCTGGCTGCCAAGGAGGCTACGGAACAAAGTCCCCTTGGCTGAGCAGTACTATTGAGATCATTGGCTTGGGTTTCTGGCTGACATTTCTAAGCGTCTTAAGTGAGTAGGTGTGGGGTAGGAAGGGCAGCACTTGGAAGACTTTTTATTATTTTTCTGGTGACAGTGAGAACAATTTGAATTTGCGTGACCCCCTCTGGCCTCCTTGTTTCTCTCATCGAGGTTGCAGCTACAGAGACGCTGAAGGAAGGACAAGACAGATTGGAATGTTGGAGGCCAGGAGAGAAGTGACAGTGGACACCCGGCGACCCCTTCCTAACCTTTCCTTGCCCTGGCCTGTTCACGACATATGAAGAAAGCAAGCTCCTCATCGACAGAAATGCATCACAAGGGGCCGTTCGTGCTCTTCTGAGCGGAGCTGCTGGGGCCGTTCTTGCGCATGATGAGGCAGGGGCACGGGGCTTTCCCTGCAGCAGCTCAGGTGATCTCTGCACAGCGTGGACAACAAACCAATAGAAGATTCCCCAGGAGGAGGAAATACAAGTCAATGAACAGGAAGAAAACCACATGATGGGCCTCCCAAGGGGCCTGCGTGGGCAAAGGGGGCATAACCTCTGGACCAGAGCAGCCCCAGAGCCCACGGGGATTGGGGGGAACCTGCCCCGTTTCCAGATGGAGAATTCACTGGCAAGCCCCATCTGAGCAGTCGCAGCCTAGACTCCGAGGCCCCCCCAGGCCTCCTATAAAGGAAATAAATTAAACGAGGAGAGGAAGGGGAGGAGGGAGACTCCCTCTGGATTTTTTTTAATTGTCTTGCTGTGATTGCCTATTTAAGCCCACCTGGCAGAAAGAGGAGTAAAAACACTTCACCATCCTTAGGGGGCCCTGAGAGAAAGGCAAGCTGAAAGCTTAGCGAGCAGCAGGGAGGGGACACTGGGGGTGGGGTGGTGATGGTGCATGGACTTCCCAGGGAAGGAAACCATGAGACTTCCTAGGAAAAAGATTAGGAGGGAAGCTGGGGTTAGGTGAGGGCCATGACCAGTGGGGACAGGGTCCCTGGACGTTCGGCCTTCAGGGAGGCTGAGTGCTCAAGTTATGAGATAAAACTTAACTCTATGAGGGCATGCAAGGTGACTTTCCTTATCTGTGAAATGGGCGTAATAAGAGCATCTTCTGTCACACAGCCACTGTAAGGCGTGTTCAAGATGACACATGGGAAGAGCTTGCCACGATCATGACTGTCGTCTGTCCATCCCCCGCCAGGCCATGCATGTGCACTAGTAACCCCTGTGTGTGCATTAAGTGACGAAAAAAATCCAAAGACCCATTTATTCCACAAAAAGAGGAATAAAGGATAACAGTGAGCTGCCTAAATTTCAGAGAGACCTGTGGCCTCCTGAGCAGAGAGATAAGGGCCAGCCTCATAAGTAGACAATAGCTGCCTATCTAGTGAGATGGGTGGGGGTACTGTGACACCCTCCACAGCTGAGGGCTAACCGCCTCCAGAAACACACACATTACTTCATTATTCCCCAGGAGGAGGAATGAATCTTGGAGATGAAGGAATCCTGGAGAAAGATGGATTCTGAAACATGGGAAGTATCTGAAAACTCCCGAGGGAAACCTCGGTATTAACTGCCTCCTTTCTCAAAGCCAGGCTTCCATGCGGAGGTGGAGGTCAACAATCAGGACCACTGAGCCTGTACCCCAATAATAACAGCTCGCACTTATGAATGAGCCGTGCTGAGTGCTTTAAACGTACATCTCACTTAAGCTGTCAACAAGAAACTATTTTTTATCCCTATTTTACAGGGTAAGAAACTGAGATACAGAAGGGTGTCTTGCTCAGGACTGCCTAGCCAGAAGGTGGCACACTGGAATGTAAACCGAGTCTGGGTTCTTAACCACTGCACTACCTGCCTCTCCACGACTCCTGCCCTGAACCCTCACCCTCCCACAATCCCGGATGGTAGAGAAGGGCTCTAAGGAGGCCCGTCTTCCTTCTCAGGATTCTGAGCACACACCCAGCCCAACAGCAATGAGAAGATGGAAGTTTCTAGAACAAGACTTGGACATTCACCAGGAGGCACACACAGGGTCTAAATGTGCTCTCAGCTCCTCTGGACGGAGCAGAAGTCTACCTCCAGCAGTGTGAAAAGTCCCACAAATGAAGAGCTCCACTTCAGTACCCATTTAAGAAGGATCCAGGCCTTGATTAAACAATAGTCCTAACATATCCCAGCACTGAGGGGGCACCAATCTCTCCCTCTAAATCAACTCTGCAAATAAGCCCCAAAATGAACCATCCCACAATTTTCTTTTCAGGAAGTAATGACATAACGAAAGAAACAATTTCACCTTCTTTTCTATTCTCAGAGCCTTAACTGTTCCTCATCATTTATAAGAGGCTAATTTCAAGAGAGAATAAATAATAACATTAACCAGGGAGGTGATCAAGAAAGGCCTATAGAGAAAGGCTTCCTATGGCCTGGCGGTCTCCTCCTGTCAGTCCTGTTACTTATCCACCTTCCAAAGGCCAGAAGAGGCCCAAGCTCATCTACTAGCCGGCTCTCGGGAAATGGCTGGACGCTAGATTTCCTGAAGAAAGAAAAGGAAAGGGAATTATGGGGAATGAAGAGAAACTTCACTCCCTGTAAACTGAGGGCCTCAGTAAATCTCGTTAGTCTATTTGGGTATTACACAGGACAGACCAGGTAGAGAGGTGTAACAGATGGTGGTTCAGCCCGCCTGGGGTCACCTGCCAGATCTGCCAATTTCCAGCCTGGTCAACAGGTTTACTCTCTAAACCTCAGTTAACTCCGCTCTAAAACGGGCAATGACAGAGCTCACCAACATCTGAGATCTATTGGGAGAATGAAGAGATCAGTCGTATAAAATGCTTATGGCCACAGGGCCTGCTACACAGGAAGTATTAACAAATGTCGGCTATTATCATCCTGGTCGTGTTCTTATCTGAAATTCCCAACCTGAGGCGCAGGCTCTGATGGCCATTACAACGTGATTAGGAGGATTCATAAATTGGTGGCCTCTCCTTGGCAGAGTGTTCTCTCCACGGTGCTGATCTGTCAACTATATGAACTCCCTGAAATCTGGTTGTTTACAGCCTAGTGATCTGAATCACCAGATTCCTGCACAATTTGTCCTCAACTGGCTTTCTTGATTTCTTTCTTTAGGCAGATATTCAAAATAAGCAGACCAGAAGTGGAATGTACATTCTGCAATGGTGCCCCGGCATGTTAACACTTCCTGTGTTAGAGCAGGGTCATTCAGGGGCAGCGCAAGAGCACAGGGGATGAAATAACTCGCGTTCTAGAATCCACTTCAAACGTGACATTTCGAAGCAATTGCAGGTCAATTTCATGTGGTTCTGCTGCCTGTAAGCCACAAATTCAGTGAGTAAACAGTCAGAAGGCCCAGAGAAACTGCTTGATAAAGTTTCTCCAGTTTGATGAACTGCTGTCTCTACACTCCAATTCCATTTCTTTTTCCTAAAATGCCATAGGGATTACTGAAAAGCTGTTAGTCTCTCTTTAACCAGGTCAAAAGTCCCGGCACTGACATACTTACTTCCCGAGAGTGGCTCTTCATGCACTTCTGAGGGGTCACCATCCTGTCTGTCCAGAGTCTTGCTCACCCCGCTTGGTGAAAATCCTGCGCCATCTCCCTCTCCCGCGGGCAAGCTGGGTTGCTTGGCGACGGGTGCCTCCCCTCCTGGGCCCTGGCTGGGCTCTGGGCTTCTGTCCATCCCTGCTGGAGCACTGCACACGTCCGTAGCCCCCAGGCTCTCCTTCTCCCCACACCCGCCCGGCTCCTTTTTCACATCTCTGGCATCCCCCGGGGGGCTGCTCCCTGTAGGGCTGTGGTACTGAGGTATGACACCGACGAATTTCAGGCCCCGACTCGCAGCCTCCTGGATCTGTGAGGCAAACAAAAGGAAGGGAATCAAGTGAATGGGATGTTCTATCAGAGGGTGGGGGGGGGGGGACACACATGCAACATTCAAAATGCCTCATTGGAGGCCTCTGAGGATATTTCAGTTTGAACATGAAATGTATCAGGCTGGCAGAGGCTCCATGTCCTCAAGGCAGTGTCCACACCCTAACCCTGGCCCAACTGGGGACAGACAGCATGGGGCTTGTTGTTGTTAACTACGAAAAAATAAAGACTTGGCTATGAAGGGCTGGGATTACCTCTCTTTGAACACTGCCTTCGTCCCTATTAGTTGTTTTTTATTGAGAGGCTGGAAAAAGGTTCTAAAAAGATGAGCTGGAACAAAGAGCATTTGAAAGAGGAAGTTCATCTTGGTAAGAGTTTATTTTTTCATTTTTTGTTCTGATGAATCACCTACTTCCTGCCAATCAGGCTACCGTATAATACAGCATGTCTATATAACCATACACTAACTACCAGATGACATTTTATGACCCAAAGAGCTTCCTCTTTGAAATAATTGTTTTGGCACAGAAGGGCAGAGGTGGGGAAAACCATTGCCATGTGAAAGCCGATGCGCACACTCCCCGCCAGAGGGGAATCTGAGGGACACCTGCTCGCGGGACTCTCAGTCCGAGGCGAAGCCAAAGGAGCCGGAAGACCTCGCCCGGCCCACACGCATAGCTCGGGCAGACTCATGACTCTCCAGGCCATGGTGCACACCATCTGGTCTAGGTGACAGGTAACTTCCCAAGCCCACAAGATGGAAGACTAACGCAGTCCTCCACACAGAGGACTGCGGCACTTTAATCCTCCCCTCCCTAAAAAATACTCCCAGGCAACTGAACCTAATAGTCATAAGTGAAAGAAAAACTGAAAGTAATAGCCTAATAAAATCAAGCAAGAGCCAGCCCAAACTAGAGGATGGGCTGTAGCAGACTCTCTGGGCAAGGACGCCCAAGTCACTTTACAAATAAATGGGGAAGTAGAGACCTCAGAGCTGTCTAAGTCTTAGTCACCAACCCCTCGGTGGATGACCTCAGAAAATGAGGCCTCTGCAGTGATCACCTCCTGTCATCTGACAATTAGTAAGACACACCAGTATGGAGTACTCCCTCTGAGGGAGAAGCAAGCCTTGGCAGCCCTCCTAGGAGGAACCACCCTAACTTTAAGCAGAAAGTCATTTTAGTTCAACACTGCACATTCTAGAAAACAACCTAGAGCAGCTGCAAATATGCAGTCCCGTCTTTCTATAAAGTCTAGCCTCTGCTAGACATAACATTAGTAGTAATTACCATCTATTGCAGACCTACTATGTGCCGGGCATTGCATTAGGCATTTTACATAAATTGTTTTGTTCGGTCCTTCAACGATCCTGCATGGTATCATTATCTCTGTTTCAGGTGAGGACACTGAGGCCCAGAGACATTAAACTCATGGAGCAAGCAGTGAGAAGCCAGGGTTCAAAGCCAAGTCTGGCCTGGGCCAAGTTCATGCTCTTAAACATAAGACTAAGTGGATACATCTCACGGCATCAAGTACACACATGTTCTTGGACATGTATGTGTCCACATACATGCCCATGGTTGGATCAATTCACTCTTCAAAAGCTAAAAAAAAGAAACAAACTTCAAGTCATCCTTTCCATTCCAAAAATGTATTTTTCACTCAATCTGTGATATCCACCTACTTTTATAAATTATTTTAGAAAGCTTATTTAAAAAGACACAGGTAGCAAAAGTTTTAAAAGAAAAGAATAGAGAGATAATTATACCAAAGAACCTTAGGCTAAGGGAAGCTACTGCATACAAAGCATAGCTCTGAGCTTCCCGGCAACACAGGCAAAAAGAGAAAGGCAATGGATTTTACAGCTCTCAAATGAAATGAGGAAACATGCCCGGTCAATAAAAGAGAAGTATAATTTGCTAGTAAGGAACAGAGAAATTTGTTGGATAACTCTTGCAAAGATATGGAGCTAAATGTGTCTTCCTTTGTTTTACAGAAAATAAAGAGACGTTCTTACACCATTTATATATTCTAAACTTTTGACAGAAGGTGAAGACATTACGCTAAAGCAGAGACCTCTGAAGGTCCTTCCACGTGGAGCTAAAGTGAAGTAATCCAGGTGACCGACAGGTGGACCACTGCGACAGATGGCAGCATTCTAAACTGTGCCAGAGCCTGGGAACCGGGCCACTCTAGTACCAACTTCTCAAGTGTCCACTGCAGACGAGTGGGATGGCTCTTCTCTAGTCTTAACTGTTCGTGAAATGATGCTGCCAGCCTACGCTTCTTCAGAAGGGTTTGGGAAGACTGGCTTTCCATTTAGTGTTGAACACGTTATGGAAATTCTCAACACACCAAACCTGTTGTCAAAATAAACAAAAACTAAATTTCTACAAATTTCTTCATTTGAGAAAATAACATTAATAATTTCCAGATGTAGCTCCTACAGGCAGGACAATTAGCTATTTCTCCCCAAACTGCAGACCACTGTTTCAGCTCTCAAGCCCCCTACACCCCAGTCTGGCTTTCTCCCTAATAAACTGCAAGTCCAAGCCTCTCTCTTTGCTGCTGTGCTCGAGAAACGTACACGGTAGGCACAGCCTTGCACCGGCCCCTGCTATTAGCATCTTACCACAGAGGAAGCAGCTGCGACTGCCGAAGCATTTTTAAAACTGATCCCATGAGGGCTCAACCATAGGCCAGTCTCAACTTGAGTCACGGGGTTTGAAGGCAGAAAGGCCTGGTTTGGAGCCCCAGATGTGCGACTCACTGGCTTAGGGGACCAGGGTATGTTACATAAGCTCTCTGTGCCTCAGTTTTCTCATCACTAAAATGGGGGAAATCATACTTCCCTTGGCGTTGCTCTGAAGATTAGACATTATGAATGGCAAATGTGCCAAAGGACGGGGCACAGAGAAGGTACTCATGGCCATCGTTATTGCTCTGCCCTCTCTCCTTATCGGTCCCAGGCTTCCGCGGCCTGCAGACTGCTGAGAGTCATCCAGAGTGAGGAGGCGAGGACTCCGGACACAGGGCATTATCCCAGCCCTCTCCTTCCTTACTGGAACTTGGAGAATCGGAAAGGCTTCGACATAAATCAGACGTGTGCCCTTCTTCCACAACACACTGGACAACCACACTCCTTTGCCCTACTGTACTGCAAACCTACCCTCTACACCAGGGGATCTCCAAGTGTGGGCCCACATGAGCAGCATCCACATTACCTGGGAACTTGTCATAAATGCAGATTCTCAGGCCCCACTGACTCAGAAACTGAATCAGAAATCCTGGGGTGGGGCCCAGAGATCTGAGTTTTAGCAAGCCGTCCAGGACATTCCAATGCACCCTGAAGTTTCAGAATCACTGTTCTAGAATATACATTCATGGGCAGGGGTTTGTGCACTGCTATGTCCTCAGTGCTGGAATGATGTCCAACGCATAGTAGGTGCTCAACAAGTATCTATGAGTGAATGAATGAATGAATACATTAAACAATGAGTGAACATGTATGTGTCCTCTCCCAGAATGAGTTCCTTGAAGGTAGGGATGGAGACTGATGAACTTTTCAGCTCCAGAACTCATCCAACATTCATTGAGTCCCTACATTGACCGACACTGCGCTTGGGTGCTGGGGATACCAACTGGAGTTCCGATTCTCAAGAAGACTCAGCCAATTATTGTAAACAGACTTTAAACATAATTATACTAACATGTAATGGCACATGGCACAATAATGTTTATATTATGTTACATAAAAAAATCAAGATTCTAAACTTTATAGACACAGTATTATGACAATTATATAGTATTTCTATTTGCACGGAATTTTTCAAAATTTATCTAATAAGCATACATATTACTTTTATAACTGAAAAAAGTAAATATTCCAAAAATGTCTCATACAGGGTGATAAATGCAATAATGGATAGAAAGGTAAAGAAACGATAGGGATGAAAGTGATTATTTCTGCCTGAAGGGGAGTCTGAAAAAAGTGTCTCACGGAAGGTCAGAGCTGTAACAAATGAAATGGTGTAATGCAATAGGGAGAACTGGAATGTGTATGCTTCACCTTAAACATTCAAATTCAATTTCTTTTTTCAAAATACCATGCTAGACAAAACCTATTTGGGGACGAAATTTGTAGGAAGCTTTGAAGGATGAATAGGAGTTCACCAGATAGGTGAAAAAAAGGGAGAAGGGCAATGCAGGTAAAGAGAAGGAAGGATAAACACGGGCAAAAGCTTGATGGTGCACAACAGCTTGATGTATTGAGGAAACTTCTGGAAATATTTCTGAAACATGACATGAGAAGCCAGGAGTGCCCAGAAATGTAGTTGGACTGGAAATCACAAGGACCATATCACGGATGTCATTGGATACTATGCCAACAAAGGCTCTGACCTCACCCTGCGGGCCAGCATATCCCCAACTTTCCCACTATAGGAACCCCAAGAGCAGAGGAGAGTGGGGGTCTGAGGGCAAAGCACAAGATTTCTTTGAATGCTCATCTTGTATCTTAAACAATGAAAATTTTTATCTTGTACCATAGTATTGCATAGTATCAAAACTTTTAAAAAGATGCCAAAGTTAAATGGTAAAGATGCACTCCCCCCCACTCCGCAATTCCAAGCCGTCCAGGGAAGGTCATGTCTCAGGAATACGAAACATCTTTGTGTATAAATCTTTGTCTGCAGCAATACTTACTTCCTTCGGGTGGATTCCTGGAAGTGGAATTAACGGGTCAAGGGGTATTAACTTTTCAAAGGCTTGGGACAGGCTGCCAAACTGTTTACCAGAAAGGGTGAGTAGTCCTTTGTAACCAGAAGAACCGCATTTAGATTTTATATAGAACATTTGGCTACATCCTAGGGGCCTTGACACTTCCGGTTTTCTACCTTATTCTAGAATTTATAAGCACTCTCTTTTCTCTTTTCAGTGAAGTCATTTTTGACTGTGTTTGTCAAACTGAACCCTGTTTGTCTCTCATTCACTTATTTATTCATTTGTTCATTCATAACCTTCGCTGAGGAAGTCTCACGCACATCATAATGGCAGGCACTAGATGGTGTCCATCAGGGTTCATCCTTGGCCACCAGCTGTCCTCACTCTACACTCCCTGTGGTGACCTCTACTCACCTGGGTTTAGCCACTAGTCATATGTTAATTATTCCCAAATTTAGACTCCTCAGCCCTGACTTGGCTCTGGGTTCAGACCTACATGGCCAATGATCACAGCTGATGAGTCCACCATGGACCTTGTCTCTCAAACTAGAGTCAAGGGGTCTTAGCTCTTCTCTTTCTCTATTCCTGTGTATCCACTCACCATATCCTGCCAGATTTATCCCCCAGTGTTTATGGAATCCCTCTCCCATTCTCCATACATCCAAGATCACTTTACTTTAGGAGCTCATCATCTGTGGCTGGACACCACTTTTACTTCAAGCTACACCAGGTCTTCACGGGCATGGAGTCAAATCAAAACGGAAGATCAAATCATGAATACTCAGGCCACCTTGGTTAAGGAATTCCCCACAGATTGTCACATGCATGCCCACAAAATTTCCCTAACACCTGCAATTACTTAAAACAATAACTGATAACATTGTACAACTCTCTTCAAAGAACTTTAACATGCATTATCTTAGGCCTCAAAATAATTCCTCACAGAAGAGGAAACTGGTTCTGTGACAGTTACGTGACTGGTCCAACTTCATAGGGCTAATCACAGGCAAAGCCTAGACTTGATTCTGAGTATCCTAAATTCAACCTTATGCTCCTTCAATGATAACACTCTTTCTACTTTATTCAATCCGACCTGGGCCAAGATGCCCAGCTGGACACTAGTTTAAACTGAAATACACCCTCGCCCACTTTCTTCTCATTTCTGCTGCATTTGAACAATTGCTGGTTCAGGCACCAAAAATTAAATAAGACCATTTTCAACTGATCCGAGTCTTTATTCAACTGCTCTCTAATGAGTAAGAACAAATTTGATGGTAACCATCTTTTCCCCACCTAAAATCAGGGATCGTGATGTGAAAAAGATTTCTTTTTTCTATAAAAAGTCTCAACATATTATAAAAAATTATATCATCTTTGGTTATATATTTAAATAATCACTTTTATTAAAAATAACAACATGACATTAGAATAGTCCCAGAAAATCTAGGACATATTGTCTGTTACTCTGCTTTCGAAATGGATACCATGCTGCTAATGGTAAGCGCAAATATACACTTTGTCTAGTACACGTATTTGTGTCTCAGAGGTCAAGTATCAGGCAGGGTGGGACATGGGTTGGATTTAGTAAAAATGAAAGCTATAAGTAACACAGACAAATGAGCAGAAAATGCTCCTGCTGACAGGTCAACAGGAATTGAGTATCCAAAGGCCATATTAGATGACATAGGTGAAGGGTCAGAGACAGTCTAAGACCATTTTGTCTGAATCTAATGAAGAAGGTGTCATGCTTAACTTTATGTGTCAATTTGGCTAAACTATGGGGACTAGTTGTTTGGTTAACACTAATCTACATGTTGCTATAAAGATATTTTTTAGAGGGGCCAGCCCAGTGGCACAGTGGTTAAGTTCATGCACTCTGCTTCGACGGCCTGGGGTTTGTGCATCTGGATCCTGGGCACAGACCTACATACTGCTCCTCAAGCCATGCTGTGGCAGCGTCCCACATACAAAATAGAAGAAGATTGGCAGAGATGTTAGCTCAGCAACAATCTTCCTCAGACAAAAAGTGGAAGATTGGCAACAGATGTTAGCTCAGGGCCAATCTTTCTCACCAAAAAAAAAAAAAAAAAAAAAAAGATATTTTTTAGATGTGATTAACATCTACAATCTGTTGACTTTAACTAAAGCAGATTACTCTCCATAATGTGGGTGGGCCTCATCCAATCAGTTGAAGGCCTCAAGAGCAAAGACTGAAATTTTCCAAAGAAGAAATTCTGCCTACTGACAACAACATAGAAAATCTGCCTGAGTTTTCAACCTTCAGACTCAAGATGGCAACATCACTCTTACCTAAACCTCTAGCCTGCCAGAAGGTCCTGCAGATTTTGGACTTGCCAGCTCCCACAACTGCATGAGCCAATTCCTTAAAATAAATCAGTCTCAATCTCAATCTCTCTCAGATAGATGATAGATAGATAGATAGATAGATAGACAGACAGACAGACAGATAGACAGATAATCCTATTAGTTCTTTTCCTCTGGAGAACTCTAATACAGGAGGAAAGCAGGTAAAGGGAGTGAGGGGAATAAGACAGCACAGGGCAGAATGATGGAGGTCTCTAAATCTAAACCTGACTTGGTGTGAAATGAAGAGATGGCTAAGAGCTCCCAAAGGCAGTGAGAGAGCACAGGCCTCAAACAGGAGCAAGACCACTAGGATTTAATCTGGTATTGATTCAAGGTCCCAGGGGAGAATTGAAGTGCAGCAAGAAAGTTGACAGCGGTCACTATTGCCCAAGTAAAGGAAATTTCCCCGCCATGTTTTGAGGTAAGGGAAGTTCAATCTTTAGCTGGTAGATTTAATTTCTACAAGTTATAGGTAGTTTCTAATTTTATGATGAACTTAATGGAATGCCTATAACTAATGAGCTAATTAATGCTGGGAATCAGAAACTTACTTTTTGAAAATATAGAGAGCTGCTGTCCAATATGGTAGCCACTAGCCAAGTGTGGCTATTTAAATTTAAACTAATTCAAATAAAATAAAGTTAAAAATTCAATTCCTCAGTTGCATAAGCCACATTTCAAGTGTTCAATAGCCACTGGTTGGATAGTGACCACAGTATTGGAGAGTGTGGATATAGAACATTTCCATCATCACAGAAAGTTCTATTGGCTAACCATTGCTATGGAGCATAATAAATCACATAAAGCACTGAGGAGCAGAAACAGAGTTTTCAACAATGATTTCAGAGGCATATAATATAGGGTAAAGATCAAGACTCACACACACATAAATCCCAAATATATCCTAAACCAGACCACTGGCCACCCTGACCCTCCCTCACAACTCATGGGCCACCTTTCCATGAGAGCTGACATTTTAAAGTCTTAGGGATCCATGACATACACAGGGAACCTACAAATAGAGGCATGTACTGTATATCAAGAACAGGCACAAAAATGCTGTTCTGGGTTGCACGGTTACACGAGTCTTTACGGTGAATATTTTATCACACACACACAACCTTCTCACCTTTTGTCACCTAAAGTCTTGTACAGCTTTCCGAAAAAGGAGGTTCAAAAATAACACAAGTTTTAGCTCAAGTCTGAAGCTGCCTTTTGTTCTAATGTGTTAACACTTAGTTTCAGGAATTGAAACCTTTACCAAGCACTGCTGGGTGTTTAGCTCCATTATGGGGCCACAAGGAAAGATCACGTAGACCTTCTGGCGTTGTGGTTTTCTCTTTTAATGACTAACAGGTCTCAGAATGAGCCCTAGACAAGGAGCCTGAGACCTAAAGCTTTGGACCCAGCCCTGCCACTCACTAGCTGTTACTGGTCAACACAGTTGATTTATCTGAGCCTCAGTTTCCTCATCTATAAATGGGGATAATATTATCCATTCATTCATTACACAATTATTTGCTCAGTATCTACTATGTGCTGGGCACTAGGTGCTGGGGAAACCATAATGAGCCAAACAGGTACTATCCCTGACCTTCTGGATTTCATATGTGTTGGTCTAACTCAAGGAGCAACTGAGTGACTCTGAGGTCCATCCTTCTCACACTGTCTATGCTCAGATTGAGGGACCACTGCTTGCCCGTAAGTCCCTGGTGGGGTTGGGGCTGGGGGAAAGAGGTACTGCTTTATTCTCCTCCACTATTAGGGGTGATTTGGTGGGAAGCTAGGGAAATGATGAAAGAACTCAGAAGACTGTAAACTCTCTTAAAAACAAAAGGAAGCGATGGGGCCGTGTCTGGTGGGAGTAGCGAACGGATAATCCTCTGGTGGCTCTGTTCAGAGCAGGCATTTCTGACAAAAGGAGTTTTACCGGCCCTCGTTATCTGTGTTAATTAACTCAGTTATTTCACTTACATTGTGCCTATAATTTCACAATTCATTGAAAATATAGTGCGTGGGAGTTAGAAATCAGTAGAACTGAGAGGAAGTGCTATTCAGTTCCCATCCTCCAAAGATCTTCAACTAGCTCTTAGCGCCCCCTACAAACCAACCCGCCAGAAGATCCCAACCTGATGTCAAAAGTGGAAATCAAAGACCCGACAGGGAAGTGAACAAGGAAAGGCCTATCTGTGAGGAACAACCCAGTGGTGTCTCAAAGAGCAAGTGGTTAACATGGTAGGGCCAGGGCTGGACCTCAGGAAGACCTGGAACCAGCATCTCCAGCACTGTCAGGAAACTTTTTCCAAGTCTTGTCCCTACTTTTCTTTATTTGTTGGTATCATTCTTCTTTCTTATCTAGGGCCAATTTTCTCCATGTGGCAGAAAATACGGCCACTGCCAATTTCTGAGTTTTTCTGCTTACAGCTTAGCTACTGGAGATAGAATGTCTAAGCTTCCTGGTTACACACAAGGCAAAGATCACAGGGAAGGGCTCTAATTGGCTCAGGTCAGGTCAAGTGTCCACTTCCGGGCCAATCAGCTCTGGCTAGGGGCAGGGTGGCTCCTATGGAAATCACACAGCTGGATTGTGGGAACAAAGCAGCTCTCAGAAGAAAACGAATTTCAGGGCAGATAAAATAATTATTTAAATATCTATCATGTAGAGACATCATCTGATGTGAAATCAAACCTGAAATCTGTTCAGTACCCACATGTACTAAAATAAAGAAGAGAATATAAGTCAAGTGTTATATAAGACAACTGATATTTAAGTCAAATCAAACTGGGCAAATAAATCCACATCTAGCACAGCAATGTTGATACATTTTGGTCAAAGTGGCTCAGTGCTCTAGGTTACTTTGTCTGCATAGACACAGCATTCCTGTACTTCACACAGGATATCTACATATCTCCATCAGGTCTGCTCAGGACATTTTTCCCCCCCTTTATTGAGGTATAATTGAAGACTGCTTTTTACGAATACTTTCTGGAATCAACCTCCAACCCCAAATCATCCCACTACACACAGCACTTTGCCATAATAGATCAGGAGGGGCACAACAGAAGGAGTCAACATGCAGGAGCAGATGGGTGTCACCTCTGGCAGATGTTCACTGGCCCTGCAAATCCCTAATCTCCCTCAATGTATGCTCATCAGCAGAATTGAGCACATATGTATTTGCCTGTGCTCAGACCAGGATCCTGGAGCAAAAGCAAAGACCTTGACCCAAGAGAGCTGCTGTCATCCAGGTCGGAGCACTGAGGCATAAGAAGTGGCAGGAGTATCTGCCATCTCCCCCCAAGGCTACAAGACCCCCCAGGCTTGCACTAAGGCCAGTGCACACCCACAAAGGAAATGGATAAATTGAATCTCAAAACATTACGTTAGCAAAGCATTTAAAGAGACTCTTGTCACAGTCTCATGGGAAAGTCAAAGAATGTGCACTGGACTTCACAGTTTGTTAGTTTTGTGGCTGCTGAAATCCACAGTTGGTAAAATAACCTTACCCAAGTGGAATCTGTGCATACAGAAATGGCTTGGGGCAAGGATTCTCATTAGGGACAAGGCTAGCAAAGGTGAAGAGATAAGAAAATGTCATAGGTTATGCAGAGAAGAGCAAACATTCAGTGTGCCTGCACCAAAAGTCCATAATCAGAATAGCTTATATTTCCTGAGAGCTTACCATGAGCCAAACACGGTTCTAAGGGCTTGACATGGATTAACTCATTTAATCCTTACAATGACAATAGGTATTTTTTTTATCTCCATGTTACAGATTAGAAAACTGAGGCCCAGAGAGCCCACACAACTTGCCCAAGGTCACACAGCTAGTAAATGGCAGGTAGGATTCAAACCTAGACAGTCTGGTTCCAGAGACCATATTCCTACCTATTATACTGCTCAGCATTGTATTCGCTATAGCGTATCCTATACTCTAAACTATACTGTGAAATACCAGGGCCAGATCTTGAAGAGTGCTGAATCTTTCGAGTCTGGACTTTTTATTCTGTAGGCAATGAGATGCCATCGCCGCTTCCGAGCAGCAGTGACATAATTAGGCCTATCCTAAGGAAAATTAATCTGTCCACAGGACGTGGTATGGATCGAGGTGGGTAGGGTAATAGAAGCAAGCAGACGGGAGGCAAAGAGAGTAGTTGGGGGCCTGGGAGTCACCGCAGAGCTCGTG
This sequence comes from Ceratotherium simum simum, assembly GCF_057802395.1. Taxonomy (NCBI): domain Eukaryota; kingdom Metazoa; phylum Chordata; class Mammalia; order Perissodactyla; family Rhinocerotidae; genus Ceratotherium; species Ceratotherium simum. The sequence continues at coordinate 22,817,926 of NC_141904.1, forward strand.
GGAGAGGTCACAGAGCCGATACTTGCCATGGGAAAGGATGTGAGGGGTAGGGGGGAGACTAAAAGTAGAGAGAGCAGTCTGTTGACCAAAAGGTGATACACCACAGGACCCTGATGTGTTAAACAACTGGTCACCTATCGAACAAACAAGGACTATTAATAACTGTGCTGGGACAACAGGTATGAGCTAGAACTCTCCAAGCAAACCGAGACATAGGGCCACTTAATTAAACATGGCCAGCAGTGAAGACCCAGAAACCTGCTTTAAAAAGTACACAGGGGTGGGGCCGGCCTGGTGGTGTAGTGGTTGGGTTCGCGCGCTCTGCTTTGGTGGCCTGGGCTTCGCGGGTTGGGATCCCGGGCGCGGCCCTATGCACCACTTGTCAGGCCATGCTGTGGCAGGCGTCCCACCTATGGGGTGGAGGAAGATGGGCACGGATGTTGGCCCAGGGCCAGTCTTCCTCAGCAAGAGGAGAAGTATTGGCAACAGATGTTAGTTCAGGGCTAATCTTCCTCTCACACACACACACACACACACACATACACACACACACACACCCAAAATATACAAGGGGGCTGGCCCAGTGGCATAGTGGTTAAGTTCGTGCACTCCGCTTTGCAGGCCCAGGTTTGCAGGTTCGGATGCCGGGCGTGGACCTACATAGCGCTCATCAAGCCATGCTGTGGTGGCATCCCACATATAAAATAGAGGAAGATGGGCACAGATGTTAGCTCAGGGACAATCTTCCTCAAGCAAAAAGAGGAAGATTGGCAACAGATGTTAGCTCAGGGCTGATCTTCCTCACCAAAAAAAAAGAAATACACAGGGCCAGCCCCAGTGGCCTAGTGGCTAAGTTAGGTGTGTTCTGCTTCGGTGGCCTGGGTTCGGTTCCCAAGCATGGATCTATACCATTCGTCTGTCAGTAGTCATGCTGTCGCAGTGGTTCACATATGAAAAAGAGGAAGATTGGCAAGAGATGTTAGCTCAGGGCGAATCTTCCTCAGAAAAAAAAAAAAAAACTCAGATGTCTGCTCTGTCTCATCATTCCCTGTCCAGTATGTGATCCGCTTTTTCCATTACTCTCCTGCTGTTACATCCTTGGCTTTCTCTGCCTGGACCCTCTCACAAATGTCAAATCCATCCCTCCACTCAGGGTCACAACAAAGAAGGTTTAAGGCCTTCCATCTTGTAGAGAGCATACAACATGGAAGAACTCATGCTAAGGACTTGGCACAAGAAAACGGAGTTACAGGCATAACAGACAACACCTTAAAGGAACACCCACAGAACACCTAAAACCAAACCACACAAACCACAGACACACCTAGAGATAACCAGATGGAATGACTGCAGACCTGGATAAGATAAGGAAGCTGCATAAAAGAAAGAGATGATGGAACACCGAGGCCAGCAAGCCGTACTCAAGAGAGGAGGACACACTGCTAGTCACCTTGCTGGTTCCCGTGCCTCTCGCTGTCCCCTTCGGCTGGACCGATTTCCCGTTCCAACTCATTGGATCGTGCCAAGGACTTTGTGGACTTTGGTCTGTAACCTCACGCATACTGAATGCTGTGTTTGGTGTTAATTAATATGTTCTTATGATACTCATATGATTGAATGTGTGATGTTTGATTGAGTCTCCGTAAAGGAATGCCGGGTTGTTACCGCCGTTCCCAGACCTCAGTTGCTTGCAAAGAGATCCTTTGAATTCATCCTAATAAATTCTGGCATTATGGAAAGACACAAAAGAGAGTGGACAATCCATTATTATCTCATTACACATCTAGACCACTAGTGGACACTCTGCTGACCTGCCATCCCTCCATCCACCCCTAGATAGCCATGTTGTCCTTCCCCTTGGAGCGCCCTACCCCACACGCTGATCACTCCCCTCCACTGTCACAAGCCTTTGCTTTTTGACCATTCAAAGTTCGTTGCCATCCAGGGCCTCAGCACTCGCAGCTCCCTCTCTTTCGGATGCTGTTCCACTCAATCTCCCCATGAATGGTTTCTCCTTGTTACCAGGGTCTCCTCTTCCCGTTTCCGGCCTTCCCTGAAATCCCAGTCTAAAAATGGACACCTGGTCACACTTCAGCAGACCTCTTTAATTTTCATCATATCACTTATTTCCACAAACTTTTTTACTAACTTATTGTCTGTCTTTCCCAGTTGAATGACAGCTCCATGAGAGCTGGAATGCTATCTATTTTGTTCTCTGCTATGTCCCAGCATCTAAAACAGTCCCTTGTACCTAGTAAGTACTCAATAAATGTTTATTAGAGGAATGAACAGGTAAGAAATTAAATTTGCAGAATCTGAGGTTACTTCTAAGTGGAAACTTATGAGTTTATGATTTCAAGTAATATTCACCTGGGGCCAATGTATTGCAAATACACTCATTTGAGATTTTGCAAATCTGCACTTCGTTTGCTACCTGTATCATTTTATCATTTTAACAGTGGAGAATACTGAGGCCTACAGAAATTACGGGGTTGCAGGTCCAGGGGTACATCTCAAAAAAGCAATACGGTTATAATAAAATTACTCACAGCCCCTGGGTTTCCAGTCCATCTCTTAACAAACCAAGGTAATCTTCCCCTCAGGAAAACGAAAATATGCAGCAACAAACAATTTGTTAATATCAGTACTTCTTATCAACATGAAAAATGCCTCATAACTGGGCATTCCTCCGGGCCATCTTTCACAAAGGCATTACCTAAGAAAGACAACGCATTTCCTAAAAAAAAAAAGAAAAGAAAAAAAGCCCCACTAGAATCTAGAATTCTGGAGCTGCTGAGGTTGAAAACCCCAATTTTATACTTTGGTAATACCAGTGACCCCCGAATTACAAGTTTGGGGCAAAGAACCCCAAGGCCTTATTAAGACTCTCGAGAATCTTTTGGAAAACCAGTTTTAGAGCCTTCCTGGAACTAAAATCTCAGCACCACAGTTAAACGATTTAGGCAAAAGAACATACGTTTAAAGGACTTGAACCAGGAGCAGATGCTTCCCTTCACACCACGCTGCTTTAACATCCAGTATTCGTCACTTTTTTTCCCCACCAGTCCCTGATTTACATAGGCTTCCACAACATTAATGAAAGGCACTTTAACAAAACGTTGAGATGGTGTGGTTGGACCAACGCTATCCTAGTTTTAACTCGGTTAAAAAAAACCTTTTCTATTCCCATGACTCCAGATCAACAAAAATATAACAGGGTCATAATGGCATTTGAAACCCCTGTGGTAAATAGAGCAGTTAAACTAAGTGCTTGGGCATGGTTTTCATTACAATGTGCTAAACAAATGAATGTTTTATTGTTCTTTTGTAAATACCCTGGAGAACTCTGGGATGGTTTTTCTGGAAGATGGAAATGATCTGAGAGAGTTTCAGATCTCATGAAGATATGTGATCTCTTCGAGTAACAAATAGGGTTTTTTTTAGGGGGGCGGCCTTTGCATGTTGGGAATTAAACTTAAAGATTATTTTCAATGCCCAATAAACCTTATATTCAATAGTCAACTTCTGATTTCCACTTCTTGCCTTCATTTTTATTTATTCCATATTAGCCCTGCATGGTCTCAAAGTTCTCTCCTAATGGAATGAACCATAAATGAACATAGCATGTCTGAATTCATGTATGTGGCAGACGGTATTTTCCAAAGATGGCCACCACAATATTTCCCACCCCACATAGCCTGCTGGAACCTTGCCACTCCCCCATCAGGAGGCAGAGTCTACGTCTCTCTACTTGAACTAGTCTGGGCCTCCACCAATGAGTGACGTGGGAAAAGGACACTATGAGCCTTTTGAGACCTGGTCATGATAATTCCATAAACTTCCATCTTGTTCTCCTGGGATGCTTGCTTTTAGAACCTAGCCATCATGTTTTGAGGAAACCCAAGCAGCCTGTGGAGAGGCCTGTAGCCAGCAACAACTTGCCAGCCACGTGAGTGTGCCATGTTGAAAGTGGACCCCCCAGCCACTGACAAGCCACTCCAGGTGGTACCAGGTAGAGCAGAGATTAGCTGCCTCTTCCAAGTCCTGCCCAAGGTGCAGATCTGTGAACAAAATAAATGACTGTTGTTGTAAACCACTATGTTTTGGGGTGGTTTGTTACGCAGCAATAGACATCCTCTTAAAATACAGTAATTCTCACTAATTCACACCCATGGGAAGATACCAGACTGCAGTAATTTCTTAAAGTAAAATCCACAATCCTTTAGAAAGGATGCAGTTAGCAGCACTCTTAAATATGCAGAAATGTAAATAAGGATAACACAAATACCTGCAAGGAGTGGGCCTTTAGGGAGTGCGTCTGCTTTAACAAAGAGGTAAGAGCAGTTTGTAATGAGTCCCTGAGTCTGTGATGGTGGATCCAAACTACTGGAACCAGAGGGTACCCTGAGGCAAGCCCCGGCCCTGCAGAGTGCCTTCCTTACATTATTAAGCCGCTGAGCAAACCTGTAGGCAAACGTAGGCTCAGTTCTTGTTTATCTCAAGTTACAAATGTGCAGAACATGAATTAATGATGATGTTTTACTATTCAAGAGCAACACAGAATGATACCCACATTCCCAGCCACGATCAGAGTCAGAAAAGGTCACAGAGACTCCTGTGCTTGAGGCTTCAGAAAAAATCCATTGGTGTTATTCTTAAGGCGTCATAAAGAGAATCTTCCACTGCCCCCTCTGGGGAGTGTCTCAGAAGTTAGTTAGAATAACCACTGTATCTCTCATTCAAAATGGGAAGTCAGTGAAATAAAGTTTCTGCGCCAACTAACAAATAAGTGTTCCATCAAAAACTAACTTTATTTCTACCAGGAATATATTTAAACATTTTCTTTTAAAGTTTTTCCATCTCTTCAGGTATTTTTCTTCTGACTTCTACTCCCTGTATCCTCCATATCCCAACCTTTTTCTCTCTGAAGAAGCTTTCTTTATAGAAACTTCTTTGACTGCCTTCTGCTCAATAACATCCTTATCACCCCACCAATAACATTCTCACTACCCCCAATAACATCCCTATCACTGCTGCCAATAACATCCTTACTTAAAGAAAATGTGGTGTATGTATACAATGGAATATTATTCAACCATTAAAAAGAAGGAAGTCCTGCCATTTGCAACAACATGGATGGACCTTAAGGGCATTATGCTAAGTGAGATAAGTCAGACAGAGAAAGACAAATACTGTATGATCTCACTTATATGTAGAATCTAAAAAAGTCAAACTCATAGGAACAGAGAGTAGAACGGTGGTTTCCAGGGGCTGAGGGGGGAGGGAAAATGGGAAGATGTTGGTCATAGCGTATAAACCTCCATTTATAAGATGAATATGTTTTGGGGATGTAATGTACACTATGGTGACAATAGTTAACAATACCGTATGTATTGTACAAGTGAAACTTGCTAAGAGAGATGTTAATATTCTCACAACAACAACAACAAAGATAACTATGGATGTGTTAACTAACCTTAAGGTGGTAAATCATTTCACTAATATATAGGTACATCAAATCATCATGTTGTACACCTTAAAACTACACAATGCTATTTGTCAATTATATCTCAATAAAGCTGGAAAAAAAATAAGATCCCTACTACCCCCCACCAATATAACATCCCTATCATCCCCAAACAATAACATCCCCACCACCCATCCTCCCCAGCTACCTTCTCAAGACCTAGGAATGCTGCTACAAGGCTAACAAAATGAAGACATAGATTGGGAAGTAATTAATTATATAGGAAACCTTGGTTTCATCTATTTTCTCTTACTAGAAGACTTGGGCCATTTGTCCAAACATACCTATCTTGGGTTACTTCTACAGATTACAGAACCACCCACAGAATGGTAATCTATCTTATTTTTCAGTCTTTTAAACACTTAAGAAATCAGAAGTGATCCAACAAATGAATCATTTAAAGTTTAGATTTTCCTCACAACAGATTTTTTCCATTGGAGTGTCAGAAGGTAACCTTTACTTTAAAAAATGACCTTAAAAAAAGAAAAAAAGAACTTATAAAAATAATAGCCCTTATATTGAACTCCAATTACAGTTATTAGTTGAGGGGAGAGACAAGAATGGTTGTCGATCATCAAACACTGACTTACTGGATGAAGAGCACAGGGAATACTAACATGTGCCCTGCACAATTCACAAAATGAGGGCCTATGGCACCAAAACTCAGCATGCCACCCTCATAAACCTGAATTAATCAAATAAGCCTCTTTGATAATGAGGAAGAAATAATTTAAAAGCCAGATTGATGACAGAATCACAGAACATTAGAGATTATCTATGTGCAAAAGTCTCATTTTACAGAGACGAAAGCCAAGAACTTGAGAAAATGATGTGCCCTGCCCAAATGACTGCCCAAGTATGAGTTAAGTAGCAGGTTTCCTTTACTGAATCAGGAGAAAATTCTGGAACTGGGCCTTTAAAGTTCCAGATTTCTCCTTCAGGAGGCAAGTCAGTTTCAGTAATTGAGAACTTTGTGTCCAAGTGCTTCCCCACCGCCCTCCTCCCCTAAGTCATCGATCACACTGCTGACCCATCCTAATGGGACCCAGCTCTTTGACGGGAATTCTCCCAAAGGCAGAAAAGGGGAAAACCTTATGTGGGTTGTAATCCTGTCAAACTGGCTCTCAAAACTCTCAGAAAAGATTCCACATAATCTCAAGCAATAAAAGTGAAACCTTCCAGTTTCGGGGGAAGATACAGCAGGCAGTCTAACTGTCTGCCAGGATAAACTCCAGGATGAACTGCTGTGAGGTTAGTCCAAATTCCCACACTCATTATCTGTGCTGGATCCCAGACAAATCCGGCAGACAGGAGGTCTCACTGAGGGGACGTTCAGCACCTCTGAACAACGCAGATGGGAAAGTTCAACCTGTGCTGTAAACCCGCTAACTACCACATGTGTTTACTGACAGTGCATAATTAGCACTCAAAACATGTTCCATCACGTACATATATATATACATGCACGCAAGCCACTTTAGAAACTTTCCTGGTGATAACAGCAAATTCCATATTCGTAAACGTGTCTGCTGGGAAGTATTGAGTAGAAACCGTGACCTATAACCCTCATGAGTCACTTCCAAGGAGGGCTTACTCAACAGCTTTCAACCACCCTAAACACTGAAAAAGGGTACTGCAAGTTACAGGAAAAAGAAAACGTACGAGTGTCCATCTACTTTATCTTCATTGCGTCACCTCCGAAAGCATCTGCTCCCATACGATTCTGATAGCTTTCAAGCCTTGGAAATCCATGGGCTCTCCCTCTTTCATTCCATAAATATTCACTGAGCATCTGTTCTATGACTTACACTCTTCTCGCCATGGAAAAAAGAGACAAGAAACAATAAACATAATAAGTAAAAATAGTAAAGCATCCTAGAAGGTGAAAAGAGCTACAGATAAAAGAGAAAAAGAGAAGAGGGAATCACTACGACGGGGAGTGGCAGGGAATAAGGTGCTCTTTTAAACATGGCGGGCAGGGTGGGCGGGTGCACTGCGAAGGGGAACTTGAGCAAAGACGTGAAGGCAGTGAAGGAGCTAGCCAAGCAGATACCTGGGGGAAGAAGGTCCATAAAAGTTATCTCCCCTGCCAAGAATCAGACCAGTATTCAATACCCACAACATGATGACCACACGCACAGTAAGCTGAAAGGGGAAATACACAGTCCATATATAATCACACACTACATCTCCTGGATAGATCTTGGGTTTTAGCCCCCAAATGTTATTTCTCAGAAAAGAGGGAATTACTTCATACGTTTACAGACTTTTACAAAATCTCGCACAATACAAGGTCTTGGTCACTTTATTTTGAACAACAAAATGCTTACTAGGGAAAACACATTAATCAAATCTGGTTTGGAACCTTTATTAAAGTCATCTGATGGACTTATTTTTTTTAAAGCAAGGAAATGCAGGAACAAAAATTTAAAATAAGTCCTCTAGCATGAAACAAAATTTTGGGTGCTACAGTAAGCGCACTTCTTAAAGACCACTTTTAAAGACCACTTTCTGGGCCATGGATGAAATTTCACAGAGTGTGGAGGAAAAGAGGCCATTTATAAAAGATTCCACTGATATAAAGTTCAAAACCAGGTGAAGCTAACCTTTGGTGTTAGAAATTAGACGCAGGCTACCTTTGGGGAGGATAGAGCAGGAAATGACAGGAGTGACCACAGGGAGGGCTTTGAGCTGTTCTATTTTTGGACCTGGGTGCTGGTTACCCAGGTGCGTTCATTTTGTGCAAACTCACTGAGCTGTACACTTATGATTTACGCACTCTCTTGTATTTACGTTATCTTTAATAAAAGGAGACATCTCCTTTTTTTAAGAGCAATGCAGAGTAAGTGGTTGCATTATGGAGATTTCTCCTCCACATGTGAGCTGGATAAGAAAAAATAGCTATCCTAATGTTCCATGAATGAGCACTTATGACTTAGGATGGAGTCTCTAGTGAGAGATCATTCATAAATTTTAGCAATGCCAAATTCCAAACAATTTGGATGAAAGTAAATACGATGAGCTTGAAACCTGTGTTAGATGCTCCTAAAAGTCACTCTGGTGATGATAAAGACGCTGAAAGCAAAGATGCATGGAAAGTGTAGGAATAAAACTGCTTCATGAAATGTAAACACGGGGAAAAAGCACTATTTCCAAATTTATATATTTTTATATAATTTAAAATATGTATGTACAACTAAATTAATAATTAATATTATAAACAAAAATTTAATTATTTCAAATATATTCCTAAAAGGTTATATAGTAAAGTTGACCCAAAACTGTTTTTTGGATCTTTTCATGAGGAAAGTTTGTAGCTGACAAGACTCATTATCACAAATATTTTGTGTCAACTGAGAAAATACAGAATACTAAACACTGTTTAAATCAATGAGGCCTACAGAACCATGCTTTCTAAGCCAGCAGCCACTAGTCACATGTGGCAATCGAGCACTTATAATGTGGCTAATGAGACCAAGGAGCTGAATTTTTAATTTTATTGAATTTTAATTAATTTAAACTTAAAAACTGAAGCAGTATAAAATATTTTTCTGTTAAACACAACTTTATTTGTAGGACATTTCACTTTTAACTACTGAAAATTTAGTGTCCAAATTGAGATGTGATACAAGTGTAAAATATACATCAGATTTCAAAGATTCAGTTTGTTAAAAAAAAGTACATAAAAGATCTCATGACATATTAGTAAAATTAATTTCTCACCTGTTTTACTTTTTTAAATATGGCTACTGATTTTTTAATTACAAAATTAAACTACTAAAATTTCAAATTACATAGGTGGCTCAAATTATATTTCTATTGGACAGCACTGCTAAGGAATAAAATGCCACTTTTGATTAGTGATGATATGGGAGAGATAAAAAACCAAAGTTGGAAAAACCAATATATTTGAAGATCTGATTAATAACTATGGCACAAGAAATTCAGGGGTGAGGGTGAGGGAAGAAAGTAGAAACGGGGAGAAAAGTCCAAGAAACCAGTACTTCTTTTAAGATACCGTGGTCAGATATGCTGGGACTGACCAACAGCAGAGCGAACACTATCTGTGATTCCACAGCTGTCAACAAATCCAGTGACCTAGTTCTTGCTGACTGTGTGTTAGAAGATTGCCATGTCTGTTATTAAAGAAGCAAGAATGACACAGGCGCCAAGCACATGTCTTTCTAGGGTGACAAAGAGGGGAGGGAGTTTTAAATTGCCCTGCTCCAAATCTTCCCTCCATTAGAAGTTTGGGTGAGGATTAGGAAACAGTTACACCAAGTGTCTAGGCAGAAAGACTCGTTTTAGCGGAACCAAGAAAATACAATCAAGTACTTGATTCATGTGAGCCTATAGCAATTCTGCGCAGTTGGAGACAATCAGTATAGGAATCCACTGTAAAAAGAGAGACTGACGCCGCCATCCAGTGACTGCCTGTGATTGTCCGTGGTCAGTAAGTGCTCAGTGGGTTGTTGACTTGGCACATTTTCCACAGATGCTCCATGATATAAATAGGTATTTGGGGAGGAGGAAAAGGGGGAAGTTCTTAAATTATATTTGAGAAATGCTGAGTTAAGCTAAGTAAGCAGGTTTCTTACTGCAGACCTCTTCAGAGCCTTGACTCTTCTAAGGAGGATCACGACCCTCCAAGAGGGCTTACAACATACATGTTTCCCAAACATACCGGACTACAGAACCTTCCTCTTCCAAGGAGCACTGCAGAAAGGGCACACGTCAAGAAGTGTTGGCTTGGAAGGAGGAAACTCCAGATCTTCAGCAGTTTCGGTTTCACCCTCAGCCAAAAAGGAACATTACTGCCTGCTGCAGGCATGGCTCAGGGGCAACGGAAGCCAGAACCTGGTGGCTATCTCAGCTTGTCCATCACCAGACCAGGGGCCTATTTCAGCAGCTGTGGGAGCAAGGTACATCTCTGGTGCCCCATGGACAGAGCCGCATCCTGGAGAAGCAGACATTTGTCCCTCACCTGTAGGAGCTCCCAGGCTGGCCTACAGCCAGCCCAAACAACTGGCCTCAGGCAAAGTTATATGAACCCTGGCACCACCAGCCTCCTGCTAACAAGAGGGGATGAAGGAGACATTAGCTTTCCCAAGGTGCTGAAAGCAACCCAGGAGGGTGGAAAGGTATCCTAAGTGTTATGCCCAGGACAATTTCTCCCTAGAACAAAGCACTCATGGGTACATATCTGCCACCTCTATCCAGCTTCCTTTGGATAAAAGACTGGTCTTTTTTGGGCCGGCCCTGTGGCTTAGTGGTTAGGTGCGCACGCTCCGCTGCTGGCAGCCTGGGTTTGGATCCCGGGCACGCACCGACGCACCGCTTCTCTGACCATGCTGAGGCCGCGTCCCACATACAGCAACTAGAAGGATGTGCAGCTATGACATACAACTATCTACTGGGGCTTTGGGGGGGGAAATAAATAAATAACATCTTTAAAAAAAAAAAGACTGGTCTTTTTTGTCTGCTCTATCAGCCTCTAGAAGAGTTTCTGATTCCTTGGCAATTCCTTGGAGAATTTTGGGCAATTTCTCTGCAGAGACCACAAAGGAATGTAGGCCTGACAGCCACAGGCTGTCCACAGAGTCAACAAGTCACTCTCTGCTCTGTGCACATCTCAATGTCATTTTTAGGAATCCCAAGTTAATTTTTTTTCTGATTTAACTATAAGTTCTTCTTCTTCTTATTATTATTATTTCATGTGATATGTGCTCCAAATGCTAAAAATTACTTAAAATTGCAATGCTTTACATGGGCAAGTTCTAATCCCCTAGTCAGATATTAAAATTCAGTTGCTTAACAAAAAATTACTTTAAGGGGAATAATGAAGATAATTTAGTAAGCCCGTGGAAAGAAAGAATATCCTAAATTTAAAAGTGAAATAAAAAAAAAAAAACCTCAGAACCATCCTAGGAATAACACAGGGACACACATGAGTTTTATGGGGAAAAGGGCAGTGGTTTTTAATTACAAGCCAAAGACATTTTGGATCAGGCCTTGTAAAATATGTACCAGGAGGGGAGAGGCCATCAAACAGCTGCCACGAAGGGCCCCAAGGACCTCATGGCGACGCCACCAATGGCAATTCCTGATTTTTAGTCTTAGGGGCACCGACAGGGTTGACAACCCCTTCCTTGTTGCAATACCCTTGGCCTCCATCACCCCACTCTCTGAGTTCCCCTGGGACCTCTCTAGCCACTTACTTTCTGCATCTTTTTTCTGCACAGCAGTAAAAGCTGGAATTCCCCAGGGCTCAGTTCGAGGCCCTCTTCCTTTGCACCCTCCCTTCCTTCCTCAGCGATTTCATCCATGACCATGGTTTCAATTACCATTTGCCAGCCGGTGTCTCCAGCCCAGACCGCTCCTGAGCTCCCAGGCCACAGAAAAGATGGCCTGTTCGGCAGTCTTCCTTACCTCAGCAAAGACCCCCAGTCATCCAGCTGCACCAGCCAAACCAGCCTGGTCCCCTCCCTCTCTGCTATACCCTGTATTCCAATCCGTAAACAACCAGGTGCTTTTCCTGGCTCAATGGCTCTTAAATCTAGCCACCTCTCCGCATCTTCACCATGATGCTATGCAGACTGTAAACTAAGCTATAATCTCTGTCTATAGAGAGACTCCAACAGGGTCCTAAGGGCATTCATTCCTGCCCCCTAGTCCAGTCTCTATCCTGTAGCCTTCAGATCTTTCCGAAATGTAAATTTGCTATCATTCTCTAGCTCCTCCTTAAAACCCTCGAATGGCTTTCCATTGCATTTGGGATAAAGACCTAAATCCTGAGCCCAGCCTGCAGGCCCTGAACATGTGAGCCCAACTAACTCTCCAGCCTCGTCACGTAACACTCAACCCTCCCCTCTCTCTGGTCAAGTCACAATGGCCTCCTTCCTCTTCCTTGAACCAAACACGCTCCCTTCCCATCTCCTAGCCTTTGCCCAAGCTTTTCCAGGCCCCACTACCTCCACTCTCCCTCACTTTTTGCCCCTCAGATCTCGGTGCAGACATCACTGCTTCCTCCCACTGCCAGTCTGGGTTAGGGTCCCTGACCAGAGCACTTGTCCATTGGGATTATACCTCCATCACGTGACTTTCTGCTCCAGGTCTGTGTCCTCAGCTAGACTGTAAGCTTCACGTGACCGGGGACATTACCTGCACTGGCTCACTAAGGTATCCCCAAGACACTACCACATAGGGGCCCTCAAAGATCTGTTCAAAGAAACATGAATGAACCTTGGCCCACTGGTACTGGGTCTTGGAGTCATGCAGAGGAAGAAAATGAAGCACAGGAATTTGTCTCATTTTTAGGAGTGATCAAGACAAACATATGACCTCTTCCCTCCCCTCAGGCTCAAACTAATTTCAACTAACCTCCCTGGACAGAACAGGAAGATCCCAGGCCAATGAAAATAGCAGGAGGACAGAGGATCAAGAGAGACTGGGGCGGGAGAGGAACTTTATAAGAAAACAGAGGCCTCTGGGCAGCAGCTCCCACATTTTTCCTCCACTGTAAACATCTAAGCCTGTAAGTTTCCTCCTACCTCCTCCTCCAGCCTCAGAGGAAAGGGTGTCCAGGCCCACGTGCACAGCTGATGCCCTCTCTGTAGGGTCCCCTCACTGAGACCTGCCTCCACAGTCTATCACCTCTGACTTCTATTAACTTTTCCCTCTCTATTGGAAACTTTCAGCTTTTAAAGATGCTCAAGTCTCCTATTTGAAACAAACAAACAAACAAGACTTCCTTTTACCAGCCACCACTCCCTCTCTCTCCTTCTAAACTTATTTACTCTTAAATCCACGGCAGGGAGGCCTCTGCCTGCTCCACCTCTTGAAAACTGCTCTTGCAAGATTTATCAGAGGCCTCCAGTGGCCAAACCCAATGGGCCACCCACCCAGCGGGTTCCACTTGACCTCTTTCCTGCTTTAGTATTCTCCAGTCTCTTCCCTCAGATTCCGTAACATCATGCTCTTCCCTTTCTCCCTCTGCTTTGTAAAAGTCCTTTCTCTTTCTTCTTCCCTGGACCCTCCCCACAGCTCTGGCCACGGTGCTCTCCTCTCTCTCCTCTGCAAGCCCGGGTGAGTTCATCCTGTCCCATGGCTTTGCCACCTCAATCAGTGGCTACTCAAAGCGCGGTCCTTGGGCCACTGCTGGTCCACAAACTTTTTGTTACCAGTCTAGGACAAGACAGGTACAAAAAGTTAGAGTAAGCATTTAGACACTTTTCTAGCTAGTCAATGTTGCCACCATGTTTTTATTGTATTTTACAAAAGTATCACTCCTTAATGGATTGAGAAAAAATCAAAACAAACAAACCAAACTGGTCCTTCACCACAGATAATCTGAGAAACACTGGTCCAGATCTTGTAGTTTTTTAATTGATCTATCTGCTTACATTGAAAAACCAAGAGACTTCACAATAAGAAAATAAAAACATTATCAACTTCCCCAAAACAAAGCAAACCAACTAGCCAACCAAACAACAGAAGATCTTGTGATACTGGGTCAGCGTTTTCACCAGGCAATAATGAGTTGATGCTAAGTGGTGGCTGCCCCTTGAGATGAGCATGTGCCACCCGGATGATCACCTGAACCACTTCTTCACCATCATTACCTGCCTGGCCCCTGTGGGCCTCTGAGTCTGCACCTCAGACAACTACATCTCCATACCTAGCTTCCTCCTGAGTTCCAGCCCAACAACCACACCTGCCTTCTGGAATGTTCCCCTGAGTATCCCAGTGGTCCCTCAGTCCCAACATGTCCATCACCAATCTCATTACTTCTCTGGCCCCAAATGGCTCCTCATGCTGTGTGTTCTCATCCTCTCAAATGACCCCACCTCACACTTAGGTCACCTGTGTGTCATCTTAGGCTCCTCTCTCCCCTTCTATGACACAAAGTCTTAATAATTCTTCCTCTGCATTTCTCTTTTAATTTGTTCATTCACAAATATTTCTTAAGTTCTGGAGACACGACAGGGAACAGGACACCCCTGTGCCCAGCAGTGCTTCACTTCTCATCCTCAGCCTCTTCTCTGCCAGCCCCCAGCTCACCTTCTTCCACACTGAGGGCACCCTCATCGTTGGAATTACACCTATTTTGCCTTCAACCCCCCACCCCACCAGATTTGCCTTTTAAAAATGTCATAATTCTCTTCGTTTGGGGGTAGGTGGGGGTGCGGTGAGGAAAAGGAAGCCTTTTTAACATAATTTTCCTTTCACTCTGAATCGGCGTTTTGCTCTAATTAAAATTAGACTCTGCACAGCACTCATAGAAATGAGGCCCTGAACACTCAACAATCAGCCAGGAAGTAAATGATGAGTCATTTATATACCACAGGCAAAGTTTCATAATCCCGGGGTTTGGGATATTCTGTTTCATTAAAAGAAGCCATTGAGATTTTAAAAATCTGTCAGGTTCCTTTCTTTAGGTCAAGACGTAAGCAGTACCATTTGTTTTCTGAAGGGCAATGCATCTCATTTAATCCAGGCCACCCAGTTTCTGACCGTGTGTCGTCCTCCCACAGGACAAGGCAGGGGTCTGCCTCGCCTCCCCTCAATTGTCTTCATGCTAAAGGCTCCGTGGTCCAGTGTAAGACAAACCCAGTTCTAAGTATGTCATGCAGGGCAGTGCCACTCCTGCGTCATGAAAGGAGTGAATCTAAGGAAGAGAGCCCAGAGCTGAGGGCCTGAGGGCAAAGGCCTGAAGTCTCACCTGGACATTGGCAGGGCGGGTGGCTTTTCCCCGTGGGCAATGAGGCCTGGAGCCCCAGCCTCCACTGAAGGGAGGCTTTGGAGGTGCTCCAAAACCTGGCTCCATGGACCAAACACAGTTACACCCATCTACCTCTCATGCCTGACCTCGCTTTTTGCACAGCCCCACTCTCAGTCCCTGAGGATTATGCAGAAGAGGCAGCAAGGCCCAGTGGTCATGAATGCGGCCTCTGGGTCAAGCAGGCTGGGATCAAGTCCCAATTCTGCCTTTCACAGGTGTAACTTTGGGCAAACTGCATAGCTGCTCTCTGCCTCAGTTTCTTCACCTGTAAAATGGGGATAAGCCTTCAGAGGGGTGAGATGAGGGTTAAGGGTACAGTACATGTAAAGGCTTTAGCACAGGGTCCGCCTGGCACACATATACTCCCTCTGTGGAGTAAAATTCCATTTAAAATTCAAATAAACCTATAGATACATAAATATGGGCCAGCAGCATACAATACAGCCAGAGAGACAAATCATCCTCTTTTTTTGGCTCTTCTATATTCCTGCTCCAGGGGAATTCCTGCCCCTGGACCTTGGGTTCCAGGCCATTTCCTGTATCTTTATAGTAAACCCTGCCTGATTCACCTGAGCTGGCTTGAGAAGGGCTCTGTTCCATGTAATCAAAAGGGCCCTGCCCAGAACAAGCTTCCTCCTCCCTTTGTCCATCCTGCACTCCAGTCAAACAGGACTTGGCTCTTTCTCAGCCTTGAGCCTTCATTCCACGCTCCTGTCCTCACCAGGAACAGCGCTGTCGACCTCGCCCCTCCATCTCCACAAGTGTCCATCCCTCACTTTTCAGAGCCCTCATTGCTACACTACACCTCTCCAAAACCATCCCCCCGGGGCCACCCAGCCACGGAACCTTCTGGCTCCTCCCGCTGCCGCCTGCTGGTGCCTCCTCACGCAAGGACCAGCTGCTGCCATCATTTAGCAGACCCAGGCCCTGGGCCAACCCCTCGTCCCCTCTGAGCTTAGTTTCCTCCTGTCTAGAAGGGAGACACCATTGCCAGCGCGGCCTCTTGAACAGAATCATTGTGAAGCCCAAACCAGAAAATGTGTGCAGTGACTCTGAAAACTTTAAAGCGCTTTCCAAACATATGAGCACTTTCCCAAGAAACTGGAAGAATGTCAAGTAATTTGAAGATGAACACGTAGGCCCTTCGTTCTATATCACTCTGCTTCTTTACAATCCTCCGGGAACTCTGAAGTATAGGAAATCCCAACGGGGCCCACAGATCCACCAGCCATGGAAGACAGGCTCCGGAAGCACTTGGCAGCCGAACCTTTGTCTCAAATGAACAGAGACGCACCGTCGCTCTCCCACAGCCTCGCAACTCTTTGTCTCTGGAGCAGTCGGTTCTAGGATTTGGAAAACATATTCTCTCCAAGTCTGCCCATAAATCTGCATTTTAAATGTTCTGTGGTCCATCATAAATAATTTACATAAATGGCCGGTTGGATGGAGCACAGCAGGATCCAAGAGGGAAAACAAAAGGCAGTAGCCACATTTAATATGACCAGCCAAGTGTCAGAGAATCATCAGACCATATGGAAAGGAACAGAGTCATCTCTATACAATTCCCTTCACCCTCTGTGCAAAACCGTGATGGAGAGGGGCTGTGAATTATGGCATCTTCAGCTAATTTTACACGACAGATACAAATGATTTTATTTTTCCTAATTGTGGAAAATAATGAAATCTCCTTTCCCTCCTTCTATCCATGTCCTCTATCCAAAGGTTCTGCTAATTTAAAACATTTGGTGGAAAAATCATACTGCGACATTGTTCTTAAGAACAAAAATTCTCATCACTTGCAGTTTCACTCTCATATGCAGAAAAGAATATGAGCTTATCTTGCATGATGGCACAATGACAAAATGAGTTAATTACCATCTCATCGCAAGACGGATCTACTTGTCATAGGAACAGGAGCCATTATTTCACACAAAACAATGACCCAGATAAAAAGTAATGACTGTAAGCTGTAGCTGCCAGTGACACAGCTTCATCTTGGCCTAAGTGAATGGCAATTAACAAGTGTCACCACCATATATATAAATAGGGACCAAGCTATTCATTAAATATTTACTGAATGAACACAAATGGTTTTTAGCATATTTCTTCCCAGGAAGCTCCTGTGATCTACCTGTGTGACGACCGAAAAATGTACACATGCGTAAAATTCTGCCATCAGCTGGAATAGCTGTTGACCCTTTAGAGGGGCATCTGGGTCCCCTCTACTCTTCGCACACAGAGATACTGTTTTCTCCAGAAGTCATGTCTAACAACAGAAAAGAGGAACAGAGGGAAGAGGGCCCGGTCCCAACATTTTGTCTCTCTTCCCCTGGTTGTCATGGCCACTTGCCTAGAAACTAAAGCCACAGACAGCACTGACAGCCAGAAATGCTGGATCCTTCCAGGTCCAACCATAGACAAACAGTGTGGGGACAAATGGTGGGGCAACCTCAACACACCTGGGATCTCCAAGGTGGGGAACTTTCCTTCCAACCTGCTGACTATGACCATGAACCACCTCTCTACGGAGAGGAACAGAGGTGACAGACTCTGGGATGCACATCTGGAGACAAACTCCCAGTCAGAAGTCTCAAGGCTGCCCTAGTGTGCAAGTCTGTCTGGACCCGCTAATTTTTATTTGAAAACCAGGGGTATGGCAGGGGCAGGATGGCACAGTGGGCTTTAACATGTATACTTTTCAAAGTGTGAAAAATAGAATTCTTAAACAAACACAGAACAAGCAGGTGTCAATGACTGACAACTAATTATTGAACAAACCATCAGGTCCTGATGTGTACACACATGCATACACGCGTATCATCAGTACAGGAGAAAACAGTGGGATAAGAGTAAAAGTTAAATACAAAACTGGCTTGTCCTTCAGGACATAAAAACCATAACTCTGAGGTTATCTCCTTGTTGGACAGATGTCCATCTGCCCTTCAGGCGCTATAGATACAGAGCATCTTAGTGCCCACTCATCAGGCTGCTGTCACCTTAAGACCTGATACGGGCACTATGCAATGGGTCAGTCATGCAATATCTGGTTTGGTTAAGACAAAAGCACGAAATCACATGTTTTCAAAAGAGCATATTTGATAGTATGGGCAGAGCCTCACACCCTCATCCTACCCACTTACCCCTCAAATATTCCAAGCATCCGAGTCTTAATTACAAAACCATTTCTAAAACTATATTTTCCCCAGTACTCAGATCACGGGGTAAATTCCACCTCTAGAATGTCCCTACCCAAGTTTATTACAACATTTTATTTGCAACAATCCAGAGAAAATGGCCCTCTTTATATAGACATGAATGTGAGTTATAAACACCTGTGTTCTCAGGCTTTTCCATGTGTGAACAAAACTACTTTTTCCTGTTTCTTAAGTAATGATCTGAATCCTACAGCAGAGAGAGAGTCTCCACCATCCTGGTAAAATTACCAGAAATTCTGACCCCAGAGGCCATCTGATTTCTAGGCTTTAGGTCTTAGCCCCCAGCATCCCTGAGTGGTTACCCCCAGGCCTTGAAGAGCCTGGACACTCAACAAATGTTGAAGGGAGGGAGGAGACAGGAAGGGAACAAAAAAAGAGTCATTGGGTGTTTCAAGCAACAATCTAATTATTTCATTCTTCTGCAAAACTCTTCTCAACAGCCTCCCATTGCTTTTACAGCTGAGTCCTGGCCCCTTCTCCCACCCCGCACACTCCTTTTCTTCCCAGAAGCTCATCTGATTTTCTTTTGATTCTCCTGCTCCCTCCTGCCTCAGGCCCTCACACATGCTGCTCCCTGCTTCTGGAGGGCACCCCAACCTGCCCCAGGCAGCCCCATCACCAGATAATTCCCCCTCATCCTTTCTGTCTCAGGTGAGGCACCTCCCTGATGGCCAGATCACGTGGAGTCCACTTGCCCCTCAGCCCTACTGCTTTCCTCTTGGTAATGCTCATCACACTCGTTCAGGGTCTGTCTTCTGGTTGTGAGGACATGAGAGCAGGGACCACGCCTATTCTGTTCTCTGTATCCAAGCAGCTAGTACTATTTCTGGCCCAAAGCTCATAGCTCAAAATTGACAATATTTATTAATGAATTCACTAATCACTAATTGACTGACTAGATCTCAAGCAAATCATAAGCACCTCTACAGGACGGGGAATTGTCAATTATTTTGGAAGACTGGGTAGGGGAGAACAAGACAAGAATTAAGCAATGAATTTGGCCACAGTTTGGGCAAGACATTCCTTCTACAGTAAATGTCATCATATTGAAACCCAAGTGGACCCTGCAATTAGGCAGGAAACCTCATACAGCATGAAGAGAAGTTCAAAACCAGACACATTTCTGGGCAGAAAATGAATCTCCTGCAACTAGGCAATTTTTCCCTGGTACAATCGCATGCCAGTGGCCACAGCACTCTGGCCTGCTCCCACACTAGGCAAGGAAGGGGGCTCATGGCAACCAAGACCCACAGGATGAGTGGAAGGTGGGATCTGGGGGGCTCATGCCAGATTGTGGGGTTGAGAGGAGTCTCGGCAGTGGGCCCGCAGGCCTGTCAGCTGTTAATGCCACTCCAGCCCTAAAAGACAGGATTCGGGGTCCCACCAGCCTGGGAGAGAGGGGGAAGCCACTTTATTTCAGAGTCAACTCCAGCCTGAGCGATGTGTGGGAGGGGGCTGCCCCACCGTGGGGCTGCCCAAAGGTCCAGGTCAGAGGACACGCTGGCTCCTGCCCGGCCTGTGGGATGTGGCTGACCTGCCCTAAACCAGCCCCTCGCCTGCTCACTCAGGGGAATGCTCTGCGAGTCTGTTCAATCGTGTGCTGACTGCACAGCTCACCTTCTTAACAAACTCTGGGATGATTTTTTGGTCTGTCAGGTGGTCCAAAGAGGAACAGCAATCTAATTCCAAGATGTAGCCTTCATTGTGAAGATCAGTTTTCTGAGACCTAAAGAGAGAGGAAGGAACACACACAAAGATTAAGATTTTGCACAATACAAAAAAAAAAAGAATCATTAGGCATTTAACTAAACCCCAAATTCTTTCCTGAAAGTAAATGTCAAAAAGCACTGCTGAAAAATAATTTATGGTAAACAACTCAAATAATATAGAGAGATCTACATCATGGAAAGACCTCCAAGACATACCATCAAGAAAAACACATCATTACAGAATGACAGGTTTAGTACAATGTGGTTTATATATGAAACAACACACACGCACACAGCCCCACATCCTTCAGTAATGTATATTTCCCAGTGGTTTCTACCTTCCAGGGCTTAGAAAAAGAACTAGTAAGACGCACACCAAACCAATCATAGCAGTTACCTCTGGGGATGGAGAGGATCTGTGTGGGACCCGGGACTGGGAGTAGAGGTGGTGATCACTTTTTCTGAAGAGAACTTATTCATATATCACTTAGAAAATTAATAATTAATTTTTAAATGACTTTTAAAGAGTTCAACTCTACAGAGGGCAATCTGGCAAAATCGATCAAAATTAAAGATGCATTAAAAAAAGGATGTAAGGCAACTGAAGTAGAAGTTCTGGGGAAGGAGTGGATGTGAAGGGTTGTCTGAGGTAAACACCTTCAGTCCTCCGGGCAGTGTGGAGGTGTCCAGCACGCCCCTGCCATCTCCCCACACAGTGGGTGGGGCTGCTTTCCCCTTTCCCACCATATGGACATGCACGTGATGCAACACTGCGTGCATTCAGGAGAACCAGAGGCAAGTGGTCGCCAGAAGGACATGCCACCACTTCATGCTGTTCCTTTGAGGGGCTCCTGTGTGACACTAACGTGGGTCTGAGGAACTCCTGGATACCATGTGGCTGTCCGAAACTGAAGGTGATTCCTTGGTCCAGGCAGGCATAAGGCAACAGGAAGTGAGACTACAGCTACGGGCCTACAGAACATGCTCTCTCTTCATGGGGAGCAGGACTTAGAGACCAGGGCCCCGGGCTCTGTCTAGGGCTCACACCTCATGCACAGCCACTGGCTGAGGGGGTGAGCAGGGCCCTCCCAGCCCACTGATGGGGAGCTCTACCAAAGAGGGACCCTGCCAGCCCCTGGGAGAGTAGGTGTGGCCAGAAAATTCTTAAAGTGGGCACTTTCACACTGAACTGAGACATATATATCCCACCAAAAAAAAAAACAGTTTCCAAATGCATTTTTGCTATAATACCTTTTAAATGAATTTCTAAGATTCTTATATACCATTAAAAGCAATTTAGGGGCCGGCCCGGTGGCGCAAGCGGTTAAGTGCGCGTGCTCCGCTTCGGCGGCCCGGGGTTCGCAGGTTTGGATCCCGGGCGCACACCAATGCACCGCTTCTTAAGCCATGCTGTGGTGGCGTCCCATATAAAGTAAAGGAAGATGGGCATGGATGTTAGCTCAGGGCCAATCTTCCTCAAGAAAAAAGGGGAGGATTGGCATCAGATGTTAGCTCAGGGCTAGTCCTCCACACACACACACACACACACACACACACACACACACACAAAAGGCAATTTATACTACCATTAACCATCTGGGTATGATTCATATGAAATTCCAAAGTGAAAAAATTAAAGAGGATTTGGTTTTCCCCAGGTGTGCACCTACAATTCAGTAAGCAAACGTCAACAGCATATTTTAATTTTATTTTTCCTTCTAACATTTCCCTTCCTTTACATTTTGAAATGTAAAAGAATAAACTAATTCCAAACTGGTCAAACTGGAATAAATTAATTCCAAAAGAATAAATCAATTCTGCACCCCAGCCCTCTTGCCTTAAAACTTCATCACAGACTAGACTCATGGTCTCATTTTTTCCCCACGTTCTCATCCTCCCCCCATAAACAAAAGACATATTAAGAAGAACTAAAGCAGAAGATTCCAGACTTTTAAAAGAGAAGACTTGGTCATGACATACTGTTATATGTATTGTGTGGGATCTAAATAACATAGACAGGCATGGGAGGAGGAGAGTTCCAAGATGTGAAACCCCAGCTGCTCTGCCACATGGAGACTAATGTCAGACTGTATGAGGCTATTTATAAATACCCATTGAGATTTTAAATGATTAGTTTGAAAAATAGTAATCATTTTAAATAAGTCAACACTGTACCCACTTGATAAACACCCACAAAATGAATGGAGGGAAGGAGAGTCTGTCTTTAAGCAACGCACAGCCCAGATTCATAAGGGATAATCTTTAATACAGGATCTAATAACTGCCATCTTTAATTCCGGAACAAGAAGTTCTATAAGAAGAAAGGCAGCTTTGGTTCATTTCATCAGATAATTAACTTAGTTACATCTGAACTGAAAGGAGCACAAAAAATCAACAAAAGGAGGTATTATTATAAATTTTCTAGATGAAACATGCAAAATCACATCTCAGCCCATGGTCTCTTGGAAAAGCAAATTCAGATCATATTGGGGGAGCAGCTGAGCAACTAATAGGTCTTCCCTTGCCTTTAGGAATTACCTCTACAATCTGAAATGAAGAATGGCTGAAGGGGAGAAGAGGTGGCAAAGACCCCTGAATCCTCTGAGCATAGATGCTGGCTGCCCAAGCCTTGAAGTCAGCACTCTGTGAGGGTGCTGGGCCAGAGCTGGGAGGAGGGCACAGTCACACAGGAACCCTCCCCCTGACACTGACCCCATGAAAAACAGCGTCAACTCCACAAGCAAAGGTTGGCTAGAGGGCAGCCAGAGGGAGTTTCTGAGCTCCTCAGCACTGGGGGCTGGGAGTAAATGTGGTTGCCGTGGTGACCACACCCTAAGGTGACTCGCCTTGATCTCCACCTCCTGGCGTCCATGCCTTTGCACAATCCCTCCCCTCTAGTGGGGGCAGGACCTGTGACTTGCTTCTAGTCAACAGAACATGGCAAAGGAGATGGGGTGTCACTCCCGTGATTATGTTACACTGGAAGACTCCATCTTAGCAGACTGGAGCCAGAGACCCCCCTTGTTGGCTTTGAAGAAGTAAGCTGCCATGTTGTGAGAGGACCATGTGGCCAGGAACTGCGGGCAGCCTCTGGCCAACAGTCAGCAAAAACCAGGAATCTCAGTCCTATATAACCGCAAGGAGATGAATTCTGCTGACAACCTAAGGGAGCATGGAAGCAGATCTTTCCTCTGATGGAAGCAGATCGAGCCTCTGAGGAGACCACAGGCCCAGCCACCACCTATAACACAGCCTGATGAGACCTGAAGCAGAGAACTCAAGTGAGCAACAAAAACTGTGAGATAATAAATGTTATGTTGTTTTGAGTCACTAAGGTTGTGGTAATTTATTACAGAGCACAGAAAACTAATACAGTTGCTGAGACATGGCAGCCTCAGGCTCAGAACAGGCCTCCCACTGGTAACCAGGTTGAGGCTCAGGCCCACAAGATCCAGTCAGACACCTGAGAGCAACCTCTGACAGGTGAGGAGTGTTCTGTGTTGCTGAGGGCAAGGACCACCCTGAAAAAGAGAAGCAGGTATCCCATAGAAGTGGCTCCAGGGGCCATGGCCTGGCCGGCCCAGGGATCACAGCATGAGGGGATAGATATTCTGCAGTGATCAAGTGCCTGAGGAAAAAGTATTAAGCTGAAACTCTAGGCCGAGTAGGCATTTGCCCTCCAGTGGGGGAGGGGAGACACCTCTTATGGTTCCCCAAAGGCCACGTCCTTGTGTCATCCTGGAAAAGGGTATGGGAAACCACCAAACTTCCCCTGGACTGAAGCCCAGATGGCTTCCACTTCTTAAAAGGACAGAGAGATCTGGGTTTAAATAATAACAAAAAAGAGGGACACAGAATGCATTTCTGGAGACGTAGGATTAACTACCAGCAATTTCCCTTATTTGGAAATTAACACCGAATACTCTGAGGTTAAATGTAGGCACTCTGAGAAGAGTATTGCTAACAATGAAAGATACTTCCCCATCTCCCTCCATCCCCTACTCCATAATTTCCTCTAGATTTATTAGTCAGAGGCTATAGATTCTAAAGCTAACTAGAGGTGTGTCATTTACAAGCTGTGTGCCTTTGGACAATTTATTTAAACTTTCTGTGCGTCAGTTTCTTTCACTGTCAAATGGGAATATTATGAGTAGCTCTCTCTTAGCATCATTTTAAGGATTAAATAAGACAAAAGCATGTGAAGCCCTTGGCACAGGGTGTGGCATGAGGTTCAAGCTCAACAATATGAGCTGTTGCGGACCTATTACCATCGTCTGTAACTGCCTTCTTTACTTTGCCTCCCTAGCACTCTTCACACTTCATAATTATTCACTCAACAAATACTGACCACACTACTACTATGCGCCAGACACTCTTCTTTAGCACACCTCAACAGACAGAAGAGACAAAATCTCTGCCCTCACAGCATTTATAATCCGTTGGAGAGGGACAGGCAATAAACAGTAAACATACATGAGCACATAAGAGAGTATTTTCAACGGTGGTAAGTGGAAAGAGAAAAAGAAACAGAGCAAGGTGAGGAGAAGCAGGAGTGTGCGGGGGGAGCCTCCATTTTAATGAGAGTGGTCAGGGCAGCCTCCTTGATGAGGTGACATTTGGAATAAAGATGGACGGGAGGTGAGGGAGTTGGCCATGCTGATATCCAGGACGAGAGCTTCCAGGCAGAGGAAGAGCCAGTGCAAAGGCCTTAAGCTGAGATCATGCAGAGGCCTTGTGGTTGGAGCTCAGAGAACAAAGACAGAGGAGGAACAGGGGACCAGGTCAGAGAACCAATGGGGAGCTAGATAATGGAGACCTGCTGGCCACAGTGACGACTGTCGCTTTTACTCAGAGTGACAGAGGAAGTCCTTGGAGGGTGTGGAACAGAGAAGTGACACAATCTGATTTATTTTAAAAGAATCCCTCTGGCTGTAGGAGGCAGCTAAGAGACTAACTCGGTATCCAGGAGAGGGATGATGGTAACTCAAAGTGGGTTGGTGGCAGTGCAGCTGTGGTGAGAAGTGCTGGATTCTGGATGCATTTTCAAGGTAGAACCTTCAAGACGTCCTTATGGACAGGCTGTGGGGTGGGGAAGGAAGAAAGCAGATGAGGATGACTCTAAGGATTTTTGCCCCAGCAACTGGGAGAATGGATGAAGTTGCCACAACCATGATGGGGAAGACAGTGGGTGGCACAGACTCGGGGGGAAGATCAACAATTCAGTTTCAGATGTGCTGAATTTGACATATCCAGCAGACATCAAGTAGAGATGTTTGGCAGACGGTTTAATATATACTTGAGTCAGGACTTCAGGAGTGGGGCTGGAGATGTAAATTTGGGAGCCATCAGCTGCCAGCTGTATTTAAAGCAGGAGACTGGATGAGATCTCATTTAACATAGAGAGAAGAGTCAACGACTGAGCTCTGGGACCCTCCACCACAAAGAGGCTGGGGAGAAGAGAGGAGAAAGCAGCAAAGGAAGGAAGAAACCCAAGAGCACACACTGCCCTGAAGGCCAAACCAAGGAAGTGTGTGGAGGAAGAGAGTACGAGCCACTCTGCCAACGTCTCCAACTGACAACTTCATAACCTTCTCTTCAATTTACTCATCCTCTTGAAATCCCCAGGGGAACTGGATTTAATCCACCCTAAGTAAACAGGTGTGAAGAAATCTGTTTATATTTAATATATGAGTATCCTGTGACATGGGCCAATTGTCAAATTAATCTGTCAATTTGGGTTCTGAATGGCTTGGCCCCTTGATAAAAAACCATCTTTGTGCTGCTGGGCCATTTCTCAGAAACAGCCTAGGGGAAAATTAACTAAAAAGAGCTCTGACCCATCTCACATCTGTGGCCCCCACTTGTAGACAGCATTGGAGAGCTGGGAGGAGTTTACTTCCAGCCATTCCAAAGGGATTTTTTGAAAGGAAGAGGGAATAAAAGGATATCACTGAGCAGAGATGTGATGTTCTGAAAGCCAAGAACGAGTAAGACAAAATGAATTCAAATTCTTAAGAGTGTAGCCACGTAGTGTTAACCAGACACATAAACACAGTGGTCCTGACTGCTTAAGACTGGAGAAGCCGCTAAGACATCCCAGCCCAGCTAAGTTTTAAAAACCCATCATAACATGACAACTAATGCATTGTGGTACCCTGTTTTGGGTTCTGGAATTGAAAAAGGACATTAATAGAAAAGCTGATAAAATCCAAATAAAACCCACAATTTAGTTAATAGTAATGTACCAATGCCAATTGCTTAGTTTTGACAAATGTACCATTGTAATGTAAAATATTAATGATGGTGGAAACTCAATGAAGGGTATATGGAAATTGTCTGTATTTTCTTTGTAGCTTTTATGTTAAATCTAAAATTATTCCAAAATAAAATTTATTTCAAAAAAAGAAAGAAAGAATGCCATCATATACTTTGGGGGATTTGTGTGTTTGTTTTGATTCTGTAATATTTATTCTCAGAGTCATTGTTTCTAGTCCTAAAGTACACCGGCACCCCTGCCTGACTATACTTCTTATATAAGAGACCCCTTAAATCACATGAGGCAATGACCGAAATAACTGGGTCTGGGGGAGAAAAGAATCATCTCCTTTGACATGCCCCAACTTTAGGCACTGGAACAATCCCACACACAAACCTTGGGCTCTGTGAATCAGGCAGGGTTTCCCACAGGGTAGGCATTCTCAGCCCTGGCTGCGTTCAACCTTGGAGTCACTTGGGAAGCTCTCAGAAATTCTGATGTAATTGGTATGAGGTATGGCCTGGGCAGAGGGACTTTGGAAACTCCCCGCTGATTCTAACATGCTGTCAGAGTGGAGAAGCACTGCCTAGGTGGGGTGTCTTGTAACTGCCACTCTGACTTTCCTTGAGAGATAACTGAACAAGTCTCTGGAAAAGAGAAAACAGAGAGAACGACTTGTAGAGAGAAGTCATGTAGATTCCTATACCCTCAAAAGAAGACAAACCTCCAAGAAAAAGGAAGAGATAAAAGAAATATAAGGATGGGGACCTTTCTCTATCTGTGCCTCTTTTGGTCAAAAAAACTCAAAAGTACTTCCAACTTATTTTCATTTTTTACTGTGGTAAAATATATACAACATAACATTTACTGCTTTAACCATTTCTAAGTGTACATTCAGTGTCATGAAGTATATTCATGACCTTCACCACTATCCATTTCCAGAACTTTTTCATCACCCCAAACAGTCCTTGCTTCTTTGACACCTTACATTGGGACTTGGGCCAAAACTGAATGAGAACAAGCAGAAAAATTTAAATAAATGCTTGTCAAACAAACACATAAAAGCAGATTTAGACACTGAGCATCTGTGCACAAACCTTTCCTAACTGGAGGAGGGCAAAGAGCCCACGTGCTAAAGTACCTCAGATGTCAACACATCTGGCCATAGATGTCAGAGTTGTTTAAGACCATAATAAAAGACCACCTATTCTGTGTCACACTGACCTCATTACTCATACACAAACATTGACTGTAATAACAACTTGGCATAAACTCAGAGACGTACCCAGGGATCCTCACTCATTACAACTATCACGTCTGCCAAGGGTTGTGTGGTCATTCCCCAGGCAGCCAGAGGGTCAGAAGGTCAAACCAAGGGCTGCAAACTTGAAGGTCCACAAACAATGATTGAAAGAGGATATTTTTTGACCAAAATACATAATCTAGACACTTTGTTCTCATATAAAAGATATAGGATGGTCTTCATGTGCAACAAGAAATATGCTCTCTCCTATTTTCCTTCAAACACAGGGTCCTGTCAGATGCCCTTTCACATTCCCATTGGCTACAGGGAAACTTGTCTCCAGCATGAGCAAGTCACAGTGCAGGGGTGTTGTTAAAGCACCATGTCATTACAGTACTGGGGAGACAATGGGAGCAGTAAAAACCATGGTAAGTTGGGCCGTTTCTATTCCAACCACTACTAGGAATTCCAGGCCAGGGTTGCCAAATCTTCTAACTTTTTTAAAGAAGTCATTCAAGAGTTTTTATGTCAACCATAACTGTCAAATTGGGGCTCCAACCAATGTTTTTTAATGTTCTGTAGGCCAACATGTTTGGGATTGAATTTGACCTCTGAGGCACCAGTCTCTCACCTCTGGGTTATATACACAAAGCTCCAATGTGAGCCACGGAAGGCTGGATGCCAGGCAAGAGATAAGAGAGAACAGACTATCTAATTGTATCATAATCAGAATAACTAACCCATAAACCCAACCCAGATATTTCATTCCTTGTAATGACTCAGCAGATTCTCCCCTTCGGTGCTCCTGCAACCCATCCAGGCCACAGCCAGTATATTTACACAGCCCCTGTCTGCTCTCACAGTGGCCGGGACATAACCCTTTCCTAAGCCATTAAAATAACATGTTTGCAAGCAAAGACTGTAACGCTTATGAGCGCTTGAAATATTCAAAATTATCGCAGGCAAGAAGTTAATCCTCAAATTATTCCGACGAAATGCCAAGCAGTAAGTTGAATACCCATTTTGGTCTCATGGATAGATCTGAAGTCAGGCTACTAAAAAACAAATGCTGTTGAAAAACTATCATAAACTATACTTTTAAATAATAAACATGTAACAGACCTCATTTCAACTCATAAATGCCTGAGATAGCTTCAAAGACCAAGAGTTTAATCATCTTCTTTTTCCCAGGACACAAAGCATAGTTTGAACTTGAGTTATGAAAAGAAAGGAGAGAGAATGTGCAGTTCATCAATAGGGCTATTTTTGCTTCATTTAGGAATAATCAGAAAGAAATGGTGACAAACACAAACTTAGATTACTAGGCCCTTCTCCAACTAGAAAAAAAAAATGACAGAATGTCAGTTGACAGGAACAAATTCTCTATCTCTGGGAAACAGGAAGGAATTTTAAGATATTTCCCCAAGGCAACACCAGGCTCAAGCAGAATGATCAGAATGGCTTTTTCTCAAGGAGTAGTAGGGATGGAAATGAGCTACAGATCTGAAAAAGATTTGTCAATGAAAGAAAAAGAAGGCTTTTTCTAGTTTCATCAGCTTATGTAAAACTAATGACAATAAAAAAATCTATATATTCACTCATCTACTCATCCTCTTCTTGGCCACTGACCACATACAAGGCATTGAGCTAGATCCTGCCCTTAAGAAACTTATCGTCTAAAGAAAGATAAACTATATATAAACAAAAGTGCAATGAGAGTTCAGTTATTTCCATTGTCAGGGATCAGGGAAATTTTTAACACGCAAGGAGCACATAAGCTGAGTCTTTGAAGCTGTGTGGAAATTAGTCACGGGACAATGGAGAAAAGGGCATTCCAGGCACCAAGAACAGAAATTAGAAAGGATCTAGATGAAAAAAAGCATGGTCAGTTTGGTAAAAGATACGCAAAGGTGAAGGTTGCTTATTATAGTTCAGCTGCATCAGTAAACACGAGCCTAAGGAATATCTGGATCAATTCGCTGTTAGAAGGAATCCGTGCTCGCGGGCTCTGCGGTGGCCAGAGCAGAAAAGGGAGAAACGAGGTTGGAAAGAAAGGATGGGTGAGTGTCGCTACAGGGTGGGACTGGCCTTCATTTTGAGGTAAAGGGAGTCATGGATGGTCTTCGATACAAGAAGATACCAAAATACAGATTTTAGGAAGATTAAGCAAGCAACATTGTGTGTGATGTAGGAAGAGGGGGAAATATTTAGGAAAGCAGAAACGAGAGCTGAGCTTGTTGTAGAGGGAGTGGATGGATGGGGGAGAGATTTTAGGTATTTCTTATTGCTGCAACTGGTGGTGATTGGGGTAGGGGTGGAATAAACTGCTGCTTCCCAAAGCTGCTCTCAGAACAATGGGGAAAAGATTCCCAATAACTTTTATGACCTCCTCTTTGCAAAATGAACTGAATCTACAAAAAAAATGAGGCTGCCGGAGTCAAAGTTCTCCCTAAGACTGAAGCTTAAAAAATACTTGAGGGAAAAAAAGCCAGGTAAACAAATCCCGGTGAATCTTTAAATAAAACACCTTGTTATAGAGTCCATCAGGGGAGTTCTGAAGTAGGAAGTAGAAAGAAGGAGAATTAATCCATAGAGGGGTCACTGCCGTTTCTTCTGATTTTCCCTTCCTCTTTCACCAACAGACATTCACCACTTCTGTTGATAAGGGTTTAGTATCACCAGGAACATTCCGGAAATGATGGGGAGAGATGTGCAAATGATACCCTAACCACATGCTCTCTCAGGGAGCTGTGTACCGCCAAGAGGGTGCAGGTCACCAGGGGCATCTAACTACCCAAGCTACTATTTATTCTAGAGAAGTCTTGCCACATCCTGTCTTGCTGTTTACAGTTAGAGCCGGCTCCCTGGTAGATAAACCATCAGCTACTGCGCAACACAAGGAGTTCACCATTAACCTTAAAGGGCAAGAGGAAAACAAACTTCACCCCAGTGATCCCTGTATAATGTAGCTGTGAAAGAATTTCCACCCCCACCAACCTGGACTACAGAAAAGAGGAGAACAACCACAAGAAATGGGATTTGGGGCAGGGGCCTGTTTTCTCCGGATCCTGCAAGGTTCCTCATTTACTTTAAAAGATATGGGAAAAACTAATACTCGTGAAAATGCATAATTAATCATATTTTATCACAAACATAACAGTGAATAAAAGCAGGTCTGCCTGATATTTACTAGTCATATTACCTGCAAATGAAAATAATGATAATAGCTACGGACATGAAAGCTCTTCATAAGACTCTCTCACGGGCCATGTCTGTTGAGTGACAAGAAGTCTCTTCTCTATCTACATTTAACGCACATGTTCCAAATTAAACTTTGCTTATTGTTTCCTTCTTTTCTAGATCTTCCTACCTGTACCCTCTAACTAGCCGAGTCAGATGATGGAAATGTTCTATGTCTGCACGGCCCAATACAGTAGCCACTATGCACATATTACTACCAAGCACCTAAAATGCGGCTAGTGCAACTGAGGGACTGAATTTTAAATTTTATTTAATTTTAATTAATTTAAATTTAAATTGCTACATGTGGCTACCTAATAGGAAAGCACAGCTTAACCCTGTTCTCAAACTTTAATGTGCACATAGATCACCTGGGATCTAGTTAAAATTAAGATTCTGATTCAGCAGGTCTGGGGGGCCTGGGAATCTGCATTTCTAAGGAGCTCCCAGGTGATGCTGCTCATGCCTGGACCACACTTTGAGTAGCAAGACTCTAACTGCTTCAGGAACCATCAGTGTGACCCAGAAGCTTCGTGGACCAGTGGTCTCCAAATTTCTTCATCACACACCCCATCTGTAAGACTCCTGAGGACTACTGTACCAACATCTTACATATGTTATAAAACAATACACACAAAACAGAAATTTTGAAAGATGAGAAACAGGTGAAATCAGCAATATCTTAAAATTATAATCACATAAGTTCATATTATTAATAACTAATATTTCAAGACATAATATACACTTGAGATAAGATTCACTGTTAACAATAGTGGAAGTAAATCCACATTTCAAAATGTCTTCGTGATGAGTCCAAATCTCCTTGGCCATCTTCTGTCAGATCTGAATAGGTGGGCATTGCATCAGTGTGGCCATTACTCTGTGTGGGGGGGGGGGGCGGGGGGGAGAGAGAGAGAGAGAAAGACAGAGATAGAGACAGAGACAGAGAAAAGGAGAGAGAAAGAAGGATTTTACTTTTACATTACTGGTATTCTCCTCAATCTGCAATCACTTTACAGGAATTTTTTAAGCCATGTGTATATTTTGTGAGGGTTACTTTACTTAAAACTACAAAAAATAATCTACAAATCTACTTCACTGAGTTCTCAGTGGAAAGTGTTCCTCTGAACCCAAGCTCCGTCAGGACCCATCCTGCTCCATATAGGCAGGTGATCTCTGACACCTGCACCCAGCCAGGGCACCACCTCCAAACTGAATGTTAACTATTAGTAATGCACAATTTCTCTCCTAATTTTTCAATATAAATAAATACACATAGAAGCCTCAGTACTCCTTCAACATGGATATGTCTACCCCACTTTGGTAACCACTGGTCTAGATAGTATAGAGAATTTTCAGAATGATCAAGCTCTAAAATAAAAATTTAGTTCCAACAATAATATTGAATTCTATGTTCTTGAAAACACATGGTGGAACTTCTTCTCAAATTAGTATGAAAATGTAATTACAATTTCAACAGGGTTTACTGGGAACTACAGAAAAATCACTTTAGACTTTATTTGGAAAAATCAACATGCAAAAGTTGCCAAGATCCTGAAAAAGAAGAACAGTGCCCTATTTGATATTAATATACACTACAAATTTAGTGTAATCAAAATAGCATGGTATTAGCACATAAATCAATAAATAGATCAAATGAACAATAAAGAATCAGGAATAGATTAGGATATACATATAGAAATCCAACCTATAATAGCAATGGCATTTAATTCAGTGGCAAAGTTAGGTTAATGTAATAAATGCTGTTGGCAAAGGTAGTTATCTAGAAGAAAATAAAGTTAGACCCCTACCTCACACCCTAACTCTAACCCAGTGGTTCTCAACGGGGGGCAGTTTTGCCTGTCAAGGGACATTTGGTCATGTCTGGAGACATTTTTGATTGTCATAACTGCAGGGTGGGGAAAGGGGGTGTTTGCTACTGGCATCTAGTGGGTAGACACCAGGGATGCTGCTAAATATTCTACAATGCACAGGACATTCTCCACACAAAGACTTATCTGGCCCCAAATGTCAACATTTGAGAAACTATGTAGGT
Organism: Ceratotherium simum simum; assembly: GCF_057802395.1. NCBI lineage: Eukaryota > Metazoa > Chordata > Mammalia > Perissodactyla > Rhinocerotidae > Ceratotherium > Ceratotherium simum. Next base: position 22,850,953 of record NC_141904.1, read on the forward strand.
TGAGAAATCCTACCCTAACCCTAATCCTAACCCTAATGGGTAAAAAATTAAAGAGGAACAGTTTTAGAAGCAGACAGATCCCGATGTGAATCCTGGTTCCTCCACTCATCAACAGTGTGACTCTGGCCAAGTCACCACTCTGAGACTCATTTTCTTCATCATGGCTTCCAAGATTAAAAACGTATATCGTGAAGCAATGAGCAAGGACTCTGCCAGCCACAGCAACAAATAAATGGTAGCTATTCTGACCATTACCATAAATGATAAAGCATATTAAGACGTGCCTGCAAACATATAAATGTTCTTCATAAGAAAAGTGGGCTTTTTGTTCCTAGTAAGATCCAGGTTGCATGAAAAAGCCATTTTGGGGACTTCAACTATAGAAGTTTGAGAATGAAAATTTCAACAAGTTAGGTATGTTATAAATATCCCTAGAGCAGGGATGGTGCTCATCTCATTCTCTCTAACAAAGGCTACTACCTCAGAAGACACAGACACCTAATAATATATTTTGATTTTGTTTTTAAGGGGCAGAGGGAAAATAATGCACTAATGGCCTTAGAACCATCATTTACATAGAACTGTTCAGTGCAGAAACTGACAAGATCCAGCCAGCCTGCTGAATGGATCCATCTGGGGGTCCCAAATGGTTTGGAGTGGTAGCCCTATGTCCTGAAACCAGTTTGTGGATAACCAGGCCTCCGGTCCCATAGTCTACTATGGGGATGGGGGATGCTGAAAAGCCCAGAGGATTCTGGGAATTCTCTGAGGAGCCTTCAGTAAGCTCCAGGGCTGAAGATGGTGTACTTCTGAGCCATGAGCCTCAAGATGGAACTTAAGCCCCATACCCCCCACAGACTCCCACTCACCTACCTCACATTTCAGTACTGAGAAGTACTAATAACTTCTTCAGCCTAATTTTCCTAGGATATAAAACGGGAGGTGGGGAATAAGGGACAATAATGGTACCTCTCAGCTACAAAATAGAATAAGTCTAAAGCCTCCACTGAACAACACATACTAATATTTTCAACAAATATTAACAACAAAAACAACCATCATGAGGACATAGTGAGAATAAATTATAACACTTAACACATACAGGAATGAAGTAAAATGTTCTCAGACCCTCAGAAAACAGGTGTTGTATGAATACGAGTTACTAATTTGGTTTTTGAAGTCTTTGTAGCCATTTTAAGTTCCAACTCTTGGTCGATGAATAGGAAGCAAATGAAATGACGTACTCCACTAAATCATATTTATAGCATTTACCTCTTTGTAAAATGGTTCCATCTTTCAACCATTTAAAAAATTATAGAAAACAGCTAGATAGATTATAGAGATAATCATTATATCAAAATCTCATGAACACTGAAATCACTAATAATGTACTTACATGGACCTGAAAGTTATTTCTCACCTGCTGCTGCATTCATAGCTAAAAATGCTCAATTCAATTAGTACCAGTCTTTTCCAGAACCCATCACCAGTAACGCTCAGCATATCCTTCTCAGCTTGAAAAACACACACAATCTAAGCTACCTCTGATTGACAAATAAGAGAAAAGACAAAAAAGACTTTGCCAGAAATATTTAAAGTAAGACAATCTGAGTTCCTAAATTTAATATGGGATAGGCATATAAATATGAAAATCTAACACTTCAGTAAAATTATTTTGCAACTAAATTACCTACATTGTATGCACATGACCCTCAAAACAGTAAGTGTCCCTATAGACCACCTGCAATGCCACAGAATAAATCTTCCTAGAGAGTCCATTTTTACTTAAAGATTGTGTGTACGTGTGGGAAGAGGGAGACTTCATTTATTTATTTTAAAACAAATACAGACATTTCATGGCACTGTAGTATTTGCATAAGTTTTAAGATCAACAAGAAATTTCAAAGAAATTTAGTGCTTGTGCTTCTGTGTTTTGGGTACCTGCTCCCTGTTCTCTGCCATTCCAAACGACTTCTGGGAAAGACTGGAAATCACTAGTATGCTAATTCTCTCTCTCAGAGGAGACAAAAAACAAATAAAAAATAAAACGTGGAGAAAGACACAGGCAATCAAGGACAGCTATAAAACAGGAGGGAAAATAAGCTTTCTCATGAACAATGCACGTCTCTCTCGCTCTCTCCACTGGGATAAAGGCCAACACTTTGGAGGGAGAGAGTAAGGGTATCCAGGCAAGCCATTTAGGGGTGTGGATTGGAAAAAACTCTCTTCCCCCAGGAGAATGTGGCTTTACACCGGCATATTAGATTGGAAAGTGCAAACACAATAATTAACAGTGAATCCTGAAACTTCAACACGCCAGAAAAGGGTGTCACTCCAGAGTGAGACGGGAAATAGGAGGAATACATTAAGGTAGGCTTCGTTGATGCTGGACAGCTCCGTGGGGGTAAGGTGGCAGCCCAGGAGAGCTAATCAAGTTCTGCAAACACCTCGGGAAGCCTGAGAAAACTGATGAAGATGATACCCCGGCAGTAACAACGGGCTGCTGCAAGCACAGAGTGGGGGCCCTTCCTCTATCTGAATCCAAAATAACGACCTCCATGCTAAACAAACACCTTATTCCCTGCTCTGATTTAAGAAGAGAACTTGAATCCACTTTCCTCAATTTCTGCTCCCTGGGAATAAACCAGCTGCTGCAGTTTCTCCACCACAGTAACACATGTCAATCACTGCTAGGCCCCGCATTACTTCTCCTCCCCACGTGTGATTCCAACAATCAGCATGCTCCAGGGCTGAACCCCGGCCTCATGTGTGAGCATTTTCTAGGGCACACCCCAGTAGGCACTACCACCCCCTATGTATTTCGTTTAATTATGAAACCTCTTTCTAGAAACCCTATAATTCTCCCAAGAGTCAAAGTAATTGGTAGAAATTAGACATGAAGAGATGCAAGGCCACTTAAAGAGGACACTTCTGACTATAATTTTTAAAAGAATTTTCTTTTTAGTTCCAACATAATCTTGTACTTTCCCAATTTTGCCCTTTTCAAATGCCAAAGAAAATGTTCATGTTATCTTGTGGGCTATAAAAAAGGCAACGTAATGCATTTGTACTCCACTTAAGGTTCACAAAGATTTCCATTCTTTTGAAGGCCATCCTTTGGATATTTTTTAAAAAGAAAAAAAAAAAAGAGTGAAAATAACGTACATTATACCCTTGTGGCAAATCACTGTTATTTGGGCAACAAAAGGAACTTCTGCATATCTGAGTGTGTGTGTGTGTGTGTGTGCGTGTGTGTTCCAGTACTTGGAGTCCACGCTGTATGGCTGCATTATCAAGATGCACTTTTGGTACTGGTAAATATGTAAACCAAAGACAGATCTATCGTGCAATGAATTTATGGTCCTTTAGTGAATGATGGTAGCAAAATTTCAGGGCATAGTTTTATTCCATTCAATTCAAAAATATTCTATTGAGTAACACCCATTCAGCACCTGGCACTCTAAGTAAGTAATGAGAATCCAAAGATGAAAGAAGATTTAGCAAGGGGGAGAGGAGGTGGGCAGATATATAAAAAACACACAAGAGAGTCTGAGAAGCCTGATGATTGCTATGCGTGAAAGGAGGAACAGGCAGCTCAAAGGGTGGGTGATTAACTCCACCAAAGGAAGCATCACTCAGAGATCTAAGGGTTGCAAGATGGCAGCCAGTGGAGTGGGTTAGGGATACACATGTTATTTTGAAAAAGTGAGACAACATTTTAAAAGGAGAGGTTTTCACATAAAAATCCAGATTTCTGGCTTTTCTTGAAAAAAAGCACAAGATCTGGTGACAACTTAGCAACAACGGGGCAGAGTTAGGCATTGGCTCTCCAATACCCAAGGGTCCCACTAAAGGAGCCTGGACCCTGTAGGCATCTGAGTTTGCAAGCCCCGTCAGAATAATGGCACAGTCTTCAGGATTTCAGATTCCCAGCCCCAATAAGAGAAATGAGGGCTAAAGGCTGAGTGTGCTTTGAGATTCGCTTTCCTGGAAACAAAACAGCAAAAAGCCTAAAGAACTGTCTCTCTCTGCATCACTTGATACTGGGCGGCCAGAGCTGACTCATTCAGCAATCTGTGCTGCTCGTAAGTAGTTGGGAGTACAGCTTGCTGATGCGGTCCGAGAGGAAAAATTTCTCAGACTCCAAGCATATGGTCAATTTGGAACAGAGCAACCCACTTAGCACAGCTCTCGGCAAGCACTGCATCTCTTCTCAGAATCACCGGAGGCATCTGGTATAGAAAATGAGGACCACAGCAGCCTGGGCTCAGTCAGCAACACGGAAGCAGGCCGGTCCTCATGGGCTCACCACGGCCTCCCACAGCCTCCCACAGCCTCCCCCAGCTCAGACTTCTCTCCTGGCTCCTGACTGCCCAGTGGACACCTCTGCCACAAACACAATGAGACCAAACTGATGCCTGAGACCAAACTGATGCCGTTCACACTCACCTTGTGGTGGATGCTCTCTGTGCCCCGCCCACATCCCCTCCGATCCCCGCTCCCAGTTCTGTGTGTCTCCCCAGCTTCTGCATGCATTGCAGTCTTCTTTGGCTACTGGAGCTGCTTTGCCTGGATGAGCTCTAGACCTGGAAGTGTCTGGGGAAGCTCAAGGCAAATGGCTCCCAGGTGCAGAAGTATGAAAGCCGGTTCCCTGGCCTCAAGGTGGACTCACCGAAGGATCAGCCAGCTCCCTCCCCTTCCTGTCTCACGTCCCCACTCCTAAGTGATTCCTCCTGGGAGCACTTCCTTAATAACCACTTGCATGTGAATCCTCCTCTCAGGGTCAGCTTCTGGGAAAACCCCACCCAGATACATCCTCTTCCCCATCCCCACTCCCTCCTTCTTCCAGTTACTCCTCCCAGCCACTCAGGGTCAAAAGCTCACTCATATTTTGATTCTTCCTCTTCCTTCATGCTGCCCCTTTCCAGCCAAACATTAAATCCATTATTCTCTCCTATCAGACATATCCCACATCTCTCTCTTCCTTGCCTTCTTACTACTGCCTACTTTAGTCACCGATTGTCTCCCACCATAACTAATGCCATCAGCTTCCATTTTCTTCCCCTCTTATGCTTCTCCTTTTAAGCTTTTAAAAACTCAACACTTCTAATGGTTGATCCTGTAAAACAAAACAAAAATATTGCAATGGTTCTCCACTGACTTCAGGATAAAGTTCAAACTCAGCCCAGCCATCGGAGGCATCCCGATCCAGGCCCCCGCACTTCTCGCGCCTTTTCTTCCCACTTCCCTCTGGACCTCGTGCTCCAGTCACCCCACATCATCTGTGGTCTGCTTTCCAGGCTCCAGGCTCCTCTGGGCCAGTCCCCCTGCCTGGAAGGCCCTTCCCCTTACCTGTTCCCTGTTCAAATCTACCCATTATTCCAGACCTAGAGCAAACAGGAGCGGCACAGTCTCCTCTTCTGAAGTACCCCCATTGACAAATTCCAGGTGAGAGATGAAAACCAAGACCCACAGATTTACCTGAGCATTCATGTAATTTGCATATATATTTTACATCCCCCTAGTAGATAAGTTTCTTGAGAGCTGGGAGCTCTTTAGAGTCAACTTTGCAGAGTGAAGCTACATCATGTTTATCTTAGAAAAATCTAACTGAAAGAGAGGAACGTTTACCACTTAAAACAGTGCCAGTTATTCTACTCAACAGGCAGATGTGCCCCAGAATGGATGTGAGATGGCAGGTGTGGAGATCCTGTTCCCTCAATTTCGGTTCCCACAAACACCTCTCTGGGTGCAAGCATCTCATCACTTTAGGTGTGATTCCAATGAACACCCAAACCAACCTACTTCCCCATGGGGCTCATTGGTGGAAACACCAATCTGATCTAGTCCTGAAGGAAAACATGCATTGGTCAGGTAGAGAGATGCTACAGTATTACATTTCACGGGCAATTAAAGAGATTTTTCAAGGGCAGTTTTGATTATATGCATTTTCCACCTTCCACAAGGGTTTCAGAATCCCACCCCCTGCATTAGCTGCAGCTCCTCTGTGTGCCCCACCCCCTGACCCTAGGCCACAAGGCACCTGATGAATGTCAACAGAGTTCACAAATGTCCTGGTCCCCTGTACCTTATAAGCGTTATTCCAGGCGACCTGGACCCAAGTGGCTTCAACCCATTAGTGATGAAAAACACATCACTGACACCCTGAACTAGCTCTCTCTGTGAACGACAATTCAACAGCTGAAAAATGCAGCACAATACATTTTTACACTTACCTCTATAACCATAAAATGACCTAGAATTAAACCCACACTCACGTAACATCAGAAGTGACATTTTAATAACTGACTTCTCTTAGCCATCAAGTTTTGAGATCTTTGGCAACTCCTTCTAAGGAAAACTGGCCCCCAAAAATTGAAGGACAACTTAACTGTACTTAGAATTCAGAGTGAATGCAACCATACCGCCTGTTAAAAATCACTAAGTCTTCCGAAGAGAGAGTTGAGAGAAGGAAGAACAAACTCTCTACTTATTCACTAAGTATGTCATATTTGGCTACTCATTCCTGAGTTAGTTTTCAAAGTATCTGACTTTGACTAAATTCGACACACGTAGGATCAAGAACAACGTATGGTTAGATGTGGGGTTTGGCTTGCCATCTTAAAATGAAGTGGCAGTTATCAGGAATTTTCAAAAGAAAAGATCAGGTGATTTTTCACGGATTTAAGTGAAATTTGTCAAAATGGTAGAGGGCTCAGAGGAATGTCACTGCAATGAGCTTTCAGAATGACTCATTAATAATCCAGTTGGACTGTCAATGATACTCTCAACTCACTCAACCTCCACCAGAACACATTTCATTATAAGACTTAAATAAACTCTTCCCATCTCTTGGGCATCACTCCTATGTTTGCCCAAAAGAAATCAGGCCCAAGTGAAAAGCTCCTTCCTCCAGAAACATTTCCTTGGGCTCCTTCCCAGCAGGAGGTGACTTCTCCTTTTTCCAAACTCCCAAGGCAGGAGTTGCCTGTCTTATTTTCTCAGTTAAATTGTAGGTCCCTGGAAGGCAGGCTCCATGTCCAGGTGAGCCTTGTACTGCACTCTCTATCTTCCCACCAAGCAGAGCTCCTAGCACGATGTCTTACAAAGATTAAGCTCAATAAGTGTTTGCAAATGAATGAGTGAGTGAGTGAGTGAGTGACTGAATGAATGCAAGCTTATATGGTTCTGTTCTTTTTCCTGCTCTTGCTGCAGACCCCAAAGACCAGTTACTTGCTAAAAACTTTATGTTCACCTGTCAAACACATTAAGGTTGATATTCACGCTTCAAGTCCTCATCCCATGGTGATTCTTGCTAATGAACTTGATTTGGACTGATAGTAATTTAGGAAGTTTATCTACAGCTCTTTCAAAGTGGCCTACTTAGAAAATATTAACCAGGCATTTACTTCCTTTTCGAGAGCTAAATCATTTCATTTAACAGCATCTATAGCTGTCAGAACTTTGGCAGACTTTGTGAAAAATATCATTTTAACTGTCCATATTAAAAATTAATCACATAAGATTTACTTTGTTTTGATTCTACTACGTAAACTCCCTACTGATACAGAAAAAGTTCTGTTGTTTTTTGTTTTAATAGTGTGAGGTCTTTTCCTCATGATGCAAAAACACATGGTTATTGCATTTGCTAGGAGAGAAAATGCCTATCCTTTAAAATTATATTGTATAATGACTCTGCTTCCCACCACCACTGGTCTTCCCACCCAATACTAATGGGGAGTGGAAGTGGGGGAAATTCTCTTGGCCATTTTTGCCATGAGAATGACAAATTACCATTCTCATTACCATACTTGGTAAATTACCACACTGTTGCAACTTCCTTTAAAAAAAAAAAAACGAGAGGGGGGGAAGTTTCAAAGACCCAGCACAAAGTTATCCAAGGAATTTCTTCCTTTGTATCTGCTTATTAAGGAGCTGGAATGTTTGTTAAAATTATCCAGGCAGGTGGTCCGGGCACTCTGGCCTAGAGTGAACTCAAACCCAAGGGCAACGCCACCTTCCCTTTCTTGAAAACTCTCCTGCACACGCCTGTCTCATTCTTCTTAATAGCTGGACTCATTTTCCTCTTCTGGAAAGTAAGTGCATTAGCTCAGGGCCTGTCCTCAGTAGAAGGAAAGAACCCCTATTGAATACCCTAGTTCCACTGCTGGCTTGTAATGGACTAGTCCCAAAAGTGGGGGTTCTTATTCCTGAAAAGGAGCTTTCTTGCCCACCTCATCCAATGAGATAATTTAGAGTTGATTCAGGCCTTGCAAATCACTTAGTACCAGAAAAATCTATTGATGTGCCCCCCACACTACACCACTTACTAGTAGCCAAGTGCAGCCTGGAACACAGACCCTCCAACCAGGCACCTTGTGTTCTTTCTCACCTTTCCCGGCACTCAAAACTCTTCCCGGGAGTGAAGTGGCAATCCCCAGGAGTGTTGGTGAGTGTCAGGCATGGAGCCAGACAAGAATTAGTCAGGTCCTCTACACACGTGCTATGCTAAGTGTGGTCCATGGACCAGCAGCATTGGCATCACCTGGGAACGTGTGGGAAACGCAGAGCCCCAGGCCCTAACCCAGACCTGCGTAATCAGACTGCACTTGAACAATAGCCCCAGGAGATTCAAGGAGGCAGAGCAAAGTTTGAGAAGTGCTGCTCCATAGCAAGAAAAAAAAGACACCTTCACATTTAGAGTCAAGTTCATTTATGATGTGCAGACTTCATGGCAAGTCTCACGCTTACATCACCTATAGTGGAATTACATCCTGTGACCTGATCAAAGGGGACTTGTCCCCTCTAAACATCAAGGCCAATGGACTAATCTAAGTGCAGAAACAGGGGAGCCCTGTGAATGCCTTGTGTAATCTGGAAGGCACATGGTAAGTCGGATTTATTTTGCACATGGTAAGTGGGTTTTATTTTGTTTCCTTTCTGAAATTCAGATTTATTTGAAGACTGCTGAGTGGTAAAATGGAGGAAAAGTGGAGTAATGAATACTGCCTCATCAAAAAATCAAAGATACCCTCCCTACTTTTTTTTCATAAAGAGATTGTCCACAAGCATCATGGGTGCAGGAACACAACAGGTGCTTCACATCGAGGTTAAGATGCAGGAATGGAAGTCAGCCTGCCTGGGAGCAAGTCAGAGCTCTGCTTGCTGCCATGTGTGTGACCTAGACAAATAATTCAACATCTGGGCCTCAGCTTCCTCACCTTTAAAATGGGAATAACAATAGTACCTATTTCATAGGCTGATTATGAGGATGAAACGATATTTATAAAGCCTGGCACACAGTAAGCTCTCAATAAATGTGACCTACAGTCACTATGCAATGCATGTCCTATGTGTCAACGGAATCTAAAACCACTATGGCTCCCAGAACAATTTCCTCTTGTGATTGACCAAGATATTGATCCACAGCCAACTGACCAAAGAAACCAATATGCAAAAAAGGCAGACATTGAGTAAAGTTTCACTCTACGAAACCCATGGTAATTCTGGACGTTAGCAAAGGTGTACGCCGTCTTTGACTTCAAACTCTAGTGCATGTTGATGTGGACTAAGCCCCATGGCTTGATCAGCCATGAAGAAATGAAGAACTCCGCTTGCCAGGAATGAGGAGCCCTTCTTAGTTACACAGCCTCCCGCATCACAGCTGTCCCTCGTGAGCTCACTAGCTGAACGTCTGTCCACTCAGCAAAATAACTTTTAAAAAGAGAGAAGGAGAGGCAGTCACTCTGTATTCTCTCTTTCTAAAATATGGCGTATGATGTCATTCCTCCCATAATAATTGGCCAAAGGACAGATCTGATTTCCCAGACTTTACTTCAATTTTTATTTTTACAAAAGCAGCATATTGCACTTTCTATTCTATCTTCATTGTTTTAAAGAAATCATTTAAAATTAATGTTACTCCTTTTGAGAAACCAACCTCCACCTCTCTTTTCCTAATTAGACCCAATAAAAATATAAGAGAAAGCATTCAGTTGGGCAAGATACTGAAAAACATCCTCAAAGCCTGGAAAATCAAAATCAAGACCAAATCAATTACAGCACTTGATTCAAGTGGATTTTGGTTTTCCTCCCAAGTGATTGACAGAACTTATCATGGGTTCAAAATGTTCAAGTATTTCTAGAGTTTGGGGGAAAGCATTAAGTTTGTATATATCTTTTTAAAAAATTAGTGTTTTCCAGCCATGCTTTTCAGATTAATAGTATTATACTTTCCCTAGCTGATCATTCTTGGAGCACACCTCTTCAGAGGAGACATTTTTCTCTATGTGTAATCCAATAAATTAAAGTGTAATCTTTGCTAGGAGACAAAAATGCCTGTGCTTTAAAATTATATTTTATAATGACTCTGCTTCCAAACACTAATGATGTGTGTAATCCAATAAGTTAAAGAAGGGAAAGGATACAAAATGGAACCCTGCTTATGCAATCGTGTGTGGACAGACACAGGACATGAAGAAACCTCTCTCTGGCTGGATAACATACTGCCTCACCTGTCAGAGGGCAGAGGCCCTGGGAACATCATGCAAATTTCAAACACACACCCCGGCCCCCCCCAATCCTCCGTTTCCCCACTAACCATCCCCCCACAGAGGCCTTACCTGTCGGTTTTCTTGATCAGAATGGCCCTGAAGATGTGCTGGAGGGGTGTCTTCTCCTGCTCGTGGATTGGCTGCACGAAAGGGTGCAGGGCCACCAGCGAGAAGCCCTGCTGGTACAGCTCCAGGAGCTGGGTGGGCAGGTCACGCAGGGAGGACAGCCTCACCGCCGAGGAGCGCGGGAGCTCCGCTGGGAGTGGAGAGAGGAGAGGCTCATTAGAGACCCACCAAAACCGCCTGCCCCACCGCATCTGAGTCCCTCTCCTCTTGCCCCTGCGAAGGATCTCTTGGTCACCTCTTGCTAAAAAGGAGTTTGTTCCCTCTTAACTACTGTCTTCAAAGAGAACTTACAAGCACCCGCTTATTTTCCAACTCATCGAAAGGCATTGATAATTGGATGTTTTAAATCTAGAGTCAGTCTTCTCAGAGACCACACTGGAAAAGTCGTTTCCACTTCCTCAAAGAATAAAAAAGAAAGAAAAGAAGAAGAGGGAGGGGGAGGAGGAGAAGACAACCACTGTATGTGAATACAAAATCGCCAGGTGGCGAAAAGCAGCATCAACAGTCAAAAGATAAACTGGAACAAAATTTCTGTGACACGTAAGACAAAAGGGTAATTTCCTTGATTTCCAAAGAAAGCACTCCAAAAAAAAAAAAAGAAAAATGGGCAAAGTATATGACCAGGCAATTGCCTAAAAAACATAAAATCAATATTTGAAAAGACACTCAAATTAACTCAACATTAGAACTATGCATATCAAAACAAATAAATATTCTTCACCTATGAATTACTTTAAAATTTGGATTTAAAAAACATTTTAAGAAAGGCAGACAAGATTCAAAATTCAAAAGGTACAAGTGTATACAGTGAAAAGTCTACATCCCAGCCCTATCCCTGCCTCCCAGGCTTTTTCCCTAGAGGCAATAAATATTATCCATTTTTTTGTATACACGTCAACATTCGCTGAATTCATACACAAGTAAATAGGTCTATACATCTCCTTACCCTTTTACCCAAATGGTAGTATAATGTCACACACCTGGCTTTTTATCAATTAACAGTATACTCTTCTAAGAGACCATTCAATAGCAGTACACAGAGCTCTTCCTCACTCTTTTTACAGATGCACAGTGTTCCATTGTGTGATATACCGCAGATTATTCAAACTTTTGCTTTTATAAGTAATGCTGCAATGAAAAATATCGCTCCAACATGATTTCACATGTTTGCACGTATACATAGTACCTCTAAAGAAATAAATTCCTAGGTGTGGAATTGCTGGGCTAAAGATAAATACATGATAATTTTTTCAGATATTGCCAGACTTCCTCCATAGAGTAGTATTGATTTAGCTCCCATCAGTGATGTACAAAGGTATTTCTCTTCCCATGCCCTGGCTAATCTCATACTGAAAAAATGACCCCTGTGAGGTGGTAATTTATATTTCTCTTATAATGTAATTTGTATTTTTTCTCATTAAACATTTCATGTTTAAACGCTATCTGTGTTGCCTTTTCTGTTAACTGCTGATAATCTGTGCCTAGTTTTCTATTGGGTTATTGGTCCTTTTTTCTATTGGTTTGTAGGAAATCTTTATATATTAGGAAATTTAGTTCTTTTTTTGTGATCCCAGTTGCAAATATCTTTCCCTAATTTATTGTCTTTTGACTTTGCATAAGGTAGGTTTTGCTATGAAGAATTTTGTTTTTTTCCTGAGGAAGATTTGCCCTGAGCCAACATCTGTACCAATCTTCCCCTATTTTGCATGTGGGTTGCCGCCACAGCATGGCCACTGCCGAGTGATGTAGGTCCATGCCCAAGAACCAAACCCAGGCTGCTGAAGCAGAGTGCACAGAACTTAACCACTAGGCCATGGGGCCGGCCCCAAGAATCTTCTTTTTAAGAAGTTAAATTTATCAATCTTATCTTCAATGAGTTCATGTCACAGCAGAGAGATGTGGGATTATAAAACAATTCTCCTGTGATTTCTTGTAGTATATATTTCATTTTTTGCATGTAAATTTTTGATTTGGAATTTATGCAACATGAATTAAACATTTTCCCTTTTTTTAATCCATTTTCCTCATTGATTTGAGTTGCCACCTTTATCATATATTCCTAAATATATTTTAGTTTATGACTATAATCCGTTAATATATTTTAACAATTTTAGTTTCATATTATGTTTTAATATCAAGCTATTTCCTGAATCTTCCTATCTTCTTGTTTATTTTCTGAATCTTCCTGTCTATTTTTACTTATTTGTTTTCCCAAAGGGTCTTTAAAATCAGCTTATCAAATTCCCCCTCCAAAAAAAAATCATGTATATATTTTTATTGGATCATGTTCAAATTATAGCTTAACTGAGGGAGAATGGATATTTTCATCATGCCACAAGTTCCCAGGTAAGAACATGGCATAACTTTCATCTACTCAAGTCTTCAGTCCTTCAGATGCATATTAAAGTTTTCTTCACATAAATATTGCACACTATCAAGTTTATTCCTAGTTACTTTACAATTTATTACTATTGGAATAGTAGAATTTTTTCTCCTTTTAATTCTATGATATCAATCGTGGGCAAGAATGTTGGGGAAACAGGCATGCTCATCACAGTTGATGGAGTGAACCTTTCTGGAGGGCAACGTGGTGACTGCCTTCAAACCTAAGTGTCCACGCCCTTTGTCCAGCAACTCCACTGCTGGGTATTATGCCTATGGCTGGGCTCATAAAAGTTTTTCAAGACATATGGACAAAGAAAGATAATCACTACAGGGTTGTTCGTATAGCAAAAACCTGGAACCCAAGTGTTCTTCACTGGTGGGCTAGCTAAACAACGATGAATCCTATGAACCATTTAAGAAGATTAAAGTAAATCTGTTATGTGCTGATGGAAACGAGTCCAAGATACATTAGTAAGTTAAGAGGCAAGGTGTCTAACAGTGTTTATCATACAATACTATCGTATAAAAAAATAGGACAGATAGACATGAATAAAGAATTTTTTCTGGAAAAAATCACAAAAACATCAATATTGGAAAGAGACTGGAGTAGAGAGGGGAGAAGGGGAAGGTGGTTTTTACCTTATTTTGTACTTTTGGTACTATTACCATCAACAGGGATCATTTGGGCGGAGGGTTTATGAGACATTTAAATTTTCTTCTTTATATGTAAAAACAATATTATTTACAAGTTTTTAATGTATTTTTAAAAATAATGTGTTATTTTAAAACACACACTTAAAAACAAAATCTAGGGGTACTTAAGAATATTACTTAACATCAGATACTACAGCTCTCATCTCCATATATCATACAAGAGGTTTACACGAAAAAAAAGAAAAACTATCGCAATGAGTCACTCTACAGCTAGTGTCCAGCATCCTGGTAAACTCTCCATTCATAACAGCAACAACTAGGAGACTGGCCAGGAAAGCAGAAAAGCATGCAATCTTTCCCTTGAAGGGAACACTCTGGATATGCTAGATAAAAAATCTCAAGGTAAGTCTAGTAAAGAATGCTAAGTCCCTCCACACTCCCCCACACAGAAACCCATCAAGGTCTCACAAGCAGCCCCTTGGACCCGGGCAAGAGGGCCCCCACTCCAGACCCCACGCTTTAGAGCAGGGATCCTCCAAGAGCGCACCTCGGCCCACCAGCAGCAGCGGCACCCAGGAACTTGTTAGCAATGGAGACTTCTGGGCCCCACCCCAGACCTACTGAATCAGAATCTGAGCCATCTACATCTTCACAAGCCCTCCAGCAGATTCTGAAGCTGAGAACTACTCTCCAGAAAGTTCCACTTTGGCCCTCCTCCGACGACTCTCCTCTCCACAGGCCAGGAAACGGTGGATCTAAGGGCATGCACCCACCTGTGCCCTGCAGCCCACAGTCACACAGCCAAGACCCGGGAATTCTCTGCCCTGACAGCCCCGGGCCCACCTTGGGGGCCTGCGCTGGCTTCTTCCCGGGTCTGTAGCCAGGGTGGACCAATGGTCCCCGCTATGTGCACAACCCCAGGCCCAAGGCGGGACAGAGACTAGGGTGAGGCAAGCGAGGAGACATTGCCACAGGTGCAAAATTTAAGGGGCACCAGAAACTCAGCAACGAAGATAAATATTAAATGCACTATATTAAAAAGTGAAAATTAATGCAAAAAATCCGTAATAAACAAAATATCAACAATTTTAATAAGGACAGGATCAGATTATTGATTTTTCCTTTCGCCTCAGGCTCCAGTATGGCTCCACACAGCACTGTTACTGATCTCGTCTTTTTCACGTATGTTGCCTCACTTGCCTCACCCTAGTGCTGGCTCAGGCCCAACATCTCCTCTTGCACTCTGGTCCTGGCCCTGCAAATGACAGGAGTGGCTCTGCACGGAGGTTGTGCCAAAGAAAACAGGGGCAGGTTTCCTCTGCTGTCAAGAGATTATGAAGCCACTGAACCAAAAGGGCACAACTGTGTGTGGCATAGACACTGGTTGTTTTATTTGAAAAACTGAATGGACTCGTGAGAGGGGTGTAGACCTTTCCAGGGGGTAAGGTCACGATATCCATCAAACCTAAAAATACTATGCAGCACTAAGATCCCCTCTTCTTTGATAGAACTGCAAATAAAGAGCATCTGTGAGTCATCAAATATGAGACCTCAAACACAGCCAGTCTCTACACAGTTCAATATTCTGTGAATGTTTCAAGTATTTCAAACTCTTACTGCTATAATAAAATAAACCTTCACTAAGATTTTGATAATTTATATACTTGTTTCTTCTTATGCACCACGCTGTAATGAAAAAATAAAAGTATGGGGCCGGCCCGATGGCATAGAGGTTAAGTTCACACCTTCCGCTTCGGTGGCCCAGGGTTCTCCGGACCGGATCCTGGACAAGGACCTACTCACCGCTCATCAAGCCATGCTAGGTGGCGTCCCACACAGAAGAGCTACAACTCTACAACTATGATACACAACTATGTACTGGGGCTTTGGGAAGAAAAAAGAAAAAGAGGAGGATTGGCAACAGATGTTAGCGCAGGGCCAATCTTCCTGAAAAAAAAAAAAAAGATTCAAATGCTTTCAATTACCTAAAAAAAAAACAAATAAAAGTAGTTGATGTGGTTAGAAGACTTGGGATTCTAGTAGCAGCCACATTTCTCACTAGCATTAATCCTAGGCACGTGGACACTCAGTTTTCTCGTATAAAACGGAGATAATAACATCAGCCTGTTTCCTATCATTGAGTAGTTGTGAGAATCAAATGGGATAATGTGTGTGTAATGGATAAAGCTCAAAACTATCATAGTCAGTGGTGCCAGCAGTGGTGGACAGGGAGTGGGCCAGGGACACTGGTCAGCTGCAGGTGGTGACGATAACATGGTCCTGGGCCACTAAATCGCTCCTCATTCCCACCCACACCCCTTAACCTCCAGGCTCCCAAATCAGTGTACTAAAAATATTAGCCAATCAACTACTTTATTGTTAAATGCTTCCTGAATAAAACATAAAACCTTTTAAATTTTCATCTTAAAATCTAAAGATGTATCTCCTATCAAAACTCAGAAATTTTATGGCTTTAATTTTTGGTATGCATGTTGTCAAAGTAAGTTTAGCTTTACGGTTAAAAAACAAATAAAAATGAATCTCAACAATCTTATCGCCATAAAAAAAAAACCAGGCTCCTATTGTAAATGTGATTAAAGGCCTTAATTTCATGTTTCTATTTGAACCTTAACCTTAAACAAAAACTCTAGTTCTTGTAAACTGACCAATCCCCCAATATTATTACTAGAAAAATAAACGAAGGAATGACTTATTTGTTTGGCTGGACATACCAATTGTAGCCTCTTGGTCTATTTCTCACCCCACCCATCAGAGCAACTTCTCCACTACTCTTGTAATATTTGCGTGATCTCGTTTACAACTTATGTAACCCTGGGCATGTCATCTAACTCCCACCCCCTCTCTTGGGTCCCTCATTTACAAAATGAAGACCCTGCATAGGCAATTCTTAAAGGAACTTCCAAGTTTAAAATGCAATGATTTTATTATTTCAATTTGGAGACTAAGGTACCAGTTCCAACTAAAAAGTGACATTGGATAACATAATAAATGTTTTCAGTGTGAACTGAAAGAGTTCCCCCAAACCAGAGCCAAAATGAAAATAAGGAACAACCACACGCACTCGTGGGTGGAGAGATGGAAAGAAAGACTGCAACATAAGCTGCTGCCGGGTGGCAGGATAAACATCACTGCTGTCCGGGGGTCCCAGCCTCCTGCCTGTCCCAGGCACTAGAAGGGATTCTGCCTGCTCTGACTGTCCCCTGGGACTGCAGGGAGCCTTCCAGGGCAGTTCTAGGGAAGGGATGCCTGCATAGTGGTGGGAGAGAAAAGGGGTATTTTGGCAAGTATCTCTGGGGTGATGGGTTCCCCTCTTCCTAGCAGAGAGCTACAAGGAAAATGGTATGAATTACTGAAGTTACTTTGGTTCCCGGGCTTTTACTAGGACTCCACTCCACGACTGAACCACCTAAGTCACCTCATCTTAAGTTAAAATTGCTAATTACTAAAGGTTTTCGTATTCTAAAGATGAGGGACACTGATGAGCCTGTCTTGGCCAATGGATAAAGTAAACGAGAGACAACCTGCAGAAGAACATTCAATGAACACCAAGGCCCCACCTCGCCAAGGTGGCCTCATCTTGTCATTCCAGCCTGGTTATTGGCACGTGGGCCCAATGGTGCCAGAACTTCTAATTCTTATCTTCAAAGAAGTCAGAAATCTTGATCCTCGTAGAAACTCTCCTAATCTTTAAATTTGGCAAGAAATTTCAATTTCATTTTCAACCCCATGTGGCCCAAAGCCAAGACTTGGCAGGTTGCAGAGTCTGGATGGGGCTTGTGATCCATGTGGAGGGAGGGATGCCCACATCCTTCCTGTCCCTGATCTTAGCACCGTCGAGGCTCACATGACTGTGTGAGCATCAGTCATATACTGAGGCGCTTGCGAGTCCATTCTTTTCCACATCATCACAATTTACACCCAAGTCTTCAAGGATATGTCTGCAGGTATTTGACACAGGCCTCTATTTCCTAATTCCTCCCTTTTCTATACTCATGTAGAGATGAACAAAGACTTTAGAACCACACAATTATATTTTGAATCCCTTGGAAATCTTGTTTTTTTCCCTCACTCAATTACCAATAACAGACTTTTTAAAAATCAAAATATAAAAGGTACTGCTGGCGGGGCCAGCCCGGTGGTGTAGCGGTTACGTTCACGTGCTCCGCTTTGGTGGCCCACGGTTGGCGGGTTCAGATCCCAGGTGTGGACCTATGCACCACTTGTCGGCCACGCTGTGGCAGATGTCCCACATATAAAGTAGAGGAAGATGGGTACAGATGTTAGCCCAGGGCCAATCTTCCTCAGCAAAAAGAAAAAAAAAAGGTACTGCTGGAAAGGTATTTTGCATGGCATGGGAGTCCAGAGAGCTTTTGAAATAAGTGTTTTGTTTTTCTTTCAGAAAATAACTCCATATAAATAAATAAACCATTATTCCAGGAGAAAAAAAAAGAAGAAAAAGGAAAAGAATGAAAGCAGGGGAAAAAACATAATCCACAAAACAACACATTTCTTAACACTCCTGGGATAAAGTAGATTTTGTTTTTGCTATGACTTTGCTTTGTTTAGCAAAAACATTCTGCAGCCCCATTTACTCCCTTGAAACAAAGCCCTTCAGACATCTGCAAAAGAGCCAAAGCGATGTCTTTGCTACTTCAAACTTTATTATTGGGAAAGTACCAGCTTCCAACACAAGAAAGAAACCACTGAGTACAGCAACCGCACATGTCACCAGACTCTACAGCAGGCAACTGCACGTTGAATAAGCTTCTATTATTTTGTCCAGCAATCATTTGTGACTTTAACCTAATTATCCAAAGTCCGACTTTGCTTCTCTAATTACATCCGCTTAATGGATCTGTCAATACCAAGGAGCGCCACACGCGAGAGAAACACCCTCTCTCTCAGGTAATTTCCCTCACAGGTGAAGCTGATAATGACACTGTTCAACCAAATCTTTTTTTTTTTTAAGTTCCTTGAAGGCTGCTATTTCTATAACATCAATCTGCCTGGGCTTTGCAGTAGATCCAATTTAGCAAAATACTAAAATCAATCATTTTTCAACGTGGGATTTTTCATTGCATAGGTAAGGAATAGAAATTCCATTTTTAAAATAATGTTTGCAGCCCATGTCTTCTGTGTCATTTCTAAATCTGTGGGAAAAAAATTTCATTTTAGGGCTTTTCAAATTCAGATTTCTGTCATCTTTTTATCAAATAAATTCACGTTTCTGAAACTCACAAAAAAGAAAACACATATCCAGGCTCAGGAGACTACCCCATTAAAACGCTATTTATTCTTTTTTATTTTTTTAATTGAAGTGAAATTTGCAACATAAAATCAACTATTTTAAAGTAAACAATTCAGTGGCATTTCGTACATTTATAATGTTGTGCAGTCATCACCTCTATCAAGTTCTAACACATTTTCATCACCCCAAGAGGAAACCCCATACCCACTAAGCAGTTATTCCTCTCTCCCCCGACCCCTGGCAACCACCAAGGTGCTTTCATAAAGCACAATTCTTAACACCTTAACTAAACTATGGATAAACTCAAGGGGGAAATCTCTGTAAGACCAAAAGCACTTCTTTAAGCTTATATAAACCTCAGACCTACAGGTCAATCATGGAGTAATTGTCAAGGAAACAGAAGCCTCATCAACTGAGTTCTTAAGATGCGAGCCACCAGACCACAACTGATTGTTAAGCAGCAGACTATCAGACTGCCATGACAATGGGTGCGTGTGGGTGCATGCGTGCATGTGTGTGTGTGAAGGGGAGGGAGAGGGGGACTCAAGTTGTTATTGGTTTGCTTGTCATTTCAAAGGGTCACACACAGTCACAGAATTACACACACACAACATCATACTGTAAAAAATTCATTGTCAAGGTGTTTGTAAGGAGAGTGCATGAATAATTCCCAAAGACTGTACCCACTGATCAAACACAAAAGATGGCATTATTGCTCATCTCACCAGTACACGTTGTCGGAGAAGACAGGCTAAGATTCATCAAGAAAGCTTTTCAAGAAACTCCAGGCCTCATGCTGCTTAGATTTCACAGTGGGGTACTCAAATATTAAAAGCAACCAGCTAGAAACCGAACCCAGAGTATTAATAAAATATTTCACACACTTAAAAGTACTTTTTATAGAGAAGGGAAGATGCAAGGGATCACCAAGTCTTCAGAATTTCTATCCAAACTCATCCACACCAAATCCAAGAAGAGCTTAGCATGAGTCAGAAGGGAAGCTAGTTATCAATATTTTATGCCATTTTCCTAATTGGGCATGATAGCACGATAGCTGACAGTCCTGGTAGTTCTGATTTTGAGAGTACAATAAACTGATTGCATCAAAGACCAGCCACTAATGAATATGTACAAACAACATGGAAATAAAACTGTTTAGAATGTAAATGGGACCCTATATGAATTTCTATGATACAGTCTCAAGACTTTTATAACAGTAATCAGTATTGAAAATATAATGCCATATGGCCAAGTCCTTAGAGAAGGTATATCAGAAAAATAACGAATCTTTACCAGGAGCTTCCAGGGAGTCTCAATTTCAACTAAGAGTGTGATTGTTCAGATACCTTCTCATTCAGGTGTGTTGAAAGCAGAGGATCCCGCTAAAGGAGCACCTGAAACGGGTAACAGATACTGAGCCTGCAAACTCATTCTGACCTGGAGTCCATGTGGCCTGTCACCCATCCACCATCTGGAGCAGTCTCACTAGAGCCAGGCAGGGGACCAGCTTTTTCAGAACAAGAGGTACACAGTGCATTTTTCAAGTCTGAAACAGCCAAGTGCCATTTTAATTGCCCACATCCGTGCAATGAAATCCATTGACAGTGGAACAGCTAAACACACTATGGCTCATTCATATTATAGACCATCAAGTAGCAATTTTAAAAATGAGTTAGATCCATAGCTCTGACCTGGAGGGACATCCATTATAGATTGATAAAAGCATGATACAGAATGGTACATACATTACACGTGCCCATTTTTTTAAAAACCAAACAAAACCCCTATAAATGTGTCTAGGACCATAGGGGCACAGAGGTGTGGAAGGAGACCCACTAGATGGCTAACACTATTAATGAGGGGATTGGGAACTCTGGAGGTGGGGGGAACAAGTAGAGATCATCAACTATTTTTTTAATTACTTGCCTGCATTGTCTCACTTCAAAGTTACAAAAACAATATTAAAGAGATAGAACCATACAAGAGGACAATGACAACAGAACAACACTATTAAGTTTCTCAACAGCCTAAGTCAGGACCAGGGTCATGCTCTAAATTTCATGACCTAAAAAAATCAAGGAAGAGAAAGAGAGAGAAAAAAAAAGGAGATCAAGGGAGGCTGTCTTTATCCACACCACCTAATTATGAGCCACCCCCGTCCATCTCTCAATCCCTCTCTCTGTCTCGCTCTCTCTCTCTTTCCATCCTTCCCTCCCTCTCTGTCTCTCTCTCTCTCTCCGTCTGTCTGTCTCTCTCTCTCACACACACACACACACACACACACACACAGCTCTCTCCCTGTGCTGTCCAAGACAGTAGCCACTAGCCACATGTGGCTATTCAAGCACTCAAAATGTGGCCAGTCAGAACTGAATGTGCCGTTAAGTGTAAAATACACAGATTTCAAAGACTCAGCATGAAAAAAAAGAATGTAAAATATCTAAGAAGTTTTTAAAAATTGATAACATTGAAATGACAATATTTTGGATATATTATGATTAAATAAAATATATTATTAAGGGGCTGGCCTGGTGACGTAGTGGTTGAGTTCATGCATTCCACTTCAGCAGCCCAGGATTTGCGGGTTCAGATCCTGGGCACGGACCTACACACTGCTCATCAAGCCATGCTGTGGCAGTGTCCCATATACAAAGTGGAGGAAGACTGGCACAGATGTTAGCTCAGAGCCAATCTTCCTCACACATACACACTATATATAGATATATATATACACACAATTAAAATTAATTTCACCTGTTTCTTTTTGCCTTTTTTAAATGAGGCTACTAGAAAATCTACACTTACATATGTGGTTCACAGTATATTTCCATTGGAAAGCGCTGCTCTATACCATTACTTACCAATCATTTGTTTCATAGCATCTATCACAACTGTTAATTACATAAATTATCCATTTAATTTTTTCCCTATCTTTCCCACTAAATAAGTTCCACCAGGCTAGAGCCTATGCCAGATTTATTCACCAACAAGCTGGTCAACCCTGGTGCCTGGAGAAGGGTCACTAACAGCCATCTTTAAATAAAGAAATTCTCCACTAATATGGCGACAGCCCATGTCATGACAGCACTTTTTCCGTCAAAGAAAGTCCAATGCAAGCTGCCACGTGAGCTACTCTGGGGGATGGTTAACTCTGAGGTCCCCACACACTCTGGGCCCCACAGTAGATTAGCCATGAGACCAGATGAAAGAATCATGATTGGTCCTAGAAAACCACTAGCCAGTGTAAAACTCGGAGGGAACCCAAAAACCTTTATGGTTTTTTTTTAATTGTGGTAAAATATACATAACAAAATTTTTAACCATTTTTTAAGTGTACAATTCAATGGCATTAAGTATATTCACACTGTTGTGCAACCATCACCACCATCCATCTCCAGGAAACATTCCTTTAACCAACACCATAGGCCACACCTTCCACTCAACCTTTCGCCTCTGCTCCCACCTCCATGTCACCATCTTTCCTCTCTCTGCCCACTCCGGTGTGAGCAGGAGATAGAAGAGCAGCAAGAAGGAAAAAGAAGCTGGTAAGAGTCATAATAATTCACAAATGCGAAAAGCTGCCACTGAAAAAATCAAAGGTTTTTGCTTTTGACAATGAAAGCAAAGGAAGAATGTCAACATTTCACTTTGCAGAGATAGCCAAAGAAAAAGAACAACAGGACAAAGACCGTGGTTGTATACAAGAAGTGACTGAAAAATCTTAACCCCAAACAGCGTAAAATGAAAAAAAAGAAATTTCCCAGAAAGTAGGGTGCCCCAAGGGCATGGGCACATTTCACTTTGACGTTCACACAGGACACAAGAGAATATTACTATTTCTTTTTATCCTGAGTTATTATCAAAAGGGTCTGAACTCTATAACAGAGTTTAACATTGGTAGATCAATAAAGTCTTTATTTAGGAGAATTTTTTAAAATTTTTGAATATAATAATATAAAATAATACACTATGGAAACTGTTGGAAAACATAAAAATTCACCACGTGCGAGACTAGTTTCAAGAGCTTATGACAGAATAAATTCCACTTTCTGGGGGCTTAGGACAACTTCTACCCACAAAGGAAGCCCACTCGTTGGCTCAAAGGCACTACCCCCACACACACCAGCACATTCACATCAGTAGATTCTCCTTTTCCTCGCTGTAGTGGAGACACGCCGTATATTCAGTGGCACAGTAACATAAGCCATTCATAAGACTTACAAAAAGCTCCACATATCGGAAACGCATTTTAATAAATAATATTCTGATGTGTATGACATCACAAAAGATTCAACAAAACTCAGTCAAATGAGAACGGGGCCAGACAGTTCTCGTGCTCTAAAAAAGGCTTTCGCACCTGCACTTTCAGCTTTGCATGAACAATTACTTCGTTCATGCGCAAACTCCCAAATTGGTGCATGGAAATAGAAAATCGTACACACAAGTTGAGCAGCTCCGGGCTCCGCTAACCAATTTGCATGCAAAATTGTCATCAGTACTCTCCAGTTTATTTTTTGCCCATGGAAGAGATGGGGGTCTGTGATGCCTCGGGAGGCTGATTTTAAGAGGCATTTTGGTTCCCACTATAAAAAAGGGGTCCCTGATAGTGCTGAGGTCTACGCATGCATGTATGTCCCTCCCAGCTGCCTTCTCATGTATTCCAATGGAAGAGGAGAAAAGCTGGAGAATAAGATCAAGTAGAATAATTAGGTGAGAGCAAACGGCCAAGGGATGTTCTTCAGAACAATAAGAGAAGAAATGTGGTAAAAAATAGTCATTTGTATTTACAGCCAGAAAAATGCCATCTATCCATGACAGTTGGCACAAGAAAGGAAAGAAAGATTTTAGCTAGGCAAGAGAAAGGACTTTCCTCACTTGCTAGTGATAATTTATTGAATGGACCACTGGGAAGTTTGGCCTTTGAGATCAACAAGGAGGATCTGATAGGCATCTATGTGCTCATAAGGCATCTTTAGGTTTTCTCTAACATTTCCTTTTCCTTCCCTCTCTTCTTTCCTTTCTTTTCTACCCTCCCCCTTCCCTCGTTTCTTTCCCCCTTTCACCCCAATAGCCACATGCCACCCGTAGCTACTGAGCACTTGAAATGTGGCTAGTGTGAACTGAGGTGTGCTGAAAGTGTAAAATACACACAGGATTTCAAAGACTTCGTATGAAAAAAAAGAATGTAAAATATGTCAATAAGAATGTTTTGAGGGGAGAGAAGTCAAGATGGCGGCGCAGGCAGACTCTGAACTCACCTCCTCCCGTGGACACAGCCAATTTACAACTACTCGTGGAAAAATTACCCCTGAGACAGAACTGAAAACTGGATAAGAGGAACTCCTGCAACAAAGGACAATCCTAATTGAGGTGGAAGAGGCAGAGACTCCCTTCTGGAGAGGAAAAACGCCGCCTTCACAAGCCGCCAGCTTCACGGCCGCCCGGGGCAGCTCACAGGTACACAGCCCTCCCTGGAGGCACGGGCCCCTGAGCCGGGGAGTGCCCCCACTGAGGGCATTTTGTGGACCCAGCACAATCGAGACCAGTGGCATAATATCTGACTTTGCCTGCTACTAAAACATTGGGGAGTACCCCCAGAAAACCTGGTTCACAAAGAAAACTAAAACCGGCTCTTAAAGGGCCCGCACGCAAACTCACCTGTTTCAGAAAGCATCCTAAAAGCACTAGAGAGAAAGGTGCATAGTGCTTTGGTGAAAAGAGACTCACCTGATAGGCCCTGAGTGCATCTCGGTGAGGGGTGAGACCTCTCCAGGGACTGGGACATTGGCGGCAGCCATTGTCGTGGCCTGGTGTGGGCGTGCTGACACAGACGCCATTGGAGTTCTCCCTGGGGCCTGCTAGCCCAGGTCTGTCCCACCCACTAGAACACCGATTTGATCCAGCTCAGCCAGGGCGGGCAGCCCACCCTAGAGACTGGCCCCACCCAACAACAAGCCCTCAGGCAACTTGTGGGCCTGCATAGATTGGTGACTGGATTCTCTGCAGCCTGGCAACTGAGCCCACTTCAGTGGGGCAGGGCATGCACAAGGAGCGGGTGGAGAGTGTGGGGCAGTGGTGGAGTGTGTGGGGCTCCCGCCATGGAGAGACTGGGTCTACTTCGGGTTGTCGGGGCACACACACAGAGCAGGACTGTGTTGACTGTATGTGTGGACCTGTGGGCAGCCGGGCTTGTCAGCTGCAGAAGACTTGTGCTTCCCAAAGACCCACATAGGAAATTTGCCCCACCTTCCAAAGTCTGAAATAATTGGGTGCTCCTGTGCCTGAGGCCAGCCCCACCCAGCTGCAATCCTCAGAGAGCTGACAAGAGACCTAAAGGCTGGAGGCTTATAGCAATTGTAAGCCCCTGAGCCTAACAACCTGCCATGCTGGGGCCCTACTCACTTAAAAGAAATACTGCAACACAAATGTGGTATTAGAACTTGCAGCCAACTGTGCTGGGGCTCCCCACACCTGATAAAGAGACTGAAGGGCCCACAGCAACTACAAACAGCTGAGCATTACAACAGCTGACCAGGCGCATAACTCGGCCTACCTGGCCACATACAGGGAGAGCAAACAGGCCACAACAGAAGGACACATGTAGCCCACATAGGGGTCACCCCTGGAACATTGAGAACTGAGGGAAGCACACTGCAGCCCTCCTAAGCCATCACTTACATAAGGTCACCTATCCAAGAGCAGGAGACGTAACTGACCTACCTAATACGTAGACACAAGCACAGGGAAAGAGGCAAAATGAGGAGGCAAAGGAATACATTCCAAGTAAGGGAACAGGACAAAACTCCAGAAAAGGAACAAGGTGAAACAGAAATGAGCAACCTGCCCAACAGAGAGTTCAAACTAAGAGTGTTAAGGATGCTCACTGAAGTGGGGAGAAGAAGAGATGAACTCAGTGAGAATGTCAACAAAGAAATGGAAGATATAAAAAAGAACCAATCAGAAATGAAGAATACGATACTGGAAATGAAAAATTCACTAGAGGGACTCAAAAGCAGAGTAGAGGATACAGAAGAATGGATCTGCGAGCTGGACGAAAGACTAGAAGAAACTACCCAAGCTGAACAGGTAAAAGAAAAAAGAATTAAAAAGAGTGAGGACAGTCTAAGGGACCTCTGGGACGACATCAAGTGCACTAACATCTGTGTTATAGGTATCCCGGAAGGAGAAGAGCAAGACAAAGGGGCAGAGAATCTATTTCAAGAAATAATACATGAAAACTTCCCTAACCTAAGGAAGGAAGCAGACATCCAGGTACAGGAAGCACAGAGAGCCCCAAACAAGATAAACCCAAAGAGGCCCACACCAAGACACATCATAATCAAAATGTCTAGAATTAAAGATAAAGAGAGAATCCTAAAAGCTGCCAGAGAAAGACAAGTTACATACAAAGGAAACCCCATAAGGCTATCAGCTGACTTCTCAGCAGAAACCTTACAGGCTAGAAGAGAGAGGCACAATATATTTAAAGTGCTAAAAGGAAAAAACTTACAGCCAAGAATACTTTACCCAGCAAGATTATCATTTAAAATGGAAGGAGAGATCAAAAATTTCCCAGACAAGCAAAAATTAAAGGAGTTTGTCACCAAGAAACCAGTGCTACAAGAAATTTTAAAGGGACTGATTTAAGGGGAAAAGAGAAGACCACAAATAGGAAAAATTATCTATTTCCATGATAAGAGGGCAATGGATACAAATGCACAAAAAAGAGGTTAGATATGATATCAAAAACATAAAATGAGGGAGGAGGGGAGTTAAAGAGTAGAGCTTTCAGACAGAGGTCAAACTAAAGAGACCATCAATTCTGTATAGAAGGAGAAAGGAACAGAGAAGGACTACTAAAACACTGAGAAAAAAAGTTAAAAAAGGGCAGTAAGTACATACTTATCAATAGCTACTTTAAACGTCAATGGACTAAAAGCCCCAATTAAAAGGCATAGGGTGGCTGATTG
The DNA here is from genome assembly GCF_057802395.1 of Ceratotherium simum simum. Lineage (NCBI taxonomy): Eukaryota > Metazoa > Chordata > Mammalia > Perissodactyla > Rhinocerotidae > Ceratotherium > Ceratotherium simum. The sequence goes on from NC_141904.1 coordinate 22,877,910, forward strand.
GATAAAACACCAAGACCCATATATATGCTGCATACAAGAGAGACACTTCAGACCTAAAGACACTCACAAACTGAAAGTGAAGGGATGGAAAAAGATACTCCACACAAATGGCAATGAAAAGAAAGCTGGGGTAGCAGTACTCATATAAGACAAAATAGACTTTAAAACAAAAACTGTAAAAAGAGACAAAGAAGGGCATTACATAACAATCAAGGGAACAATCCAACAAGAGGATATAACACTTGTAAATATCTACACACCCAATGTAGGTGCACCTAAATATATAAAGCAATTATTAACAGACATAAAAAGAGAAATAGACAGTAACACAATAATAGTAGGGGACTTTAACACTCCACTTACACCAACGGATAGATCATCCAAACAGAAGATCAATAAGGAAACATTGGCCTTATATGACACACTAGAACAGATGGACCTAGTAGATATATAGAGAGCATTCCATCCAAAAACCGAAGAATACACGTTCTTTTCAAATGCACATGGAACATTCTCCAGGATTGATCACATATTAGGCCACAAAACGAGTCTCCATAAATTTAAGAAGACTGAAATAATACCAAGCATCTTTTCTGACCACAACCATATGAAACTGGAAATCAACTATAGGAAGAAAATCAGAAAAGCCACAAATACGTGGAGATTAAACAAAATGCTACTGAACAACGACTGGGTCAATGAAGAAATCAAAGAAGAAATCAAAATATACCTGGAGACAAATGAAAATGAAAATACAACATGCCAGAATTTATGGGATACAGCAAAAGCAGTTCTAAGAGGGAAGTTTATAGCAATACAGGCCTATTTCAACAAACAAGAAAAATCTCAAATAAACAATCTAACAATGCACCTAAAGGAACTGGAAAAAGAAGAACAAACAAAGCCCAAAATCAGTAGAAGAAGGGAAATCATAAAAATCAGAGCAGAAATAAATGAAATAGAGACTAAAAAAAATAGAAAAAATTAATAAAACCAAGAGGTGGTTCTTTGAAAAGATCAACAAAATTGACAAACCTTTAGCTAGACTCACCAAGAAAAACAGAGAGAAGGCACGAATAAGTAAAATCAGAAATGAAAGAGGAGAAATTACAACAGACACCTCAGAAATACAAAAGATTATAAGAGAATACTATGAAAAGCTATATGCCAACAAATTCGACAATCTGGAAGAAATAGATAAATTCTTAGAATCATACAACCTTCCAAAACTGGATCAAGAAGAAGTAGAGAATTTGAATAGACCAATCACCAGTAAGGAGATCGAAACAGTAATCACAAACCTCCTCAAAAATAAAAGTCCAGGACCAGACAGCTTCCCTGGTGAATTCTACCAAACATTCAAAGAAGACTTAATACCTATCCTTCTCAAACTCTTCCACAAAATTGAGGAGGGAGGGAAGCTCCCTAACTCATTCTACGAAGCCGACATTACCCTGATACCAAAACCAGACAAGGACAACACAAAAAAAGAAAATTACAGGCCAATATCACTGATCAACATCGATGCAAAAATCCTCAACAAAATACTAGCAAATCATATACAACAATACGTTAAAAAGATTATACACCATGATCAAGTGGGATTTATTCCAGGTATGCAGGGATGGTTCAACATTCACAAATCAATCAACGTAATACACCACACTAATAAAATGAAGAATAAAAATCACATGATTATCTCAATAGATGCAGAGAAAGTATTTGACAAGATACAGCATCCATTTATGATAAAAACTCTGAATAAAATGGGGATAAAGGAAAGTACCTCAACATAATAAAGGCCATATATGACAAACCCACAGCTAATATCATCCTCAATGGTGAAAAACTGAAAGCTATCCCTCTAAGAACAGGAACCAGACAAGGATGCCCACTGTCATCACTCCTATTTAATATAGTACCGGAAGTCCTAGCCAGAGCAATCAGGCAAGAAAAAGAAATAAAAGGGATCCAAATTGGAAAGGAAGAAGTGAAACTGTCACTATATGCAGATGACATGATTTTATATATAGAAAACCCTAAAGAATCCACCAGAAAACTTTTAGAAGTAATAAACGAATACAGTAAAGTTGCAGGATACAAAATCAACATACAAAAATCAGTTGCATTTCTATACACTAACAACGAAGTAGCAGAAAGAGAAATTAAGAATACAATCCCATTTACAATTGCAACAAAAAGAATAAAATACCTAGGAATAAACTTAACCAAAGAGGTGAAAGATCTGTACACCGAAAACTATAAAACATTGCTGAAAGAAATTGAAGACGACACAAAGAAATGGAAAGATATTCCATGCTCTTGGATTGGAAGAATTAACATAGTTAAGATGTCCATACTTCCTAAAGCAATCTATGGATTCAATGCAATCCCTATCAAAGTTCCAACAACATTTTTCACAGAAATACAACAAAGAATCCTAAAATTTATATGGAACAACAAAAGACCCCAAATAGCTAAAGGAATCCTGAGAAAAAAGAACAAAGCTGGAGGTATCACACTCCCTGATTTCAAAATATACTACAAAGCTACAGTAACCAAAACAGCATGGTACTGGCACAAAAACAGACACACAGATCAATGAAATAGAATCAAAAGCCCAGAAATAAACCCACACATCTATGGACAGCTAATCTTTGACAAAGGAGCCAAGAACATACAATGGAGAAAAGAAAGTCTCTTCAACAAATGGTATTGGGAAAACTGGATAGCCATATGCAAAAAAATGAAAGTAGACCCTTACCTTACACCATACACAAAAATTAACTCAAAGTGGATTAAAGACTTGAATGTAAGACCTGAAACTATGAAACTTCTAGAAGAAAACATAGGCAGTACGGTATTCGACATCGGTCTTAGCAACATATTTTCAAGCACCATGTCTGACCAGGCAAGAGAAACAATAGAAAAAATAAACAAATGGGACTACAACAAACTAAAAAGCTTCTGCACAGCAAAGGAAACCATCAACAAAACGAAAAGACAACCTAACAATTGGGAGAAGATATTTGCAAACCATACATCTGATAAGGGCTTAATCTCCAAAATATATAAAGAACTCATGCATCTCAACAACAAAAAAACTAACAACCCAATTAAAAAATGGGCAAAAGACCTGGACAGACATTTCTCCAAAGAAGATATACAGATGGCCAACAGACACATGAAAAGATGTTCAAAATCATTAACTATCAGGGAAATGCAAATCAAAACTACAATGAGATATCACCTCACGCCCGTCAGAATGGCTATAATTAACAAGACAGGAAACACCATGTGTGGGTGAGGATGTGGAGAGAAGGGAACTCTCATACACTGCTGGTGGGAGTGCAAACTGGTGCAGCCACTATGGAAAACAGTATGGCGATTCCTCAAAAAATCAAGGATAGAACTACCATATGATCCAGCTATTCCACTGCTGGGTATTTATCCAAAGAACTTGAAAACACCAATGCGTAAAGATACATGCACCCCTGTGTTCACTGCAGCGTTATTCACAATAGCCAAGACTTGGAGGCAACCTAAGTGCCCATCAAGGGACAAATGGATAAAGAAGATGTGGTATATATACACAATGGAATACTACTTAGCCATAAGAAACTATGAAATCCAGCCATTTGTGACAACATGGATGGACATTGATGGTATTATGCAAAATGAAATAAGTCAGAGGGAGAAGGTCAAATACCGTATGATTTCCTTCATTAAGTAGTAGATAATAACAACAATAAACAAACACATAGACACAGAGATTGGATTGGTGGTTACCAGAGGGTTGGGGGGAGGGAAGAGGGCGAAAGGGATAATTCGGCACATGTGTGTGGTGATGGGTTGTAATTAGTATTTGGGTGGTAAACATGATGTAACCTATGCAGAAATAGAAGTATAATGATGTACACCTGAAATTTATACAATGTTATAAACCAATGTTACTGCAATAAACAAAAAAATAAAAATAAAATTCACATCAAGTGAAAAAGAAAAAGAATGTTTTACTGATTACATGTTGAAATGATAATATTTTGAATATGATGGGTTAAATAAAATATATCATTAAAATTAATTTACCTATTTTAATATTTTTAATGTGGCTACTAGAAAATTTTAAATCACATCCATGGCTCACATTATATTTCTATTGGACAGGTCTGTTCTAGAACCTTTTGCTGTAAATAGATACATGTTATTTTAGTCCAAAGAAACAGGATTCCTTCTCTACTTGTATTAAGGTGCCAGTTTAATTCCTTACTAAGCATCCTTTAGCTATATCCACGAGTAAGGTCACCTTCTTTCCTAAAATAAATCTGTAAAGCGGAGGAACAGAGAAAAGCTGCAAAAATATTTACATGTGGGATCAAATGAGTAATCTTCCTTCAAGCATATTAAATCTCTTCTTTTCACTAGTTGTCACTATTCCAAATTGCAGGGAAAAAGCAAAATTTCATGCTGTCTTCATGTTTGCTGCTTTGGTCCCTGAGACCCTTACATACCTGCTCTTCGAGAGTCTCTAGTAACACAATCACACCAGCCGCTACAGTATTCACCTCTCTGGAGCAAGTAGGTTCTTGACCTCTTTCTGTCCCGGCTCTGTCACCAGGCCCACAGGCCCTCCTGAGTCACACCTCTCTCCCCACGCAGGGAACCTCAAGCTGAGAATCTTGGCTGCGAATCACAGCTCTGGCAAAACTGGAAATAAGTGCCAGAGGCCACCAGCTGGCCGGCATCCCGGCTGAGTTTATTTATATCAGAAATATCAATAGACAGTGGACACTCCAGTCTGTTTTGTTGAGTCCCTGAGCGTGCTTTGTACTCGATTTTCTGGATGATTTATGTTGCATTCCAGAAACACAAATTCTCCCTCGTGCACTTAATAAACGCATCCATGTGGTCTTCAAGTTTCGACGTAACAGAGCTGTCCCCCTTCCTGGGCTTCCTTGCTTGGTTCCTTTGGGGGTAGGATGGGGGGCTTCCTGATATTCGGAATTCCCACATATTGGTAAGAAGTGAGTATTATCATAACTTTGTTATAATTGCAGTGCACCTTGTCTTAATTCTAAATGATGCCGATCTTGGTAGGCAAACAGAGGACAGAAATCTGGAATTGAATTATAAGGTAGAAAGCTGGAGATGTATGAAATCAGGCTAAGGCAGAGAGATGGGTGGTGTGCTGGCCCAGGTTCCCGCTCTGGAGCCATATTACATGGGTTCAAACCTCAGTACTACCCCTCACTAGCTGTATGACTTTGGGTGAGTTATGAGCCCTTATGGGCCTCAATTTTGTTTATTTTGGATAAAAGCAATGTCTATCTCATTGGGCTGACGTGAAGATTACGTGAGATAAAGCATATAAAGCACTAGAACTGAGCTTGGACCCTGTAACTCCTCTATATACAGCAGCTGCTAAAATCGTCAACGTTATTATTATTAATAATCCTAATCACCTCCCAACTTGTTGGCAAACATGACAGATCTTCACATCCATAAGTTGATCCTTACATCTAAAACCATTCCAGCTCTACATCAATATTCTTTAGTTTTCACATAAGACTTTATCTCTCAACCTAAGCCATAGGCCTGCATATTTTCTCTGCAACCCTCTTTTAAATGCTGTTGTAACTTTTTTTCATTTCTGAATATGAACCAAAAACGGATCTAGAACATCAGGACTCAGAAAAGTAAGAGAGGCAAAAGGCATGTTGAGGGGTGACCATCTCTGTGATTTGTACCAGACTCTACTCTAGACTTCTGTGATACTGACAGAAGTGGGTATGAGGGGGAAGGGGAGAGGCCATGTCTGCAATGGGACTGGAGAAGGCTCGAGAGCCAGTTCTAGAAAATGGCACCATCTTTAGGAGGAACCAGGAACCAACAGGAGAAGGACAGCAGAAGGCCCCAGTGAGGTACATAAACCACATTCCAAAAGGAGCAAGAGAATAAAGGAAACGATTGAAAAAAGAGCTGGAACTGTGGTGGGAATACATTCAGAGCCTTTAACACACAGCACACCAGGAAAAGGCAGAAGCTGAGGGGACAGTAAAGAGGAAGACATCAGGCAGGAGATGGGACCCGAATATGTCACCTCTACCCTGACCATTCTTCATGCCTGTCTTGAATCCATCCCAAATTTATAAATTTAAATGTGCAAAAAGAAGATATTTCTCTGAAGGAGGCAGAAACCCAGGGATAATTTCAGCCTCTTCACTTTCCTTCCTCACCCACATTTCCTAAATTCCTCTACTAACTAACTGCCACCAACAGGGACTCATATCCTAAATTCTCCTCCCACCTCAGGTCTGCCCTGCCTGCAGCTCTGCCTGGCAGCATTTCAGGCACAACATTTACAATGAAAAAATAAGCCCTAAATATTTGTCCTTAGCTACTGCAAAGAAAGGGGAGGCTGCATGGATAGTGTCTGGCCACATGCAGGCACACACTGGTGGCAGCCTCAGAGAGGGAAAGCAGGCAAGTTGGGGACCTGATGCCTCTACTTCCCCAGGGCTCAAGACGTCCCTCCCAGAGCTTTCCCACTGCACCATGATGCTGCTTGACCTGAAATCTTCCAGAAGCCTGTTCAGGTTAATGTCTCCCATATCTGTGCTGCCTCAGGTGACTTCTACAGGCAAATCATTTCATCGATCAACACCAGGTAGGCACTGACCTGTCTCTAACTGCTCCTGACACAGGACAGGTACTCTTAACCCAGGATTAGAACAGTAAGTAACAAATGCTTAAAAAAGCTAACCCAGTATCTGTTCCACATCAACCAGGGAAGGTGTTATTTTGCCTTCTCTTATCTTCTTAGGAGACCCTATTTTCAAGTCTCTTTCCTTCTTCTTCTTTTTTTTCCCCATAAGAAAACAAAACCAAAGAAATGGCTGGCAGATGAGGAAGAGAGATGGCAAAAATAGCTCCTAGGTCTCTGGTTTGCAGGGCCCTGAATGGATGGCACTGATGTTCACCACTTGGTTTTGGTCATGGTGACTGCAAAAGGCTTCTGTGACATCTGAGAGGAAATGTTAGATAGGCCGTTGGATATAGGGTCTGCAGCTCAGAAGGAGAACTCTTAGTTGGAAACATAAACCTGAGAATCATCTACCTGAGCACAGATGCTCACTGAAGCCAGGGGCTTGGATAAGCTCTCATTATGACAGAAGGTGCAGGGAAGACCAGGCCTACAACCGAGCATTATCAAACTCTCAACATTTAGTGGCAGAGCAGAGATGCACAGATCTGCAAGCTGCAAGGGAGGCAAGGAGCAACCAGAGAGGTAGGGAGTAAACCAGGAGAATGTTGGAGAGAAGCCAAGGGATGAGGGAGCAGGAGGAAGCCTCTTAAGTGACCTCCTCTTACCCAGTGCACCAGGTTAACCCGAGCCCTCCATGCCTTCTAGGACACGTGGTGGATGCCCCCGTATGCTGGACGCTTGAGGCTAGTAGGGTGCTGTCTAGTATACACCCAGGACCTTCTGCTTCTCCAGCCGTGTCGTAGGCCTACCACAAGCTAGCTGGGTATAGTCCCAAACCTGTTTATGCCAGTTGTACTAGTTATAATGAAGAAGTTTAATCAAATGTTACACAAACTGAAATATAAGTAGTGAACAAGAAACGTTCCTAAGAAACCAAACTTTCCATAAAAGAGCTGCTAAAAGCAATGGCTGTCAAGGTGGATGAGGGTGAGGACGTAATAAAAGACAAAGGGAAAAGTAATTTTTAAATGTACAATGTTATACTCAGAGTGCCTTGTGAGCATCAAAGGTCTCCCTCCATCTTAAAAAATTTTAATTGAAAAGTTTAGATAGTATATTCTGGGGTTTACACAAAAAGATGACACCAATGTTTAATCAGGAGAAACCTTATCAAAGACCACATCCTTAAAGATGGGCACAGGAATGTACATTTTTGTTTTTATGCTAAAATAAAATGTTTAAGGCATTGTTTTAAATGATTCCCTTTTCAAAACAACTTTTTTGATTTACTGACCAACTATGGTCTCCACTATGACGATGAGAGAGTGGTCAGTGTTGCCAAGCAGTTCAGTAAGATGAGGAACAGAAAATATCCCCGGGATTCAGAGACAGCTGCGTGTGGAGAAAAGCAACTGAAGTCAGGCTGCAGACAAGTCAACCGTCATCCGACAGCTCTGCTGCCTCTTGCTCCCCAAGTATCATATTCTTTTCCACTTAGTGTTTTAAAATTTAAATACTGCTTTTTAATCTGCTTTTCTGAGAACCACGCTTTCAAAGGATTTTACAGATGATAGAGCCCTTAAAGATGATGGTGATGATGATGACGATAAAAGTGTTACAGAAATAATAACAACGATAGCTGTCTCCCATTGAACATATATTGTACACTTGACATTGTTTTATGTGCTTTACCTGCATCCTCACTCAATTATCAAACCACTCCTGAGCTATGTATTATTATCTCCATTTTAAAGATGAGGAAACTCTGGACCAGTGAGGTTGAGTAACTTCCCCAAGGTTGCACAGCCAGTAAGTGGTGAACCCAAGATGCAAACCCAGGCATTCAGAGCCTATGCCTTTAATCTCTATACAATGAAGTCTCCCTGATTATCTAAGCCAGTCCCCTCATTTTACAGATCATAAAATGATGTCCACATGGATTAAACAACTGGATATGGACACATGGCTAGCAGCAGAAAGACCCCTGGACTCCAATCCAGTACTCTTTCCACTATACCACAGAATTGTGACAAAAGCAGCAGAATCAGAACAAAATGCCTCCTAAAGCCCAATGTGCACCGCCTCCTTGCTTCTGCACAACTGCGTGCCTCCATGGTGTTCCTTCCTCGGCTCTGCACTTTGTTTAGGTTCCAACAATAGTCAACTGCTTGGACCAGTATTTTCCTTGAAAGGGTGATCACAACAAAGCCTTTCTTTAAAATGTAATGTTTATTTCTTCAATGAATTTGGTTGTGTGATCACAGTGTATTCAATGTATTGAATTCAATGTACTGGAAAGAAAATACAGCACGAACGTGTGCAACATGTTTACTGCCGCAGAAGTCTATAACGGGAGAACCAGAAAAATAAGAATAGCTACATAGCAATTATAAATAATCATCATAAACCAGACTTCCTTATTTTCAGGGTAGGACAAAAAATAAAGCAACTGTTTAAAAGGAAATCCAATTTTCAAGTTTAAATTTTAATAGTGATATTCTAAGACATACAAAAAGTGGGGCCCGATGTAATCCAGGTGAGAAAATGCAAGTAACACGTTATTGACCTTCTCCATACCCCTGGACTTCCTGCCCACAGTGTGGAGGTGGGAGGCAGAGGACAAAAGTCACAGCCAGTAGGTGAAGAGAGTGTCATGGCAGACTCTACAAACACCTGATCAATCCCCGTGTGAGCTTCCCCTGGTAGGAGAGGGGCTTTTCCTCATCCACCGCTGCTCTCCTAATGGTAATCATTTGTAGTGCTTTTCTAAAAACCCATGTTCACATATCTTTACAGGCTCAAGGTTTGATAGGAATTGCCAAATTGCCCTACACGTTGGTCTTACCAATTCACAGTCCAATCTGTGGAGTGAGACCATGCATATCCCTACATTACTAACCCAATAGGTGAAAAATGACCCTGTTGATTCAGAATTTCTATAATTAATAATGAGGTGGGAATCTTTTTATAGATAATATATAAATATATAATTATATCTTTCTTACTCTTCACCTAAGATTCCTGCTGACCATTTTTCCATAACCTGGCTTATCTTTTTCTTACTGATTTGTAGTAAGATCTTCTATAAGAGGAATATTAGTCTTTTATCTGTTATGTATATTGAAATTTTGCTTGTATTTTTACTACACAAAAGTTTTTAAATTGTGTATGGTCAAAACTTCCAAAATTTTAAGGCTTCCAGGTTACACGGCATAATTAGAAAGAATCAGGCTAGTATCTTTACATTTAAAATTCCCTCTATAGTTAAAGGTCTTGCCACTGACTCCTAAGACAAGTAAATGCTTTGAACTGGGCTTCCAACTATGGTGGTAGGTTGTGCTGGGTCTCCAGAACAGTCCTAATGAGCTGGCTGTGCAAATGCACTGAGGTCCAGGAACAGAGCGTTTGTCTGAGCAGGGCCAATAGCCCCACAAAATAATGAACTAAATATTTAGGACCCTTCTTGCTCTGAAGCTACTGAGATATTTTACTTTTCCCCCACTTCTATTAAAGCTTAGATTGTAGATTCCTTGTGTTCATGCCTAATATTATATTTTTCTTGGCGATTCAAAAGACATGCTGTCGGAACATTTTACAAAAGGGGGAACTGAGGCTTCTACCCTCCTGGACCCACGCTATTTGGGCACTGCTGGAGAGAATCACAATTCAGACTCCTGGTCTCCAGCATCAGCAGGGCCATTGCTGCCCATGTCTCTGGGACTGCCTCTCCTAACTAGCCTAGGAGGAATTACAAACTTGAAGTCCTTCTCATCCACTCCATGACTCCACCACCATTTCCTTCCTGACGATTCCATGTGCCCCACACTCCTAAATCTCCACCTTCTGAGCTCCAGACCCATATCTGCAGAAAAAGCTCCATCTGCAAATCCCACAGGCAATGAAAACTCAACATGTTCAAAACAAAACCCTGCCATCTTTCCAACACTTTCTTGCCTCCTGCATTTCCTCGCAGCTTATAGCATCACAATGGAGAGAAACACAAGCCTGAACCCTGGAAAACAACATAGACACCCCCCCTCCCTCTTGCTCTTCTCTACATCTAATTGGCCGCTGCCTTCTGTCAAGTCTCTCTCTTGAACTCTCCTTTCTAAGCCTCCTTCCCCTCCACTGCCACCCTCTCAGCCTTAGGCAGCCTCCCATTGCTTCCCATTCACCATGCCTACCTGCAGGCTGCTCTCTATGCTGTCTACACCAACAGCAGGGCGGTCTGGTGAAAACACAAGGCTGGCACACCTTTTCCCGGCCACAAAACCAGCGTTCTCACAGGGGATGGTACTGCCTCCTAGGGAATATTTTGGAAATTTGGGGGGGGGGGGACACTATTAGTTACCACAGTAATAGGGAGGTCATTACCATGGGTGAAGGCCAGACAAGCTAGACACCTACAATGCACAGGGCAGCCTCACAAAGAACTGTCCCGATTCCTATACAATTTTCAAAAATCCCACTGGACATTCTTTGCAGATGAAAAGCCTGTCTATAATTATCCGAGGTTAGAATTTCACTTTGCTTTACATATAAACAAAAACAATTTTGCACAGTTTAATATACACTGAATTTTCCAGGAATGCACTCCTGCATAAATCAAGGGAGATCAACTACCAGAAAACTGTTTCTCAACAGGGTTGCTGAGCACACCCCTATCAGGATCACCTCGGGGCAGGGGAGAGCACATTTGCTTAAAAAATGCAGATTCCCAGGCTATGTCCCAGATCCACTAAATCAGATCTGCATTTCAACAACCAGGGCCATTGACTTCTTTGCTCACTCAAGTTTACGAACAATTGTGTGAGAGGCTGTTGGGAACCATATTCTGAAAAAGACTGAAAAAGACTGTTAGGCCAAGGGTGAGCTCACTGGGAAATAGTTCCCAATTGACTAGTAATGCCTGCATGGTGGCAGCAATGGGGGAATAGATACAGATATGCAAGATCCCAATCTCTCCTTTCTCCTCTCCCCCTCATTCCCTGTCTGTTTAGAAAATCCCTACTCATCCTTCACAACTCTTTCCAGAAGACACTTCTTCAACCTACCCTCAAGGCCTCCCTGTATATCTCAAGGCACCATCTAGCACTCTCAAGTTAACATAACAGTTTTCTAGTGTGTCTCTCCCAGGAGGCAGGGACTCTGTCTTGCTCATTTTGTTCTCCCCACAACTAACCTCCTCTTTGCCTAGCTAATAACCAGAATTCATCAAATACTTAGCAAATGAATAAATGATAAAAAAGGACAGAGCAAATACAGAGCCAGTTCCTGGGAAGCACAAGACGGCAACACAGGCTCTTCCTCTAAACCACACTGCCTCCCGTTAAGATCCCTGGGTCCTCCACAGATAAGGAAAGACGGGCTAACAAGTGAAGACTGGCAGCCAGCAGAGCCTCGCACTGCAGCCCCAGGCCTTGTCCGGGTGTCTGGGAGGAAGACCTCCAGGCCGTCATCGCCTCCTCCCTCACATAGTCGGACACTGCCGGGATCAGCAAACAGCTGCAGAAACAGCCGCCCAGAACCTTCCCAGTTTGTTTAGGTGGTGCGTGTGCAAGAAAAACTTGCTCCGTGGTGTTTTTCTTTAACTATCACTTGGAGGAATGATGTTATTTTTAGGGGGCGGGGGTCACCAAAGAGGCTTATTTGGCAAATGAACACAATTTGTTCGCCGGAGCTTTGCATGTCTGTGTGAAAATCCTCACACTAATAGCCGGCAGTTTTCAAATCCACTGGGAAGAGACTCCATAAACAGACTGGGGGAGGGAAAATAAAAACCCCAGGATGACAAGCATGCAAATGAACCCTGGAACCAGGCACAGAACCAGTGTTGACAGACAGAAAACAATGAAGCCGGCCATATGCAAGGATTAGGAAAATTCCGAATAAGGGAGCATTCTGCCCAAAAGTTTTATTAGGGGAAGACATTAACACCAGTCATTTATGGTCCCCAAAGCCCACTACACCAGCAAGGGGGAGGAGGTATGCACTGTGTTCAAAGACCAGTGGCACTGAAAATTCAGGACCCAGAGAGGTACACTCTCTCTGACTCTCTCCTCCAGCTCTCAGATAATCAACTAATAGAGTCAAAATAATCTAATCATGAAGTAATAAATGCATATGGCAAAAACACAACGGATAGCCTATTCAACAGAATTATACATCAGCTGTTCTGTCAAGATGATAATGAAACATCAGACAATCTGTGAGAATGCCATGCCAAGGAGGAGAAACACAAATTGGCCTCCTCCACTCCTCATGGAAATTAGAAGATACTAAACTAATCAATTAGCTCAACATCCCCCACTCCCTCCACCCCATCTCTGCATCACCATCCCTCTTCATGAAATTTCCCGGGAATCCACTTACTATTCTGTGATCGCAGAGAGCAGATGAAAATCAAGTTCTCTGCTGAACGTGAAAGAAACTTTATGTTGTAACATAAGATGAACTGATTAAGGGCACTTATCTATGAACAGCTAATTCTTACAACCTCGAAGCGGAGTGGACGAAATCAGGAACGAGGAATGCAGCTTAGTTTTGATCACACAGAAAAATGGATTCTGGTGCTTGGCAGGCTGCCTTAATAACAATTACAGTAACTAAGGCTGTTCTTTCCAAAATAACACTTGCAAGTTAGAATGAAGATCTAATCTTTGCAAAATCAAAGTAGAAAGGATACCCTTTCTTTTAGGAAATAAGTTGCTCAGGCCTTTGAGAGCACCCTAAAATATTCGAGGTATCTCAAAGAGAAGAACGGTTTACTTTCCTAAGGCAAATTTCATCTTACCCAACTTCTTACACATTGGAAGGGGACTGCAAACTCAGATATAAATGTATTATTATAAAAAAATACTAAACACCCTCCCTTGACTAAACTCTGAGAAAAAAGTTCTCAGAATCCCTTTTTCCTCTTAAAAATTCTTGAGGCCTCCTTAAGAACTTTTGTTTACGTGGGTTATATCTATTGATATTTACTGTATTAGAAAATTTAAAACTAAGACATTTTTAAAACAAGAATATCCAAGCACACATTAATGAGCGATGATGCCATCATACATCATGTAGCCTCTGGAAAACTCCACTGTGCCTTGTGAGAGAATAAGAGTGAAAAAGGTGGATAAAGACCTTAGTATTGTTTTGGAAAGAGTGTGCCCTTAGAACTCCCAGGGGTCCCCAGACCACACTCTGAGAACTGTTGGCCTGGAATCGTGTCTGGCTGACACAGAGACGTCAACTGTTTCAAGAACCACTTCTATCGTAAAAACACAACACTCAATGTATATTATGCATCAATAAAAAGTTTACAAAATGACAGATGCCAGCTCCATAACAACTTCAACAAGTACATGTGAAACTTTCTGGTAGATGAAGGAAAACTGGCTCTTTAATCTTTTACAGTTCACATTTGTTTTACAGTCTCTGCTGGGACAGACAACTTACTCCTTCTTCACAGGGCTGTGCGCCCAAGGGAAGGGCCTGTCTGGGTAAATTCAGTCCCTTCAGGAAACACTGTGTGCAGGCCAGTCACTCCCAGCAGGCAGTTTGCTCAGTGGTTATGAGTGCAGACTCTGGAGAGAGACTTCCTGGGTTCAAACCTGGTTTGGTCACTTGCTAGGTGACTTTTGCTGGGTTACTTAATCTCTTGGTGCCTTTGTTTTCCCAAGTATAAAAAGGGACAATAACAGTATTTACGTGATAGGCTCTTTATAGAAATCAAAAGGCTTAGATGCCTAAGATATAGTCAATGCTCAACAAATACCTGTTATTATTACACCTTCTTTTACGATAATAAGAGGTACCCCAAAAGTCTCAAGGAAGTTTTAAGTTCAGACTTCAAAAGTATAAGCACTACACACTTATCAAAAAAATTTATTTCTGTGAATTCTAAATAATAAAATTTTAATTTTTTGTTTCAGAACCTCTGATTGAAAATGGTAAATGCTGCCTGAAACAAAAATTAAACTAGTGCAAATCTCATAGTGTGGTGGGGAATAAGATGAATATATAAATAATTCTGACAAAGAGAAGATTTTTTACCATTAAGACTTAACTCACTAGACACTTATTGACCTACCATGTGCCAGGCTTGTTCTAGGTGCTAGGGAGATAAAAAGAAACCAGACAAGGTGTCCGGCCAATAGGGGCTTACACAGCCTAGTGGGGACAGGCATGGAAATAGATGGAAAGAGCACGTGTCCTGCTATATCATTAAAGTCCGGTTATGCTCAGGGTGCTGGGGCCTCAGGCAGTGGAGTCCTTAGTCCAGGCTAGGGCAGAGGGAAGGGAAACCATACATCCTTGCTGACACTTGGAAAACATCTTCCCTACCAGCGAAGAGAATTTTCCCTTTCACTTGTCATTAAGTCTGTCCTTCCGCAAGAAGCCCATCTATCTACAGCTTTCCCAGTGCACCAGCTCTTCAGTATGGATCTTATTGAGCTTCTCCCCTTTGTAAATCGTAAATTGTCCTTTCAACATCCATAATGACAAGATTTCGACCCATACGTTCTATTTACATATCATAATAACAACCTGTTATTTAGACGTCAAATTCCAGTAACTAAAAACTCAGAGGCACACAAAACACACAAAAAGCACAAAGAAGCCAAAATAATTCTCAAAACCATGGCTACTTTCCACAAACTTCAGTCCCCTTTGGAGAGTGTCTCAGGTCACAGTTACTCTTATTTTACACACATATATAGTGAGTTTGTTCATCTTTTTTTCTAGCAGATTAGAAATACAAAAATCCGAAGAGTCAATTGAAAATATGATACTCAGCTTCATGAAATCTCTAAAGTTACAAACCAGTACTACTTGGTTTTTACTGAATGAAATTAGTCTTAACAGAACCAGAAAGGACTAAGTAATGTCCACAAAGTATTTCAGATATCTGAACTCTTACATGAAGACTCCTTTGCCCTAGTACAAGACTATTTTTCATTTTCCCATATGTCAAAAGACTGAAAATTAAAAATCAAACTCAAATCTACACTCAAAGTTTTCTTAAAAATTCTAGTCCGTGCTCAGAATTCACTTGCCTGAATAGCTATCACTTATATCTATAATGACCTAGTCAATATCATCATGATATAGAAAAAAGAAAAATAAACATATTATTATAGAAATGGCCATTATTATTCGCTTAAATAATAGAAAAAAGTAAACTCTAAGACTTATATACATAGGTTTTAAAAGAAGTTTATCATTTTTTTGTTTCTATAACTTTTAACTATTTGACATTTGCAGACTAAAATAGAAAACTAAGAAAATTAAACGCAATTTTTTTCTTCTCAGATAACTAAAGCCAAGATGTTTTTGAGAACATGAATTTTCCAAATGATTGGCTCACTTCAACACTATGTGGATACAGCTTTGGTCTGAATTTTTATGATTTTTAGAGGTGATCTAGAAATCACACATGAATATTACATAAAATCAGATAATGTAGTATGTAAAGTATACACTGCAGAAGGAGTAAATTATGTGGATTATTCTGGCCCTGCAAAACACCAGAATTGCTTCAATTTCTCTTTTTCCAATGTAATTTTTATCTACTGTGTGTTATTTTGATAGTTGGACATTTATTGGAGGCTAACAAGATGAGTTGCACATGGGGAGCTTTTATATTAACCATATTTGGTTTTCATTTCAGAAACAAATTCCTCCTCTCCTCTTTTCTCTTCCCCCAAGGCCCAGTGGACTTATAAATAAACCCAAAGCCCAGAGAGAAGACTTCAGGAGGCACAGGTGGACATTTCCTCTGAATTTGTTGAGCCCAGTTTTGTCTGAACAGCCCTCACGTTCTTTGAAGCACATCTGGGCAAGCAAAGCGAAGCAGGAAATAGAATTATCGGATCAATGATGTCAACAACCAACACCACCGGCCAAGACCAAAATCTCACATTTCAACCAGAGGTTGGGTAGGGAGTATATTTTTTTAACTGAAATTTTCTTCCCAGTTTTCTCCTTTTTTGGCTAGGGTAGAAATATCATATCAGAGGTCTGTTACACAAATAACTAATGAGAGAGACATATAAGCAGACATCACTTGAGCCTCATTTTCCAAGCCAAAATTCTATGTAAGGTCTAAAACAAGAAAGAATATTTTAGAACCGGATGCTTTCAGAACATCTGAGACGTGTGGCCTCCACAGCTGTGACATGGTCCACTTCCTCCTACCCATTCACCCCCAAATTTCTCACCCTTCATAAGGCAGCCCTCCTCTTGAATGGCCAGACTTCTTAAACAAAATGACAGACAAGGCAGGCTTGGCCCCAATATGTGTCTCAGAACACACTATTCAGTCATTTTGGAAAGTGAGATGGAAAGGCCCATGGAGGCCCTGGAGGCAGCCCAGCTGCAGTGACAACATGGACCAGGGTTAGGAAGATGAAGGATCAAGTAAAATGTATGTGATCCAATAGCAAAACCACAACAGGGACCCCATCAGGCAAAGTTCAGGTAGAGGCTAGTGAAGTCAACCTGATTTTCCTTTGACCATCTTTGACAAGGAATAAGCTCTCCTATAATGCGTTTCCTGGATGATTTAAATATAGACATTACAGTAGGGTTCAATGAAAAATTCTAATAAAGGGGAGCCAATGTCCTCAAATTGACTCTAAGGGGGTTTACCTTGGAGGTACATATTTATTTAAAACTCTTACATAAATTATCAGCAATAATCAAACTTTAAAATACTCCCTATATTCCCATTTTTAATTAAAAAATACATATACACACACACACACATACACATGTATGTGTGTATTTTTCACTAGGAAACCCAAGCTCTGTACCCTGGGTTTGTCTGTAATAATCTGACACACTATAACCCAATGGCCAGGCCACAGACAATAGCAGATGCTTCAAGAGAGAATAGAGCCCTTTCAGCCAATTATACAATTACACAATATGACCATGTTTACATTATCAAAGGGAGGCAGACCCAATTACCTAGCTACTTCAAATTAATAACCCCATTTACCTCAATTATCTGGCAGGCAGGGTCTAAATAATCTAAGTAATTACCTCAATTCACTCAGATGGTATAGATCTGGCCTGTGAGTCCAGAAGTAATCTTTCCTTCCAGAACGCCTCCACCATCAGCAAATATCAAAATGCACAACAGCAAACTCACATCGGCTTCCTCTAAAAGCAGTGTGAGCAAATTCTCTCCATGATCTGGCAGATCAAAATTTGTTACACTCTTAATAATACAGGTTTGAAATTTTTTTCTTCTGACAAAAATTCATAGGACCATAGAATTTTAGAGCTAGAAAGCACCATCCAGGGCCAAGGTCTCAAAGCCAGCTGCCGGCAGCCATCCAAACAGAAATCCAGCCTACTGACTCCCAGCAGTTGAGGGAAGGAGCTCCAAAGCCCCAATGTGTGGGTTCAAATCCTGGCCCTACCACTTAGCAGCTGCAAGGTGACCTTAGCAAGGACTTCACCTCTCCGAGCCTGAGCGTCTTCCCTGTGCAATGGTGGTAATGATGGCACTCATCTGATAGAGTTAGTACTAGGACTAAACGAAACAATGCACTCAACGCACTTAGCAAGTTCTTGGCACTGACTACCATTTTTAAGCACTTACTATTATTATTACAACATCACCACCTTTAATGGGCTCAGTGGTAGCCTCTAAAAAGATATGTCCACATCCTAATCCCCAGAACCTGTGAATGTGACCTTACATGGTAAAAGAGTGAATATTACCTTACATGGCAAAAGACATGCTGAAGTTACAGATCTGAAAGGAGTTTATCCTGGATTATCAGAGTGGGCCCTAAATGCCCTCACATAAATCCTTACAGAGGGAGGCAGAGGGAGTTTTGAGACAGACACACAGAAGACAACACAGATACACCAGCAGGAGGCAGAGCACAGAGAGATGTAGCTTCAAGCCCAGGAATGCTCACAGCCACCAGAAGCCAAAAGAGGTAAGGAATGGATTCTTCCCCTACAGCCTCCAGAGGGAGTGTGGCCCTGCTGACACCTTGATTTCAGACTTCTGGCCTCTGGAATTGTGAGAGACTAGGTTGCTATTGCTGTAAGCTACCATGTTTAGGGTAGTTTGTTACAGCAGCCCTAGGAAACTAACACACCACCTTAATGGATACAGCTCTTGTTTGACCTTTCAACTGTGTCTTGATGATGTTAACGATGACAATGGTAAGCCAAAGGTAAGGGTGCCTGGAAGTTGGAAAAGCCAAGGGCTGGTGTTAGGGGTTGAGCTTGACAAAAGCAGAGAAGCAGGAACACGTAAGACAACAGGTTTGGTTGGAGGAGACAGCTCAGAGAAGTGAACACATTAAGCATGAGGCTGGAGGCTCACCCTGTAATGGGTCTTATCCACCAGTAATAGTAATCTAGAATGACAGTGTACTGTTTGTTTTTAAATAACATCTTTATCCATTCAGCACCCCATATTTTTCCTTTGTATTTATTACGCTTGGAGTTTGCATAGCTTCTTGAATCTGTGGGATGATATCTCTTATAAGTTTGGGGAAATTCTTAGCCATTATCTTTTCAAATACTGCTTTTGTCCCATTCTGTCCCTCTCCTCTCCTGAGAATCCAATTATACAGATCTTAGACTTTTCATTGTGTCCCACTTCTCTCTTACGTCCTTTTCTGTATGTTCAATTTCTAACTCTCTGCACTTCAGTTTGAATAATTTCTCCAATTCATTATTCTTTGTCTTCTGCTATATACAATCTTCTGTTAAACCCCATTCTATTGAGTTCTTAATTTCAGATATTTTTTTTCACTAATAGAATGCCCATTTTATTCTTTATAGACTCCAATTCTCTGTTGAAAGTTTCCACCTTTTCATCTATTTTCTCCATTTAAAAAATTTTTCTTGAACATATTAATCATAGTTATTTTAAAATATTTTTTCACTAAATCTAATTAGTTAACTCTGAATCTGTGAGTCTGTTTCTATTATCTGTTTTTCTCTGGGGTTTTTTTTGGTCACATTGGCATGCCTAATAATTTTTAATTAATACCAGACATCACGTATAAAAAAATTGAAGAGACTCCTGATGAAGCTATCTTCCTCAAGAGATGGCTCTCCCTTTCTTCCGCAAGGCAGATGGAGTCAGGGTGGGGGATGGGGTTGATCATCTGAACCAATGAGGGACTGGTCCCAGACTCAAACTACTCCTGGTTTACCCCTGTTCCTAGGACTTGGCCCACCAAGGCTTTCAACTGAGAGCCTGGTGGGTTCACCACGCCCCCACCCCTCCTAACCTCCCAAAGCAAGTCCTGAACTCTAATCTTGATCTTCTGAGCACCAAGACTGCTGAACATTCCTTCTGCTTCTCAGATGTTTTCAATTAGTCTTTGAACCTCTCAGCCCATGCACCTTCAGAATTTAGCAACTGTCTTGAGGCAAAAACTACCTGTATATTCGAGCCTCCTCGAGTCGCCAATTCTGTCTCTCCAGTCCAGTCTCATGAGATAACCAAAAGCTCTGCTGGTTTCTCGTTCCCAGAGCAGCATCACTTTATCTGGGCAAAGCCTGGATTTCCAGTCCCTTGACAGCACTGAGAACCAGAAACACCCCCAGGGATAAACTAGCTGCAGATCATCAGCTTACCTCCTCATCCTTCTCCCCTTCCTGACATTCTCAGCCCCCCAGTCCTCATTGCTCCAACACCTCTCAGATGGTTTTAAACAGAACGATTTCTGTGTGTGTGTGTGTACTTTACATGGCTTTTCTTGTTGTTCTTCTAAAGATCATTAGTTTGCCTCTAACTACTCAATCTTATCCACAAGCAGAAATCCCTCCTTTATATTTTTCAAACTGCTTTCACTGCAATATTTTATTTTCCCCTTATAAACCTATGGGAAAAAATAGGCAGTATTTTCTCTGATCTTTTCGACTCGAGGTGGGCAAACTATGGACCCCAGGCCAAGTCCATCCCATTGCCTGTTTCTGTAAAGTTTTGTTGGAACACAGCCACATTCATTCACTTACGTACTGTCTATAGCTGCTTTTGTACCACAACGGCAGAGTTGAGTGTTGTGAGAGAGACTATATGGACTACAAAGCCCAAAATATTTACTATCTTTCCTTTTACCCCAAAAGTTTGCCAGCCACTGTTTTATATGGAGGAAACTGAGGTTCAGACAAATTCAGTGACTTGCAAGTTAACTTCAGAGAGAAGATTCCATCTCAAATCCCCTGATTTTTATTCCAGCCACCTCACCACTCTCCTAATTTGCTTCCCATCACAATGATTTATTATAATCATTTTTAAAGATTAACACAACAAGGAGAGAGGGATGAGTTTGAACCAGACAGTCCCAGTATGGAAAAAGGAGGAGTCCCAGCAAACACAATGAAGGGCCCTTCTATCTTTGGAATATTCGGGGAATTTCAGCAGTCACCTTGGAAATCTGCTGAAACAAATAATAGAAGGCAAGTTTTCAAGGATGCCACTCAGAGGTAACAAAGTCTTAATATTGCACAGGGATTTGTTGCTGCTGTTGTCCAGAAAATGAACATGTAAGGCAACGAAAAGAATCCTGAAGAACGTGTTCAATTTTTATTCATTTGATTGCTAAAAGCTTTCATCAAGGCAGTCCCTAAGCTGTAGGAAAAAATGTCCCCAAAAGAAGATGGCAGCTCAGAGGGACACACACACACACACACTATACACGACTAAACAAAACAAAACAAAAAAACCTGACACAGTTCCAAACTTAACTATAACTTAAAAGAAAGGCCATTTTCCTTTTTCCCCTCCTCTGCTTAATAGAAGTACATGGCAATTTGCTTCTTTTTAATAAAACTGTACAATCTGATGAGTGGTACAGTTTAGTAGCCCATGTCAATTATGGGTGCTAAAAATTTCAGAATCATAAGATCACCAAATTAACACACACACACAAGACCTGGTGGGGCAGCCAGTCTCTTTCTTTTCACATCGTATGCAGAAGGCTGAACAGGGCATGTCTGCATCCCGCCAACTACGGAGCCCCATTTTCCCAGGGAAAATGGGTTTATGGCTGGAGAGGGCAAAGCAAGGGGAAAGAGAGAGGAGAAAGACTAATTTATAAAAGTAAAGGAATCACGCCCTTAAAAAAGGAAGATGAATTCCTCGAAAAGGAGAGGAAAGCAAACAGGGAGGAAGGAAAGGCTCTTGGGGCACCCCAATAGGATTCCAAAGTTGGTTCTTCCAGTGCTTAGATGTTTTTTGGAGACAGAAAGGCAAAAGCAGAATTGAGCTCACATTTCCATGACTGAGCCATTTAAATGCCCATCATTCCGCATCACTCATGCTCTGAATTCTTCATTGGCTTCCCAGTGCCCAGTCTGGGAGTCCAAGCCCCTGAATGCAGCATACCCAAGGCTCCAGAGTCTTGTGTCTCTCCTCAGACTCACTGTTCAGCCACTCTCTGCCTCGTCTGTTCTGCTCTTGCAATGAAGAACCCCTTCAAAAGGCATCATCCCGCCATCCCAAATGGCACAGGAATAAAGCTCTACTCAAGGACCACATTTTTACTTCAGAATATGACATGAAAAAGTTATAGTATTTTACTTTATCTTAAAGATGTAATATCTGTAAAATCTCTTTAGTCATTTACTTAACGATAGTAAAAATATTGCAAAAATTACTGCTTTATAAAGCTCGATGAGATGTCCCACATCATCTACTCCAAATTTTCCAACTGGTGGTTCACAAAGCCCATAAAAGAACGCAGAGGATTCTTTCTGCTCACCGAGAAACACCACAAAGAATGGCTGGTTCCAGGGAACCAGCCATTCCCTCCTTTTCTTCTGAGCCTGACTGCAAGCCCACACCTGATTTTCAAATAAAACACTAACCACCCTCAGACACCAACCTTCTTTAAAGGTAGGAGTTTCTTCTACCTTCTTATCTGAGAATTTCAGAAATGCATCCCTTGTCTGCCAAACAAGACTTCCAGCTCCACAAAGAAAGGGCTATGCTGAGGGAAGTAGATGTATACACACACACCACACACACACACACACACACACACACATCTCACAGCTGAAAATACAGAAGGCAGTTCACGGCTCACTCTGAGCACCTACTAACAAAATACTATCAAACATAAAAATGGATCTCTGAGCCCAAAGAACTAATGATGCAGTTGAGGAATTAACACAACAGCAAGACAGGAAATCTAACCTCTGTCACATACAATATTTTAAAAGTCATCTTAAATATTAAACAAAGGTTATGAGAGTCAGGAATTAAAAATTCTCAATATACTGAAAGCTTTAAAAATCAGTAAGCAAAACACATGCATCCCAATAGAAAATAAGCTAAAGACAAAATACAGCGACTTATTTTTAAAAAATACAAATGACAAGTGACCAGAATTTTTAAAAAGTTCAACCTGGCTAGTCAGCAGAGAAATGCCACTCAGGGAGGAAAGGGCTCAGGGAAACAAGGATTTTGGCGGCCTACTAGAGGTAGATTAATCTCTAACACATTTCGTTTTTCCGGAGGACATCTGAGAAAAAGGTCTTATCTTCCTTTGCATAGTAAGTCCCACTGGGACACAATAAGTATTCAGCCAACCAAGAGTGAATGAATGAAAGCATACCTCTGTTCTTGTCACAACCACTGGTATCCTAGCCCACTTACTGACAGATCTGTTTGTCTGCAAGACTAGCCACCACCAGCTCCTCCCATCTCTGCATGCACATGCTGCTCCTCCCATCAAGAAGTGGAGTCTACTTTCCCTCCCACTGAATCAAGGCTGGCCTTGTTGACTTGCCTTGACCAATAGCACGTGGCCAAAGCAACACTGTGCCATTTCCAGGCCTAGGCCTAGAAGACGGCAGTATTCACTTTTACCCTCTTGGGATCCAGCTCAGGCCAGATTACTGAAGAATGAGACACATGGGGAGAATGAGACCACAGAGAGGAGCACCAAGATGCCCCAGTGGACAGCCACCATCAACTGCCAGACATGTGAATGGAGCCATCTTGGGCGTTTCAGCCAAGCTCCCAGCTGACGCAGCCACGTGCGTGACATCAGATAACACCACACAGAGCAGAAGAACTGCCCTGCTGAGCCCAGCCAACCCACAGACTCATGAAAAATAAGGCATTGTCTGAAGCCACCAACTTCAGGGTAGTGCGTGACACAGCAAAAGACAGCTGAAACAACATGTATCTACAGTCACGTGTTGCTTAAGAATAGGGATATGTTATGAGAAATGCATCGTTAGGATATTTTGTTGTTGTGCTAACATCATAGAGTGTACTTACACAGACCTAGATGGTATAGCCTACTACACGTCTAGGCTGTATGGTACTAATGTTATGGGATCACTGTTGTATATGCTGTCGGTAGTTGACCGAAACATTGTTATGTGGTGCGTGACTGTAGTTCTTTCCAGATAGTGAGTGCCTAACACAGGTCAGGACACAGTTAGTATGCTACAGGAAAAGGGAGGGAGGATAAAAGAGAGGCCACTCTGATTAAAGGTGGGGGGCTAATAAGGAGAAGGAACAAAATAACAGAACTCAAGGCCAATTCTTACCTCGCTGGTGTGGAGAAGACTGTATTAAGAGCAGTATTTAGTCCCATGGCGAGATGCACAAAACAAGGAGCAGGGGCAAGAGTTTCAGGTAGAAGGAAGTCACGACTGCAGCCCACTCCTGAGCTAAAGGCCTGGGCCAGGGAGCCATGAAAGGAATGTGACCGAGGGACAAATAGAAAGATGCTGGAGAAAAGAATCAGTGGATACGATGGCACCAGAAATGGCAGGAAAGGAGAAGAGAAGAAATTACAGCATCTTGATCTTTCAATTTTGGGGAACAAAGAGCAGAAGGTCAGTAAGGCCTCACTTGTGCAGAGGCCCTGTGGCTCAGAAATTCAACCATCCAGAACATAGTCGCTGCCCTCTGCTCAGACGGCTGCAGTGGCTGACCACATCACAGGAAAAGCCACACTCCACACAGGCCCTCCGCGCAGGACTGGCCCCTGCTACCTTGACCTCGTTGCCTACCGCTCTTCCCTTCTCTCCTTGATCCAGACACAGTGACTCCTCACTGTTCCTCAACACGCCAGGCACGTTCCCGCCCCAGGATGAGCTTCTGTAAGAGAAGTGGGGGCAAGCCCTGACCCCCAGGAATGCCCAGAGATAAAAATGGGGCAGAGAAAAGCACAAAGATGAATCATCAAAAGAGTTGATAGCACCGTGTCACAGAAAGGAAGCTAGAGATTCAAAACACTAACAGCGGTTCATCAACATCAAAAACTTTAGGAGGTAAAAGCAAACGGAAACAAAGTCCAGTTGAAGGAGAGAAGGAAGGATGAAAGGAAGAAATGGATGAGAGCTGTCCACAGCAAACACAGCGTTGGCAGCCAGAGCAAGAAGTGAACCCACAGCGAAAGGCAGTTGTAAAGCATACTGTCCCCCACTCTCCACCATGCCTGCATGTCAGCCAAATCCAGGGTGGAGATTACACTTTGGGGAAAGAGGCTGGGAGAAGCAGGCTCACTCTCACTAACCCCAAATTAATTCCTCAGCAAACCTTTCCCATTCATTATTGTCATCTTTTCTTCATAAATCAAGCCCGCCAGACTCAAAGGCTGGAGCATTCAGGAAGTGCTTACTCAAAACACAAAAACATCAATATGGAGACTCCAGAGCCCGGAAGGACAACAGGGTGGGATATATTTATATTCCACAGTTGGCGATGCCTCAGCACACTTTTTGCTTTCTAGAAATTTTGTCAGCTTAATTTATGTGGCTCATACCTCATTCCCTTTCAGGCGACAAGCTTTTTATCTTTTTCATTTGGAAACTTATCTTTAGGATTTTCCAAATCCTCGCTGTCATTAATTTTTGATGTACTGTGTTCTGTCTAGAGTTTCCCGTAGATAAGCAGGGCTCCTTAAATGCTGTCTATCTACACATCATGACTATCAAATACGGCCCCACCCTGTGATCCAGCCTCAGATCCTAACAGCACTGACAGAATGAGAGGGACACGTCTCCCCCAGCGTGGTGAAAAAACTCTTTCAGATGTTTTTCTGTATCTTTGCTATCTTTAGATCAGATGCTTAATGCATAAGTCAGCCCAAGTAGAATGATAGGGTAGAGAAAAAGGCTGAAGCATTGCCTCTCATACAACCCAGTATCTGGAGTTTAAAAAAATAAAAGTAAAAAAACTTTACTCAGAAAAAAGATAAGGCTAAAATCAGATCTCAGATTAAAAATGGAAAGGAAATTGCAACTAGCTGAAGCCAAATCAAGCTGAGCCAATTATCACCAATAGTAAAAGATGACTTATAAGAGGCCCCAATGCCCCAGTACAATGGAGCAATTAAATGTTTAGAACGGAGACAGAAAATGCCACATAATTAGAGGCAGCCAGAAAAGGGTGCATACGCTTCCCCTTCCTGTGGCTGACCCACGAAGCAGGCGTGCAACCATTTCGACAGTGGCAAAGGGCCGGTCCGTTCTCTCATCACTCAGCCTGCCTGAACCATATCCGACAGCAGGCCACTAAGGTGGAGTTTCCTCTGGCAACAGGCCACTAACAATCCTTGAGTTCTTTGCCTACACCAAATCCAAATAAGTACAAGAATAACAGCATCCCTACCCCTCAGGTACCCGCCTGGTGTCATGCAAAAAAATCTAGCTGTTTAGCAGCCAAGTGGTCAAGGGCACAGCTTCTGGAGCTGGGCACCTAGGTTCAAATCCTAGCTGTGCTGTCCCCTAGCAGTTTTCTCATCTGTAAAATGGGCATCATCATAGTACATACCTCATGAGTGTTATGAGGATTAAATGAGCTAATATATGTGAAGGGTTTCGAATAGCGCCTGGCATGTAGTAAATATGGCTACATGCGTTGTTGTGATTATTAAGTACTCCACAACAGTATCATTATTAGTATTACGCATTTCACAATAGCATGAGTTGCCATCAGCAGCCACTTGTGAGGCTTTACACTTACGCAGGCAGGACACACCCACACCCACGCACTGGTCACAGGCATGGAGAAAACAAGCCAATGCTGAGAGGCACTGCAAAGGTAGATCTGCAGCCTTCAACAAGAGCGCAGCACAGGAGGAAAGGGAACTAGAGATGCGAAGCTCGATTCCAAGATGCTGCACCAGGAGAGTGGGAGAACAGCGTCCACGGAGGGGAAGGAGGAGAAGACCAGGAGCTCGGGGCAGACAACCAAGGCTAAGGCCCCTCCAAGACTTCCCAGGAGGATGGCCTCGGGCCTGGCGGACACTTGCTCACCTTGAACAGGAAGCTTTTTCTTTTTCCCCCCTCTCACATCAACACTCCCTGGACACACAGCCAAGGCCGGCCCCATGGGAAGATGCGACAATGAACCAAGGAAGATACACCCCCAAGGACGCTTTCTGTTGATGCAGAGACATTTCCTAAATGTCTACTCTGCAGCAGGCACTCCAGATATGTTATCTCATTTCACCCTGACAACGATCCCATGTTGCTGTGGGCTCAGAAAGGTTAAGTAACTGCTCAAGAATCACGGAGTTAGCAAGGAGCAGAGTGAAATCTGAACCTGGATCTGTCAGAGACTCTAAAACATGCCCTCTCCACTGCAGACACAGTGCCTGCCCTCCAGTAATGATCATTTATCAGAATCAGCAGGAGGGCCTCAGGTGCACTTCCAGTGGCATTGAAGTGGAAAAGAAATTTCCCTTGGACAACCGCTAAGCCAATCCACATGAGTAGAGAGGCAGATGGGAAGTCATAGAAAAGAAGAAAGAGGACCAGGTTACAGACCCAGAAACCTGTATTCAGTAATAATTAACAAGCTCAGAGATGTGATGCCTCAGTGCTTTCATTTGTCCATCCCTAAAATGGGGATGTTAATATTTGTCCTTCCAGCTCTACTTCTGTGTGGCTGAGGAAGCTCCTACCAGATTGACTCTCCTGCAGGTGACAACCAGAAGCTCTAAGAAAAAAAACAAAAAACCATAAAACCTATCTGAGGGCACTGGAGAGTGAGCCAAGGCAGGCAGATACTGGAGGGGAGTCAACACTTGGAAGAAAGGTACTGCACTAAGTTTATGTTATTTATGGCCTTTAGCCCAAGGTCTGTACCACAGGGGCAGCTAAAACTCAGAAACCCACAGTCTTTCTGGCTTGGAGAAACAGCAGACAAAATCCAAGCCTACTTCAGCTGCTGGAATATGAAGGGGGAATCCCAGAAAGGAGAGAACCAGAGAGGGGAAGCCTCAAATTCTGGGTATAAACTCTGTCCAAGTCTCTGGTTGACCCTGAACCATGCATGCATGTGGTACTCTCCAACCAGCTCAGTTAAGGCTAAAAGAACAAGCTGAGACTTGAGTGCCACCTAAGAGACAGAGTTTGCAGCTGGAATCCAATTAAGTAAACCGCCTGCTAAAACAAACAAACAAAAAAAATCAACACTCATCAGAGAAATATAACAGAATCCAGAGTCTCCACAACATAACAGTCACAGCATCCAGAAAATAATCCAAAATTATTCCAAAATGTGATCGAAAATGTGATTCATTCTCAAGAAAAAAGACAATCCACGAAGACAAATCTCAAGTTGACTTGGAAGTTAGAACTAACAGACAAGGATTTTAAAGCAACTATTATATCTACACTCAGTATCTGTCCAACCTACCTCACAGAGTTGTTCAAAGCTCAAGTCTGGTCAGGCAAGCAAAAAGTGCTTTGAAAAGTTTCACATATGGTCCTCCTACAACATAAAAATACAGGTGGTCCCCACTTTTCAAGTCTGTTCCCAGAAACCATACATTAAAGCAAACCATTGGAATACCCATGACCTTTCTTCTAGGAACAAGTTGACTCAGGGACTGAATTTCTGATCAAAACTCTGTTTTTAAATAAATCACAAAGACAAATAATAATGTGTTATTATAAATCAGGACTTATAATGCCCATATATCACCATAAATCATTTTGAAAAGCAAAATTGGGCCATATGTTATAGCCTAGGGAGAGGAAAGTATGCACAGTGGTTACCACTGTGGGCTTAGAAGTCAGGCAGCCTGGGCTCAAATCCCAGCCTCAAGACATAAAAGCTGTCTCTCTCTCCATAAGCTATTTAGCCTCTTTGCACCTCAGTTTCCTATTGGTAAATGTCGATAATAATAGTACCTGCCTTGCAGGACTGGTGTGATAATTCACATTCAGGGCCTATGTAGCAACTTGGTGCAGAGTCAAGTTCTGAATAAACAGGTGAGAGGGAGGTGACTTGATCAGCATCACCCAGCTAGCCAATTACAGAACTGGGAGTAGAACCCAGATCCACTCTTCCATTTTAAATCGCTTCTTCATAAAAGTTCTTTAAATAGGCACCAATGCACTGTAAATTGGTTATTCCAAGTTCCTTAAATATGATAAAATGTGCAAAACACATAAAAAGCACAACTCTGCCATGTCACAAATATGATCAAACCACTACGCCTAAAAATTAGAATATTTTATTTTTAAACATTGTTTTATTCCTTTGATTTGAAAGGTACTAAAAGGTGGTTTAAAAGGACATCATCATTTCTAAAAAGTGATCCTGGGAAATTTACACAAGTACCTTTTTTTTTTTTTTCAATCACTTTCATCGCAGCCCACAGAGAGCTTCAGAATCACCTCACACATAATCACTGACAGCCTCTTTCTACAAAGATCTCACTGCAGGCTTTAGTGAGAGGAGACCAAGCACCTCTTGCTTACGGTTCTTGCATTCGATGTTTTTCTTTTCTCTTCCTTCCCGTTTCCCTAACAGCTAACACAGCATTAAGAAGTTTAAGCTGTAAAAAAACAACTGCCTTGGAGTTAATCAGGGAAAGCCACATTTCTTTGCCTGAATGGCATGAGGAGTGTTATAACCATTTATGAAACTTGGGATTCTGCCTTTTAAAAAAACAACAGGTGTTGGAACAGGGAGCCACTGAGAGAGGTGACTGTCCTTCCCCACATAGCCCTCTTCCTTCCTGTGACCACGTACAGGGCTTGAGAAATGAAATACAGGAATTCATTAAACACTGAATATATGGAAGAAACGGAGATCATCTACATGGACAGATGCAAACCAGAGCCAAGAACCTCTGTCTCAATCCTCATTTTGTGAAGAGAAAAAATTAGAACCTTAAAAGTTCTCAGAACAAGTCCCCAGTCAAACAACTGAAGCCAGAAAGAGGAGGGAGAACTTGGAGAAGCCCAAAGAATTACAGAACTTCTGCCAAGTGTACAGCAAGAGGACTGGCCCTGGAGGCATTGAGGAGAACTCAGCTAGAGTGTTCTGGAATTACAAGGAACACCCGGTTTGATTGAGGAGGAGTGGAACTTCAGCAAGGCAGAGACAATTCTGTTGTCTCCAACTCCAGGCGAATGTGACTTCCTGTTTGAAACAGAGGTGGGCTTTGTCCCAACACATGATGATCTTCACAGGCCTACAGTCTGGTCTCCTAATTACACAGGAGGGATGTCTAAAGCTGAAGTGATTAATACAATGTGAAATGATCAAAAGCTGAGGAATGTGGTGAACGCGGGACCATGGTGAGACCAGGAGTCGCCAAGAAATCCGGATTCTTCCAGGGGCTGGCATCACCAGCTTGACTGGCCTTGGGTGAGCTCCTTCTCCACCAATGGCCTCAGCTTCCTCATCTGCACAGGGGCACAGGGTCACCCTTGAGTGGGGTGACCTCAGTGGCTCCTCTCGCTTCTAAACATTGCTGGGAAATCACTGCTGGCCATAAACGTCCTCAGTGATACACCCATTTCCCACCACGTGCGTGTGCGCGCCCACACACAAATAATTTTAGACTGCAATTACCCCGTCAATTCCTTCAGCACAGTCAGTTCAACACTGTTGGCCAGAGTGAACCACCTCAGCTCCCGAAACTGGGCAAGATGCCATTAAACCAGGTCACTGGGGGTGCTGTGAGCGCCAGATTTCCACAAATTGATCATCTTCTTATCACACCTATTGATAAAGCCAGTAAGACTCAGAGTTCCTTATTTACTATTAAATGATTAAGATAAGGTCCACAAAAACACTTCATAATCTTGCAAGCACTCTATTAATACAAAGCATTACTATTTTCCCCAACCCAGCCAGCTTCTACCTCAGAGGGGGAGCTTCCCCACAAAGTCTCCCCACTTTTCTCTATCCCGCCCTGCCCTCAGGGGGGTCAAGCCCTACATCTCTGGGCCACCCTCACCCCTGTGAACACCGACCTCTCCTCAGCCAATGCCTGTGGTCCTTGCGGCCTGGGGTGTCACATTCCACACTCTTCTATCTCGGAGTTTCCCACCCAGTGTGGTGAACCACTGTCTGCCAGCATCCTAAAGGTGGATGGGACTTTGGAGAGGGATCAACTAGGACAAACAACCTCATTTTGCAGATGAGGGAACGAAGGTCCAAAGAATCATTTCAGTCATTCCTGTCTTAGGCGGTAAATCCTGCCTGGCCCTTATGGATGTGATTCTTATTTGATTCTTCTTTGCATTTGGTATAATAAAAATAACTGCCATTCACTGAGCCTTATCTACGGGCCTACTTAATGCCTTATCTGATAACTTTATTCAATTCTAACAACCCCAGGGAATATATCACCATTTTACAGATAAGAAACTGAGACCTAGAGGAGCTAAGTAACTCACTGGAGGTCACAGAGTGAAGGAGAGAGACAGGTCTCCCACCAGGTCTGCAGGCCTCACACCCAGATCTGTGCCCCACCAAAGCCCATGCTTTTAGTCACTCCACCAGCACTAGTTCCTGACTTGCAGGGTGATGGACTGATAAATAGCTGCTGATTAATTCATTAACGCCGCTGCTATGGGCCCTCCTCCCTCCAAGATAAACATAGGCTGATCCTGGGGACGTGAGAAAGATGCCAGCACGCCCCCAGGAAGTCAGCCAGCCCTGTGGTGATGAGTGATGCTGGGAACAACAGACTGGACATCTATGGGCATCCGATGGCCACTTTGAAGCACTCAAGGAGAGGTGTAGAGAAAAAACAGGCTTCCATCCAATGCAATTTTAAACCACTGATTCACTATGCAATGCAGTGTTAAAAGAGCCTTAGCCACCACTGTTTGCAAAATTCTGTACATTGTTAAAAAAAAAAAAAAAAAAGCACCATTTGTTGGTCCAGCATTCCCAGTGGAACCAGTTGGGAGACAACATTCTGAGAAGTTGGAGTTCACTCTTTCAGGATGAGGAATATAGATTGAATCAGTTCTATTTCTTCCACAGCCAGAACACACAGTTCTTGCCATCAAGAGGTGGAAGACTTAGAATTTTTGCTTCCTGGCTTCATAACTTTCCGATCTGTTGGTTTGGAGGTCTTGGTTCCCAAGGGAGGAACACTTCCACCAGACGACACAGCAGTGGTTTCACCAAACTGGAAGTCCCTTGGCCATTGTGGATTACGAATGCCACAGAAACAAAAGGCTAAGAAGGTGGTTACTGTACTGGCTGGGGTGGGTGATCCCCATGGAAATTGGACGTTGCCATAAAATGCAACTCAAGGAAGTCTCTGGAGGGCCTCTTGGTACTTCCATGTCCAAGGGTAAATATTAATGGAAAACTAAAGCCACAGAGAGAGAGA
This sequence comes from Ceratotherium simum simum, assembly GCF_057802395.1. NCBI lineage: Eukaryota > Metazoa > Chordata > Mammalia > Perissodactyla > Rhinocerotidae > Ceratotherium > Ceratotherium simum. The sequence goes on from NC_141904.1 coordinate 22,910,214, forward strand.
ACCACTAAAGATTTAGATTCCTAGATCATTCCACCAGGCAACGAAGCGAGTCCCAAGAGTCACGGTACCCGTATCCGAGCAACACTGATTCCTCTTCTAGTTCCACCAGTCCCATCCGAATACTCCGTATCCTATGGACTGAACTAGAAAATAATTTATGTCACCCAGAGAAAAACACCATGCCAGTTGGGACTTGGTGTCTCTTTTTGGTGAAAGAGCAAAAGCACTGTATGAAGAACAGTTGAATCTTGTTAAGCAGAAAGAAAGTTGTTTTGTTATGTCAAGTTAAAAATGTGGAGAAGGATGTATGGACGCCGAGAATCTGAAGGTGTCGACTGTGTCGGTCATTTAGCCGCTGTCTCTCAGATCCAAATCCACCTTCAGGACCCTGATCTGTGCTATGAGCTAGGACTCTGCAAACTGCATTCTTCCTTTGCCAGCTGACTTCCTATTAGGTGCTGCCAGTGGGGGCTCTAGATGGAGATTAGGTGGCAGGAGACAGGGAAAGGGACCTCCTTCTTCTGTGGGCAGCACTTCATCCTGGTGGCAGCAGCTGGCTCCAACCTCCAGCATCTTTCAATACTCCCAGGAGCAGCCTCATGTAGCTCACTGGTAAATGCTGAGGGCAGAGCAGTCAATGAGATAGAAATGGCCTCTATCCTCAAGGTGCTTAAAATCCAGCAAGGGAGAAGACACTGCACAAATAGGGAACTGTGATCACCACTGTGAAGATGGTCAGGCTCCTCTGAGAGGACACTGCAGAGGTCTGGGGATTATGTCAGCGGGATGGTTACATCCTGGGACTTCTGGCTATTGGCACAAATATAGAAGGATAACGGCACCAAACCACATTCCCAGGATCAACTCAGACTTATCAGCCTGAAGTCAATATACCATTAAAGAAGGCTGGTGTGAACACGCAAGAATTTTTTAATTACCCTGAATTCTGGAGTTTTTACATTAATCATTCAGTCATTCAACAAGCACCCTCAGCACTAAAGCTCTGAGGGCTCAGCAGCGAAGAAGGCAAAGTCATGCCCTCCTGGAGCTTATGTTATGGTTGGGGGACACTGTAAATAACAACAAAACAATAAAATAGTATGATTTCAGATTATATGTTCCATGAAGAAAATGAAGAAGGTGGTGGAGGTTGAAAGTGAACAGGGCCAGGGGAGGGGCTATTTTACACAGGATGGTAAGAGAAGGCCTCTCTGAGAAGGTGGCATTTAAGCAGAGAGTGGGACGAGGGGAAGGAATGAGCCAGGCAAAGACCTGGGAGCAGAGCCTTCCAGCCAGAGGGGCTCCACACGCCATTAGAGAGAAACACTCTGGCCGTGTGGTGACATCTGAGGGCCCGAGCAATGCCATGGTGAAAGAAGATGCTCCGTCGCTTGTTTCCAGCAAATCCTACAAGTCAGACACATCTCATCGGTTGAGTTCATGTCCCCACTCTGGCATGTGGTTATTTTTCTTTACTTTCAATTTACATCGCAAGCTGGAGAGAAATGAATTACATCCCCCTGGGTTTCTCTGTTCCGTACAATTAAGAAAAGCTATTTCTTAGTCACAAGGCAGATGACGACACCAAGATTTCCCATTTTCTCTCGGCGGGGAGGCTGTCATCACTCAATATTAATTGATCCTACTTTCCATCCATAAAGCAGGGGCTGAAACAAATTTTTGGTCACAAAAATGACAACTATTTCACTATTAAGGTAAATTATTAATGGCATCTCCATTAAAGCATGCTCGTGTTCACAATGCATCAGCTGCCTCAACTCTTTCGGTCTTTCTTTAACGGGGAAAAAAATGAGTAAACTATTATATTGCTTCCTGATACTGGGTACATCACCAGCACCTATCTTGTTTACAGTTGCCAGAGATTGTCCACCATTTCATCACAACCAGGAACACACAGAAAGGGTGTCATACATCTTGGGTTCCCAGCAGGAGAGCATGTCAATCGAATGCAATTTTATTTTCCTGCTAGAGAGCAAATAAAGTGAAAACAGCAAGAAGACACAGGAAACTCTCAAAAACTGAGGAGAGCAAGTATCATTCATATATATTTTTTCTTTCCCTAGACAAAAATTTGGTGCTGATTTTTAGAGTAGGGGGACTGAATTAGAGGAACTTAGTTAAGGGAAAAAAAGAAAAGAAAAAAATCCAGTTGTATCTACAAGTAAACAGCCCACAATGAACAGGGGACATTTAGGAAGAGCTGACCTTCATTACTACCAACAGAGGTGACAGACGCTGGCATCCAGGGAAGAACAACCCTCAAATTTAAGAGATGGCTTTGGATGCTCTCCCCTTCCAACTCCCTCCCCGTCACTTATTTATCTAAGTGGTAGGGCCTTGTGGAAACATAACCACGGGGCATTTGCATTTCATCAATATGTTTAAATGTCACAAACCTTGACTTTCACAGCTGGAAGCCAGGCTTAGCAATTTACAACCAGGCTGCTGGTTCCAACCAAAACTGTGGTGGAAGCAGAAGGCTTTTCTTAAACATATAATTTAGTCTTGAGAAGAGATGCACTCTGCTCAACAAGGCCCATGGCATGAAATCAGAGATGCTACGGACGTGGCTCATGGCATCAAAGAAAGGACAAGACGGAAAAATGAACAGCAACCATTTGCTTCCAGACTGGCAGACCACTGCAGGGATCACTCTGGTTGATGGCCTCTAAGGGACCCGTGCACCCATCCCCCAGGTGCTGTGTGTTGGCTGCCCCTTCCCCTGGAAAACTGTCCTCAGCCAAATGGGAGCCATCTGGTCTGGGAGTTTAAGAGGCTGAGAGTCACACAAGCTACAAAGTGTGGCCCCTTCTTTCTACTCACCGTGGCAGAAACTGTGGATTGTGTCAATTAAAACCCATTTCCACCTCCTTCAAGCTAGTCTTCCCAGAATATAGAGCCTGGAAGCCAAAAACTACATTCCCCGTTTACAGATGAGGAAACTAGGCACAGAGAGGTTAGGGGACTTTCCCAGGTCACACAGTTAATAAATGGCAGAGCCAGAATTTGAAGTCTGGCTCAAGAGTTTGTGTTCTCAACACCCCACAATGCTGCCTCTCACAGAGGAGCAAGACTTTTAACATAAGCTGCCTGTATCAGTTATCTAATGACGTGTAACAAATCACCCCAAAACTCAGTGGCTTAAAACAACAAACATTTATTACCTCACAGTTTCTGTGAGTCAGGAATCAGGTGCAGCTTAGCTGGGTGCTTTTGGCTCAAGGCCTCTCATGAGGTGGCATCAGGGCATTGGCCAGGGCTGAGGGGATCTCAAGGCTTGGCTGGGGGAAGACCTACTTCCAAGCTCACACACATCGGTGCTGGCAGGACTCAGGTCCTCCAGGGCTGCGGAAGGAGGGCCCCAGTTCCTCTCTGGCTGTTAGCAGGAGGCCTCCCTAAGGTCCTCACCATGTGAGTCTCTCCACTGGGCTTCACAACATGGCAGCTGGCTTCCCTCAGAGGGAGTGAAGTGAGCAAGAGCGAGTCCCAGGTGGAACCACCATCTTTTTATAACCTAATCTCAGAAGTGACATCCCATCCCTTTTGCTGTATCTTTTTCACTAGAAGGAAGTCACTAGGTCCTCCCACACTCAACGGCAGGGGATTACACAAGGGCGTGGACACCAGAAGGCAGGATGATTCGGGCCATCTTGGAGGGTACCTACCACGCTGCTCAATATCACACAATGAATAAGGGGAAAAGTTGAGTTGAAAGTTTTTACCTCAGTTAACTTGGCTCCCAACTCCAAGCCCTGTCCAGGACTCCAACATTCCTCCCAGTTTGGAGAACAAAACGGTAGGTGGCTCACCTCTCTGGGGCACTGGCCCCCATCAGCCGCCTTAGGCTACCTCTGACTTCTCACTTTATAACAAAGAAAGTAGAGTATTAAGAGGAAGGTAAGTTTTGTTGGATTTTAGTTATTTGTGTCTAATCTATTTATATGAAGTCCGCAGTAAGAAACCACCAAGTAGGAACATGAGTAAGTTTTTGTTTTAATTTACAGTTTCCAGATTGGTAAGAAACAGTGGTAAGACAGGGAGCAGCTGGGCCACCAGTTTGGCAGATAAAACAAGGCAATCCAGAAAACCCTCAGTGCCCTTCCCCCTGTTCCTAGTCGCCTTGCTGGCATCACCTCAGCCCAGGCTGTTGGAAGAAGAGCAGCAACTTTTCTTTCACAAGCTTCAACTCACTCCAGCCAAAAAGACAACTTCTCACCAGGAAAGCCACAATAGACTGAAAGCCTGGGAGCACATGCCCCGGGCCCCCTGGATGCGTCTATTAAGTCCCTAAAAGCTCAGCCTACGGGCATGAGCAGCCCAGACGAGTCCCTCACCCCCAGGAAGCTGGTTTGACTGAGGCACTGACCCGGGGTCGTCCAAGCTGCAGTGGGCGGGCCCAGGAATCAGACTTGGTCTAGGATTTCCAGAGCCTTCCCGTGCCCACCAAACAGTAAGCAGATCTCCAGCCATGTAGGGCCCACCAGGTCAAAGATAAACCACGGTAAGCTGAGGCAGATCCTTCTTCAAGATACCACTCAGACACAATTAAGGCTGTGCCCACACTGGACTGGTTTCTAGATATGGGAAAACAGACCCTGGTCTAGGACATTAATAACATAGAATCGGGTGGGAGGTTTTAGACACTGGCTCCCACACGAAGACACTGCACCATCTTGTTGACCTTTGCAGGCCCAGCCTGGAGCCTGAGAAAGAGCAGGTAATCAATAAATATCCAATGAGTTAATTTTGTTGAATAACCCTGTCAGACAAGACTGCTTTCTCCATTAAGGACAGTCCACCCCAATTATGCCAGCTCCCTTAGGAAGATATTACTAAAGCAACATTCTTTCCATATGGCACCATATTGTGTTTATGCTTACCAAGCAACTCCGAGTTTACACCTGGGATGCCCAACTGAAATAATCCCTCTCCTCTTTTAAGAGGGCCCAATAAGGTTGTCAAACTAATGTATCCTCCTCCTAATAAATCATATGTATGCACTTGGAAAGCATGTTTATGCAACAGAACGTAAAAAAAATCTCAGCTGCTGCTGTGTAGCAGGTACCCATCACCTACCTAATTTTTACTAATCAGGAGATCTGACCTGTAAACAAAGAACAATTTAATGTATGTCTGAAACACAGAAGTGAGGAAATGACTTTCTAGACTGAATGACAGTGACAAGCAACTTGAAGCCAGAATTACCTACCTTTTCACACCAGAACTGCTTTTGAAAATATTTCATAGATAAAATTCAACAGGCCTCCTTTCTTCCGAAGCATCGGTGAAATCTGGTCCAAGAACTGAATCAAGTCTCTTCATAAAAATTCTTTGAAGCAATATCGCTAATAACAATAATTAGTAGGGTGCATAGAACATTAACTTGTTTTCTGTCCCGTTTTAACCAAATTAGACAAAAATCATTACCACTACCACAGAGCTGCTTTTATGAATCCCTGCAGAAAAATAATTTGGTTTTGCTTTGACAGATAACAGTCATCACCACCAAGGAATTTTTTTTTTTTAACTGAAGGCAGCCTTAAGTCACTGAAATTTACTGTTTGCACACACACACACACACACACACACACACACACACCTTTCCACACGAGACTGAGTGTTGTTCCTTGGTCTGGATTTGTAGTAGCTGGGAAAAAAGCAAGAATAGTTTTTTACATTAAGACAGAAATGCAAAAAATGCCTTCCTTCCTCTTAAATCTAATCTTATTCCCTCCATTAGTGAATATTCAACAATAACATTAATACTAACGGCAGACTTGGCTGCATCATCAAAAGCAACAACAATACAGAAGAAGTATATAGGAGCTTTGCTCAGAAAAGCTTCAAGCCATGTCACACATATTATCTCATTTATCTTTAAAAATCCCCGCACACTGTAAAAGCATATATTTATCTGCGGTAAGACATGTTTTATGGGAACTGATTTCGTTACCACTCTTTGCAGCTTCTGTTTAAAAACAAGGTCTGCTTTTAGCACACCTCCAAACCAGAACCTCAACTCATAACTCATGCCACTGATTTCCTTTCATGAGTCTTAAAACCAAAAAAATGCAACCAACTCTTAGCAATTATAGAAACTGAAAACAAAAATGACACACGGGAAGGAAATTAAATAAATTCACAGCACCCAACAATTGCTGTTGCCCAAGCTGAAATTAAATAAATATACACACACACTCTCCACGAAAACTCTGCTACACAATTTATTAATGAACAGTGAAAGGAAACAGAAGCCGGAAGTGGGTCAGGAGAAACCTTTTAATCTAATAGTCTGGAAATTATATTGGAAGGAACAGATGGTTTCACAGAAGTCAATGCTACCTAGAGGAGCAAGGAGCGATTTTCTAGGAAAGAAAAACGTTTCCCTACCCTACTGCACATACTATTCTCAGCAGAGGAGGAGTCTATATTCAGCACAGGATAAGCTCTGAGCTTGGCGCACTGACAAAACGGGCACTAAGTGGCAGCCATCCACACGTACCCAACCTCAGGCTTGGCCTTCCAGATCTGAGCTGGAGGTCAAACAGCCCTATTTTAAAACTAGCAACAAGTGGAAGCCAATACTCTACTCCAGTGGGTTATTGACCAGCATCCGTGATCTTGGCAAATAAGAAAACTGGTTCTCAAAGGGTGGTGGGCAGTGTGATCTGAACGTGGCTTCCAACCCCCAGACCCTGAGGGTCCTGGGCAGCAGTGAGACACAGCTCACCTGGAGTCAGAAGACTGAGGTTTAAGCTGTGGCCCTGCAAGTCAGGACCACCTGTGACTGAACCTCCCCATCCAAAGGACGGGTCTGAAAAATCACCTCTCGAGCCGTAAGGCTTACTTGAGCTCAAGTATATGCAGCTGCACAGCAACCCATACAGCGGAACACTCAGCTGCTATTTCCATCCCCACTCCCAGTGATTCACCAAAACATACAGGTAAGTTCACCCTAGAGCAGGGTTCAACTGCAGGGAGGGCCGCACAGTTGGGGTCTTCGAATGACAGATCAGAGCCTACCAAACCGCAAAGTTGTACCTGCGAGACCTGTGGTACAGCCAATATTGCTTAAAGCAAATGATTTGAAGAAGGCAACTCTGAGTTCTGATTCTAGCCCTGTCACACATTTCCTGTGTGACTGTGGGCATGTTGGTTAACCTCTCTGAGCCTCATTTCCTCATCTGTAAAATCAGGATCTTGTAAGGATTAACTTACACTAAGCACCGTGTGTGGTTCATTGGCTGTTATTATTCTTGTTACTGTTACAATAATAATAATATCATCAACATCCAAGACTGCTGCTCCCTTCACACCTCGTCCTTTGCAGGGATCCTCAGCAAGCCAAGAGAGGACACAGAAGCAGAACAGCCTTTCTGCCATTAAGATTCAGGGCTGCAGCAGGAGGACCCTCCCTCAGGGATGAGTTCAAGTTTGAGGGATGTAAAAAGTCATCCCCCAACTCAGACCAGGGGACATCCTGCCTTATGCTGTAACATCAAGGCTGCTTTGGGCCTCCCTTCTATCCGTCCACCTCCCCTCCTTCATGGCTTCTGACATTGGTTTCAAGGTTGGTGGTTTCTTTGTTCTACCTGAAAAAAAATACCATCAACATCAGTGACTTTACGTTCAATTCTGCTGAAGAGCTGCAAACGTTATAGACGAATTTGTTATGTTCTAAAGCTGCAGGTATTGTATTTAGAGAGCGATAATAAATAACTCATTATGATGGCAAAACAAACACTTCAGGGCACTTGAGGATCCATCTAAAGGAATCCCCATGGTGAAACCCACTTTAAACCAAGAATCCTCCTGTAATGCAAATAACCACCCCCTCCCCCAATTCTTTTCCTTCTTTCCATAGCTATGCAAGCCTATGTGGGGCTTCCCTGGAAAGGGGGACACACACCTGCAGGCACCTGCAGCCAGGTGTCACTCCTAGCCAACTCCCTGATGCATCACAGACTCAAGCTCAATCCACTAACACTTGCTCTAGGTTGTCAGCTCTAGGTCATTTCTATGGGGCCTGGTCAGACAGGCAAGGGCGAGGCAAGCAGTAGAAAAGGGGTGCAGGGAACAGAGGTGGCAGAGACCTCATTGAGGCAAAGGCTTCCAGAAAAGAGCAAGGAGGAGGCCGGACCACAGCCTACAGGCCAGCTTCTCAAGTGGAGTGGTTGGAGCTAAGTGTGATGAGTCAAGAAGATAAAGGTCTATCCAGATGTTGGGGGTGTAAGTGGGCCCCCACTATGCCTGTGTGTGCTGGCCAGAGCCATAGTTCTGACTGCCCCCCGAGCCGGGCTATGCCCCCTTGCCCTGGACAAGTGGGAAGGGCACAGACATTCACTAGCCAAGACCCCTGAGCCAGGAAGGGGCTGTCTACAGACCCCTGACCACCAGCTATAAACCTGTTAGCCAGCAAGAAACTGTTCCCTAACCCACCTCTCACACCTCTTCCTTCAGCTAAGCTCAGAAATCTGTTTGCACACACTCATTCCCATCCACGCAGCCTCTCAGCCCCAAATCCATCCTCCCTACTGTGTCTTCCACTGTCCCCCCCCCACAGTGGTCGGTCACCCCCAAGGGCTGGGCTCCCAGGGATGAGAGCCTGGAGGAGGCAAAGCTTTTCCTGGACCTTGAGGAGAAACAGGACCCAGATTAGCCTGGGGGTGGGGGGTGGGGGGCAGCACTCCACACGGGGAGCAGTACATGCAAAAGCAGAGGCGCCGGAATGTGTGGTTCCATTTCAGGGACAGCGAGTAGGTTCCTGGGATGACTGTTGGGAGAGGAGGGTAACGACAGATGGGAGGAAGCCAGTGAGAGAAGTGTTGGCTTTTCTGATGGACAGCCATTTAAGGTTTTAGGGAGCCCCAGGGAGGTGGGGTGCCCACTCGGGACAGCTGGGTTTCAGTTACAACTGAGACATGGAGGACTCAGGTAAAGAGGACATTTTTGGATGCTGGGGGGAATTTACTGCCCATGGTCTAGCCCAGTGGTTTTCAATGTGGTCCCCAGACTAGTAACAGCAAACAGCTGCATTACCTAGGAACTTGCTAGAAATGCAAAATCTTGGGCCCCACCCCAGACCTACAGAATGACAAATTCTAGGAGTAGGGCCTCAGCAATCTCAGCCCACCAGGTGATTCTGATGTCGCTCAAGTTTGAGAACAACTGTTTGTATCAGGCCTTCCCAATCTATACCATGTCACACATTTGCTCAGCACTCTGGGGAAAGAAACCAGGCTTCGGGGAACTGGAGGCCACCTGCAGGAGATTCAAACAGCCCCGAGGGCTGCAGGGCAACAAAATCTCAGCAGAGCTGAGCCAACTTGGGGTACCCATGCTTATACCAACAACCTGGCACTTCACAAATGCCTGCTCACTTGTTCTCAACCACGGCTGCGTTACTGGCATCACTTGTAGTTTCAAAAAATACTGCTGTCTGGGTTCTTTGCTCAAGATTGACTCAATTGCTCTGGGGTGCAGCCTGGGCATGGGAATTTTTTAAGCAACGTTTGAGAATCTTTATGTCAACTGGTATTGTTTTTGTTTTAGGAGTATGGCCTGTCCTTCCAAATATGTTACAAGCTACTTCAAGGAAATAAATCACGAGTTGGTCACAATACATAGTTAGGTATGTAAGTATTTAGTGCATTTTATAGTTAAAAAAAATCACACTAGTATCATTTTTTTCTGCCATCTCCACTCAGATAAAAGAAATTTGTACTCCACCTGGTCTTCAAAGGTTCTCAAAGTGTGGTCCCCAGACCAGCAGTATCAGCGTCTCCCGGGAACTTGTTACAAACGCAAATTCTCAGGCCTTGCCCAGACCTAACGAATCAGAAACTCTGGGGCTGAGGCCTGCGATTCTGGTTTAAGGAGCCCTGGGGTGATTCTGATTCACCCTCAAGTTGCAGAACCACTATGTTAAGGAAATGATTAGTTCCAAAGGCTTATAGTCTTCCTCTGGAGGTTAGAATTATTTTGAATGATATCTTAGAACTTGCTTATCACCTCTCTCCACGACGCATGAAATCAGACAGGCTAACAGTACCAGGATTTATAATCAGCCATTAGGCACCCAAGCTCTTAGCCCCAAAACACTTTAATCTGTTCATTTTTAGACCTGAATGTAAATTGTGATCCATCTTTTTAGATTAGTCTTTTTCCTGGTTGTGAAGAGAGATTAAAAGGACAACTTAAACAGACAATGATTATCAGCTGTTTCTGCAGTTGTGTTTAGGGCTAAGGTTACCCAGACTGGAAGTTAAATAAAAACTGGACCCTTAAATGGTTCATTGCACAATATGCATGTTTTAAATAATGAATGTCATCCTGTGTCGTTATCATGACCACCCAAAATTTATATACAGAGCTAAGGCTAAAATGCTGGCAGCCAAAATCCAAGTATGAGCCTGGTCAGCACAATGTCGAAGAAAAAATCCCAAAGGTCAGCTCTTAAAGACCCCTTAGAGAGGAATACCACAAAGATGGGAATTTTAAAAATGTGGCAATGCGAACCGGTCCTAGAAATTGTAATGTGTGTCATGGAAACGTTTGATAAGCAAGAATGTAAGAGGAGAAACAGAAGACAAGTTGCAGAGGACATGCAACGGAACATGAGTTGCTTTTCAACTTTTTCATGTTGAAACTCTTAATTTAGTTTAAACCCACCACAGCCTGCAGCAGATTCAGGAACCAAGAGAGCCCAACATGCAGGCTCCACTGGTTAGGAAGATGATGGACGGGATGAGCTGCAAACATCCAACCGCTTGGCGGCCTAAAGCAAGTGACTTTTACAAACTCTCCAAACTCAAGATCTCAATTTATTCTTTTATACCATGGAGGTAACTCTAGCCACCTCATTAGATTGTTGGTAGTTTGTTTAAAATTGATTAACACAACACTAGGTGCTGAATAAATAGTAGCTCTAATTATTACCTTTAAAAAATGAAGCTACTAATCCTCATACATTGTTGTTGGAAATGTAAAATGGTACAACAACTCTGGAAAACAGTTGGGCAGTTTTTTGTTTTTTATTTTGTGAGGAAGATCAGCCCTGTGCTAACATCTGCCAATCCTCCTCTTTTATTGCTGAGGAAGACTGGCCCTGGGCTAACAGCCGTGCCCATCTTCCTCCACTTTATATGGGACGCCACCACAGCATGGCTTGCCAAGCGGTGCGTTGGTGCGCACCCGGGATCCAAACCAGCAAACCCCAGGCCGCCGCAGTGGAGCTCATGCACTTAACCGCTTGCGCCACGGTGCGGGGTGGGGGGGGGGCCCTTGGCAGTGTCTTATAAAGGTGAACGTGCATTTACCAAACAACCCAGCAATGTGACTCCTGCATATATACCCAACAGAAACGAAAACACACATCCAGACGAGACTTGTTCACAAGTGTTCATAACAGCTTTTTTCATCAAAGCCCCAAACTGGAAATAGCCCACACGCTCAAGAAAAGAATGATTAAACAAATCATGGCACATCCAAACAATGGAATATTACTCAGAAACAAAAAAGGAATGAGCTCCTGATTCATACAACAGAACAGCATGGATGAATCACAAAAGCGTTATGCTGAGTTAAGAAGTCAGACAAGACAATACATATTGTATGATTCCATTCCTGTGTTGTTCTAAAGGAAGCAAAACTAATCTACAGGGATGGAAAGCAGATCAGCAGCTGTCTGGGGAAGGGGTGGGGGATGATGATTTCCCCCAGGGGGAAGCATGATTTCCGGGGTGATGGAAAAGTTCTTTATCTTGAGTGTGGTGGTAGCTACACAGGTGTTTACACTTACCAAAACTCATCAAGCCAGACACTTAATATGCGCGTATTTTATTGTACATAAGTTATACCTCAATAAAGTTATTTAAACAGATACACTGAGACACCATTCAGGAGGCCTGCCAGGTTGGCACTGAGCTCTTTCACCTGCAGTAGAAAAATCCTGTGTGAAGAGAGTTAAGACACTGGATTCTGGTCTCACTTACTATTTACTACCTTTCAAGGCAATTTCCTCATCTGGGAAAAAAAGAGAAAAGTAATACCTTCCCTCTAGCTCTCAGGGCTCCTTGGATGATCGAGTGAGAGCATGATTTGAAAATGCTTCAACGCAGAATCAGAGCATCCAGCTGTGTGGTCCTCCTGCCATCCATCCAGGTGCTCAGCGACCCCACCTCCTCCTCTACTTCCCGCCCTTGCTCACCTGCCAGTCAGTCCCAGGGACCACCTCCTAATCTCTCGACCCCACCCACTTCTCTTGTCCCCACTGCCACTCTCTCAGCTGAGGCCACCTTCACCCCTTGCTTGATGACTGCAATGGCTTCCAAAGGGTTTCCTCTCCCCCAGTTTTACCCCTTCCATCCTTCTTCATTCTAAATCCAGGGCGGTCTTCCCAGAATGTGAATTAGATTATGTCACCCACCCTCTCCCCATCTTAAAAACCTTCAGTGCTCTTGAGAGAGCCTAGACTCCTTAGTCCAAGACCTAAGACCTTTAGTCATCTGGTCCCCACTAATTTCTCCCAAAGGCCACATCCCAACCAAACTGAACTGCCTACAGCTTCCTATATATGCAATGTGCCTCCTGGTTCCGGTCCATCCCATAGATTGTCCGCTTTGCCTAAAAAGATCATCTCCTTCTACCCTCTTCCTCTGCTCATTCTTCGCCTGGCTAACTCCAAATCTACCTGCAGATCTCAAGCCTTCCTTGACACACACCCTTCCAGCAAGACTGGAGCTACCACATACCCTCTATCACTGTCACTCTAGCCTCAAGTACTACAATCACCTGGTTCTTCATCTGTAGGAGATTTCGAACCAATTTAGACTAGTGGACCGGTGCTCTGGACTGAACTGTGTCCCTTCAAAATTCAAATGTCGAAGCTCTAATCCCCAATGTGACTGTATTTGAAGTTAGGAAGTAATTAAGGTTAAATGAGGTCATAAGGGTGGGGCCCTAATCCAATAGGATTAATGTCTTTATAAGAAGAGACAAGAGAGGGCCGGCCCGTGGCTTAGCGGTTAAGTGTGCTCACTCTGCTGCTGGCGGCCCAGGTTCGGATCCCGGGCGCGCACCGATGCACCGCTTCTCTGGCCATGCTGAGGCTGTGTCCCACATACAGCAACTAGGAAGATGTGCAGCTATGACATACAACTATCTACTGGGGCTTTGGGGGAAAAAAATAAATAAATAAAAATTATAAAAAAATAAAAATAAATAAATAAAAAAAGAAGAGACGAGAGAGAGAGCTCTCTGTCTCTCTCTCCACCATGTGAGGAAACAGCAAGAAGGCAGCCATGTGTAGGCCAGGAAGAGAGCTCTCACCAGAACCCAAGAATGCTGGCCCCTGATCTCAGACTCTCAGCCTCCAGAACTGTGAGAAAATAAATGTCAGGTTAAGCCACCCAGTTTGGAACATTTTGTTATGGCAGCCAGAGCTGACTAAGACAACCAGGAACACCTGCTGTCTGGTTCACCCACATGTCCCCAGGACACAACTTCTGGGCCAAGGTTGACATTGGGCAAATACCTATGAAATCAATGAATTGCCATCGGTGGTCCCCAGTGAACCCAAGGGCAAGCTTTCATGATAAAAATGGTACATTAATCTGAATTGGAGATGCAGATTCTGACCTGAAACTGAGTTATCCTCCCTTGAAAACAGACTGGAGCAGCACCATCCAATAGAATTTCTGTGATGGGGGAAGTGTACTCAGTCTGCACTGTCCAACATGGTAGCCACCAGCCACACATGGCTATTGAGCACTTGAAGTGTGGCTAGTATGATGAAGGAACTGAATTTTTTATTTTATTTCATTTTAATCAGTTATTACATTTAAATATCCGTGTGGCTAGTGGCTCCTATACTGGACAGCGCACAACTAGACAGTTCAAGCAAGCATCAGGCCCTGGCCACTGGCCTCAGTACACAGATCTCTCACTGTGTCAACTGTCCCCAGCACCAAACACTATAAAACAGTCAGTTCTCACGGAGCTGACACAGGTAGCTTTCAAGTGGTGTTAGAGTGGCCTGGCACAGAGAAGCTGGTAAAACGCATGCACAAAAGGGATAATGAGGCACCGTTCTGCAGAAATTGTGATGCTTTATGGGCCTCCGTCTGCACGGAAACCCATCAGAGGGCAGGTTCACCCCTCGGTGACCAGAGTTAATTGAAAATTTAAGACCAATCAAATCATCCAGAATTGAGATTTTTGGCAGCTTATGTGCTTCACTGTGAGATTCCTGCTGCTTTTCGCCTCCACCAACCCTACAAAAGGGAGGTTGCATGTTCCAATATCATCCACAACGGCAACAAGCTGTATGCAAGGGACAAACAAAACAGTGTTAACCCCGATCTTGGTTTTTTAAAAAGTGCACGTGGTCCCATTCCTGTCTAAGCCACCAGGGCCAACACTCTCTCCTCACTTTGTAATTTCCTGAAGAGTCAAATGAACATCTTCTCTATGAAAAATAATCATATCAAGTGTTACTCAAAAATCTATGGCCAAAATCTCATGGAAGAGGAATATTTTCATTCCCCTCTACATGATAACACAAGTTTTCTAACAAGAATGTTCTATTTGGTGTTAATGCCTATTTGTCTAACACCTTGCAGTTTTTAAGGCACAAGAGCTTTGATGCCCAAGAGATCTAGGTTTGAATTCTGCCCCTGTCACTTCCCAGCACTGCATCTTTAGAAAAGTTACTTAACCTCTCTGAGCATCCGTTTCGTCTTCTGCAAGAAGGAATGAGTGTACCCATATACCTCACTGGGTTACTGGGAGGATAAAATGACAGAAGAAGCTACAGAAAGATGAATGTTCATAGCAAACTAATCCCTAATAGCCCAAAACTGGAAATGACCCAGATGTCCATCCATAGGTGAACAGAAAACCACACTGTGATACATCCATACAATAGAATACTACTCAGCAATAAAATGGGAATGAACTACTAACACCAAATAACAGAAATGACTCTAAAATAAGCAAGTGGAGTGGAAAAAGGCAGACCAAAACAACACATACCATATGATTCCATTTATAGAAAATTCTAGAAAATAAAATCAGGGACAGAAAGCAGATCACTGATTGTCTGGGGACACAGGGTTGGAAATAAGGAGGGATTACAAAGGAACATGAGGAGATTCTGCAGGTGATGGAAAGGTTCTGCATGTTGATGAGGTGACGGTTTCATAGTTCAAACACTTTAAATATGTGCAGTGCAGTGTACTTAAATTATACTTCAGCAAAACTGAAAAAATTAGGGGAAAAACAAGATCAGGAATATAATGCCCCATCACAGGACTTGGCACACTGTAGGCTTTCCACAATGTTAGCTCCATTCTGGAGCAATAACGAATGGTCTCATTAGAACTTTTGGAAAAGAACTTGAGAGGCTGCCAGGGGAAAAAGTCAGCGTGTGCAACATTTACTTCAAAGGTTTACTAGAACCCAACGATTTAGGACACGCTATTCGCAGCTAGAAAGCGTGAACAAGAAAGATGAACCGAAAGATGAACAGAAAAGACTAATTCTGACGAGATGGACGTCAAGAAGGAACACTTTTAGGTGGTGCAATTCTGGCAAGCAGTGAGTGGCGGGGCAGCCCTGTGCAGAAGGAAGGGAGAAGCTGGAAGGGAGGGTTCTGAGGGGCAGTAGGCAAGGCCAAAGGCTATGCACACGGTCCTCCAGGGGATGAGTGGGGAGGGTCTGCAAAGGGCCAGGCCAAGCTGAGGAAAGCCCTGAGCGCCAGCTGGAACCTCCCTTTCATTCATCCAGGGGAACCAGCCAAAGGGTTTGGCATGATCGGATTTGTGTTTTACGTAAACACGTCCTATCTAGAGGGCAACTTGGCAATTTATCAAGAGTCTTGACATTTATATGTTTCAACTCAGTAATTCCTGAGGAAATAATCAGAAATGTACACAAAGATTTATGTACAACATTGTTTATCACAACATTATTTATAATAGCCCAAAGCCTGAAATAACTTAAATGTCCAATAAAAAGGGACTGCTGAATAAATTATGGTACGCTGAGTGATTAAATGATATACAGCCATTAAATCATATTTTCGGAACATATGGAACGACAGGGTGCATGCCTCACTATACAATGCTAAGTTGCAAAAAAGCAGGATACAAAAATATGCATGGAGTATTCAACAAATATTTACTGATGATCAATAGCGCCAGGCACTGTCGTAAGCACTGAGGGTACAGCAGAGGATAAGACAGACACAACCCTGCACTCATTAGAAGGGCTTCTACCTTCTCATGAAGGAAGGCAGACAACAAACAAGGAAACAAATAATAATAAGCAAAATATATAGCACATTAGATGGTAAGAAGTGCCATGGAGAAAATCAAGAGGGGAAAGGGATGGGAGTCCGGGGGTAGGTAGAAATTTCAAATAGGTGGTCATGCAAGGTTTCACAGAGAAGGGGGTTAAGGGTTTGAGCCAAGGGTACATCTGGGAGGGCTTCCAGGCAGGGGGAGCAGGCAGTGCAAAAGCCCTGAGGAGGCCTGGGGAGTTGGAGAAACAGCAAGGCCAAAGTGGCAAAACACAGGACAAACAGTGGGAGAATGAGGGCAAAGGAAAGCTGGTGCCCTTTGGGGTGCAGGGGAGCCACAGCAGGGCTTTGAGCAGAGGAGTGACGAGATCTGTAGGGGGACCAGGGTGGAAGCAGGGAGACTAGTTAGGATTTTTCCAGTATTTTCCTAACATTTTATAATGGGCATATGTTCATTTTATAATCAGAAAACAAAAGGTAATTCAATCAAAGAAAGCACAATGCAGAAAACAAAGTGGGTACTATGACCGGAGCACAAGGCAGCAGAGAAACAAATAAGGAGGTTAGTGAAATAATTCAGATGAGCGATGTCGCAGTGGGAAAACACGGGGGTTTTGTGAGCAAAAATTACTCTTCTGAATAACAGAAGAAACAAAACCACAATGCAAAAAATATAAAAAAGAGAAAAAGAACCTCTCCATTATGTCAGTACCCTGACAATCAATATTTAACATCTTGGTATATTTCCTTCCAATCTTTTTTCTATATATTCTCTGGTTTTTCCTTAATCATTCTACAATGGCTAGAACACTGTAGTCTCTCAAATATTCACTGCTCAAGTAATGGATGACCAAATGCTCCAAATAATTTTGTTTGGATTTGTTCATGTTACATTAGCTATATTACAAGCATTTTCAGAAGTAGTTTTAATAGGCTTATGTGATGGAATGGAAATTGTAGGAGAGGAGAAGGCACAGTCACAGATGACAAAGGTGTCAAGTCTGACTGTTTAAGAGGATGGTGGTGACATTATTCATCAAGGGCGACAGCAGGAAGCAATCTGATGAGGAAGATGCTGGGTTCCATTTTGGGGACCTGGAGGAGACACCCAGCTGCGCATCTCTCTCAGGGCTCAAGGAGCAGTTGGAGCCTCAGCACGGAGGTGTCGCAGCAGGAACAGTCGAGCAGGAGTGGCAGTAATGCTAGCAGCCCTACTATGCACCAGACATGGTGCTAAGAGCTTCATGCATCTTCCCTCTTCTAATCTTCACCGCTGCCCTACGAGGCGGACGTTCATATGCTCATCTGATGGATGGGGACGCCACAGGTCTGCTGATTTGCTCAGCTACTCCACAGCAGAGCAGCATTCAAAACCACAAATATGATGGCTTTTCCCACTCTTTTCTATCAACAGAAGCGTAAAATATACCGAGAAACCCAGGGAGAAAGTGTCTTAAGATGCCTTAGCTATGTAGCGTCTGGTTTTTGCTCGAAACTTCCAAGGACTCCTCTAAAACAAAGAATGCTCCCTTCTTTCAAAAACATATTTTACAGGGGCTGGCCTGGTGGTGTAATGGTTAAGTTCTCTTGCTCTGCTTCGGCGGCCCAGGGTTCGCAGGTTCAGATCCTGGGAGCAGACCTATGCACCGCTCATCAAGCCATGCTGTGTCAGGCGTCCCATATAAAGTAGAGGAAGATGGGTGCAGATGTTAGCCCAGGCCAATCTTCCTCAGCAAAAAGAGGATTGGCAACAGATGTTAGCTCAGGGCTAATCTTCCTCACCAAAAAAAAAGAACATATTTTACATGTTTTCCAACTTACAATTATAGCCTGGTAAGGGTTTTTTCCCCACACATGTGAGTCTTCTCTCCCACTAGGTAAGAAGCTCGAGGAAACCAAAACAAGCCACACAACTTCCCCACAGCACCGGCCCAATACTCTTGCACACAGTCGGTGCTCAGCAAATGCTCTGGGATGACAAAACTAACTATCAGTCACCAGGGCCATTGGGACACTGGTAGTGGGAGGTGACCAGAACACCCTCAGGTGAGACAAAGCCAAGCCCAGACGGACAAGCACTCTTGAAGGACGGCGGACAACAGGCCGGTGAAGCTGGGTGGACGGGCAGATTAATCTGAGGAAATAAGGTAAATTTTCCTTTTCCACCTGGCTGGCTAGGAAACAGGTCTGTAAACTGACTAGCCCATGGGCCAAATTCAGTCCACCCACGTCTGCTATTTGGCTCACACGTGGTTTTAATTTGTTATCATTTTATTTGGTTGCTATCTTTTAAAATGTGAAAGGTTCCACATAAAAATCTGGATTTCTGTAAGCAGCCCCCACCCTTTCTAGTTCCCCCCACCCCACCGACCTCCCCAGTATGTTTTTGTCAGCCCCACCAGCACTGACGGGGCAGCCGCAGCTGAAGACTGTGCCCTGGCAGGGCTGTGGCGCGAGGCTGGGTCTGGGCCCCCTGTTACCAGGACACTGGCCGCCTGTACTCACCGGCGCTCAGCGTGGTGAACTCCAGGAAGCGGTACTCATAGGACACGTCGATCTTCGTTTCCACCTGAGGCCTCTTCAAAGTCGAATAGATATTTCCAGGCCGTTTGTCATCACGTTTCTCTAACTTGTTCAATCCACAACCCATCTCAGCAGCTGCCAGCGAAAAAAAAGGAGCGGGGGTGGGGTGGTGAATTTTTTCCTCTGAGATTTTGTTTTTAAACACCATAGAATAAAAGACCCCATAATTTCCCTGAAGAATACATAAAAGACCTCAGCCTTCATGAAATCTAGAGTATAATTTAATATATGAACACCAGAGGAACTGTGCCCAGTACCCAGGCTGGCTTCTCTTTCTGTAACAATACCATTACCAGCCATCCTGTGACTCTGAAATGACACCAAAAGCATACCAGTTTTATTTGATTTTTTCTCCTCCCTAATCTGAGGAAGATAATACCTCAGAGTGCCTCAGTTCCACTGTAATCTGTGTACATGATTAAAAAATGGGATCTAAAAAGCAATATGGTGTATCATGGTGTCAGCCCATCTGGAACAAAAAACAGGAGATATGTCACCTTCGCTGTGGTTGCTAAGAGAGAATAATAAGTTGTTGTTACAAGTTCCAAACCCCGAAGTCCTTTCTACCCTCAACAGTAATTATTTAGACAGGAATTTATATTCATAAAACATCTTCAAAATAGATGGTGGTATTTTTATGGGCCTTGTCTGCAAGTCCCCCTTTTATTCTTTTTCAGACCAAACCACAGGAATAACAGTATGCTTCCATGCACTTAGAGGGTCATTTTAGACCAAAATGAAAACGGCTGAATACTACTGGCAGGGCCAGAGAAACTGAAAGCAGAAATCCACGTTTATTAGAGCGAAGATCTGTGGCTACTTTGAAAAGAAAATGGAGAAATGTTTAAAAAATGTGCATATTAGGGGGGGCTGAGCTTCTAGTCTTCCCAGGGAATTAAAAACAATGAACGTTCTCTGTTTATTTAGGCAGAATGACATTCACGAAATGGCTTTTTATCCACTCCCCAGACTTCAGCGGAAGATATTTTCCTTTGGTGCATTGAGCACGACCAATCCTCCTCCCTCTCCGGGTACCAGTGCTGCCATCAGAACATATTTCACAAATATATTAACTGGCCGAGAATATCATAAACAGAAACGCGGTGACCGCTTCCTTTTAGAGATAAGAATTTCCTTTTGCTCAATCCATTCACTAGGTATCCAGCTTCCTATGGCAATTTGGCAAGCTCCAGAAAAACAAAATGAACCTCAAAAAAGCAGTGAGGGTGTGGAAGGGGTCAGAGGGTGGAAGAGGGTGGTCTAGTGACAGTCAGGCTATACTTCTCAGTAATTAAAAAAAGTCTGGAAGGATGGATGAGAACAGGAAGGCTTACTTATGCCTTAATAAGGGAACATTAGTGTCCAAAGGGCCAGAGCAGACATGATTTATGTGCAATCTGCATGAACTGATTACTTGTACGATACTCTGTAGTTCTGCAGATCTAATAGCTGATTTGTACAGAGGCTGTATATTTAACTGCTAAAAAGCAAGCCAGCTGGCATCTGCTGGGGCAAAGCAGAAGACAAGTGGACAGGAGGGGCCCCTAAGTGCTGGGAACAGGTAACTGTGGTGACATGAGCATTATTACCACTATAACAGAACTGGAAATAAGCCAGAGGCTCACCGATCACTCACTCGTCTACCTCTCTATAAAGCACTGAGTGTTCGTGGCCCTCCAGGAAAAAAACCTCTTCCTCAAAACTCCTCCCAATCTTGCTACCCTATGAGGTAAGTTCTAGCATTAGAGATTCACTCCTTTGAAATCCAAATCGCCCTATCTCAGCATCTCCTTTGAAACCACAAATATCTCCATGGGAAGGGTAACGAACTAAGCTCCTGGTAGCCACTAACACTTTAGTATGATTTAACTTCTTCTATAAAAGACAGGTTCCCTGGGGGGCTGACCTGGTGGCACAGTGGTTAAGTTCGTGCGCTCTGCTTCAGCCGCCCAGGGTTCACAGGTTCAGATCCTGGGCGTGGACCTGCACACTGCTCATCGAGCCATGCTGTGTGGGCGTCCCACATGCAAAATAGAGGACGATGGGCACAGATGTTAGCTCAACGACAATCTTCCTCAGCAAAAAGAGGAAGACTGGCAACAGATGTTAGCTCAGGGTCAATCTTTCTCACCAAAAGGAAAAAAAAAAGACAAGTTCCCTGACAGCAGGTAAAAAGGAGAAGATTACTAGGATGAATAAGGAAGACTCAGAAAAGGTTGGACGGGGGGTGGAGGTGTGCCAAGAAGCATTAGAAAAATTCTCAATTCACAACTTTGAGTTTAAGGTTTCAATCAGACTGTCCCAAATTTGAGTTCTCTGCCCAAGTTCACCCCAAACGGCACCCTGCTTGTCTCACAGGATATGATGAGGCTCTAGCAGATAATCCATGTGATCAGACACAGAAAAGACAAACAGTCTCAGCCAACAGCAAAACTGTAATATGAGTGAATCCTTGAGGTCTCAAACTTTAGGGATTCATTTCTTTGACGTGTGTGCAACCCTGGTTAAGCAACTGCTTTTAAAGCACAGCTGTCTCTGGGAAGGGAGACACACAAAGCAGTTGCTAGTCACCAAAACCTTAGTGTGAATTTTTTCCTCTTACTCTTTTGTTGAGGGCCCTACCTTGCTTGCTGCTGACACATCTGTGTTCCTTTTAGTTCCTTCTTGCATTCTTCTACCAACCCCCACCCCTTGTCAAAATAGGAAAGACTTTACATCACTCCAAAATATCTATTACAGTCCCCACTATGCTCTAACAAGTCAGAAAAATCTAGCTTACAAAAAGGAGGAAAAATAAGATATAACAGTGCCTTACATTATCGTAGAGTTTTGTAAACTTCAGTTTACTACGCAAGGTTCCCAGACCATGCTCACAATAGAATCCTGCAAGAGGCCTGGGGCACGGGGTGGATATGGGCCTCTAAGAGCAGTGAGAGGTGGGAGGCAGAGGGATGAGTGGAGGCAACAGCTTTGCTGGATGCAGGCAGACGATGCCTCGCCCTGGTGTGGCTGCACATTCCCTCTCGCAGACATTCAGGGAGTGTCTCAGTGGAAGCACGTCTCCCTCAGGGGTCCAGGTTTCTAGTAGAAACCAGCAGAAGGTAAATGGTAAGTGTGACGGTTTTTAAATGTGGCCCAAAAATCCTTTGACACTCCTGCCATGGAGATGTGGGGTCTATGTTACCTCCCCTGAATCTGGGCTCCGTGACGGCTTGACCAATAGAATATGGCAGAAGGATACAGTGCCAGATTTTGGACCCCGGCCCTAAGTAACTGGGAGCATCCACTGCCTGACTCTTGAGACACCTGCTCTTGGAACCTGGCCACCACTCCATGAGGAAGCCCAACCAGCCCCAAAGAGAGGCCCATGTGGAGAGGAACTGACAGCCAGCACCAACTTGCCAGCCATCTTGCCGGTGAGCCATCTTGGAAGCCTCAGGCAAGCCACTGACACCATGCGGAGCAGGGACAAGCTGTTTCCACCAAGAGCTGCCAAAACTGCAGATTCTCGAGCGAAATACACTATTGTTGCTGTTTTAAGCCTCTAAGTTTTGGGGTGGTTTGTCAAGCAACAGGTAACTTATACCCCAAGTTGGCTCAAAATGTCCACAGCTTGCTGCCTCCTGGGTCGAGCACCAGTTGCCGCTGGCCTGCATTTAGGGGCCCGGTTTTAGCCGTTCACCCTTGGAAGGGCACTTGGGTTGTTTCCAGTTTGGGTTGATTATAAATGAAGTGGCTATAAACACTCACGCAGAGGTTTTTATGAGGACACAAGTTTTCATTTCTCTAGGTAACGCCTAGGAGTGGGATTGCTGGGTTGTATGGTGAGTGCAGGGTCCTGTTAATGAATAATGCTTCCCCTTACCCACTCGGGGTGGCCACATGCTGACCCCACGAGAGGCACCGTGGAAGGGGAGACCCTCTGAGAGAGCGACAGCTCAGCCCCTCCACCTCCTGCTCACTCTGGGGCATCAGCTCACTGGGTGGAAGCATGAGCGGCGGTGCTCTTCCCGGCTCTCTCCCCTTTTGTTGTTGTCTGTTTTCATAAAGGACACCTGCTAAAAACCACCCGTGTGTGATCGTCTGCCAGTACTTTTCTGTGATCCATCCAACCCCTACAGCTCTGCCCCGCCACATTCCTATAGTCACTCCACATTGACACCTAACGTAAATCAGGTCACTTATTTTATATGTGAGTTGATGACTGAATCAGCTTTGATTATTTGATAGTTGTACAGGAGGTTTTTTCCTTCTTTTTTTATCTTTGTCTTCCCAGAAGACATCCCACACCGACGTGTATGGGTCTCTCTAACATCGAGGTACCAAGAAAAACCACCCCAGAGGTCTTCAAAGGTAAAGGAAAGAGAGAGGTCTTTTCCATTCCTATGGTGAGACAGCAGGAAAAGAGCCAAAATATACTGACAGATCTCTAGCAGAAATCGGCTAAAAGTAATTAGGAATTGGATGCTAAGGAGGAAAATAAGGTTAATTACTGGGAGGTTCAGAGACCCAACTGCAAGGAGAGGACTTTAGACATTGCAAACGACCAGGAAGCAAAGATCCTTCAAATGGTGACATTCTGGAAAATCAATTCTCTCTGAATCAAACCTAGAATGGGGTGTGTCTTTGGGAGATGGTGGACCAGCTTCACGCAGACACTGTCAGCTCCAGAAGGAAGGGAATTTAGGTTCCAAATTCAGGTATTCATTCATTCAACACACATTTATTAAGGTCTGTTTTGAGTCAGGCCCTCAATTAGGAAATAAAAAATGGGAAGACCACACCCTGCCCTCGAGGAGATCACAGGTGAACAGAGGAGTAAGACAATGAACAGACACACACAGAGCAGGGAGGCTGGCTGTTCTACAAGTCTGGGCAGAGAGCAGGGCGTTCAGAGAAAACTGTTGTGATATGAAACAGAGCACATCACCATAGACTGTTCCAGAAAAAGCTGATCAGCAATGGGGCACAATGTCCTGTGTCATTTTAAATGTGGACATTTTTAAATGTTTATTTTAAAAGTACTTTTAATTTGTTTCTGAAATGCTTCTCAAGACGCCCATAAAAAACCCTGGAAAACCACTTCAAAAAGGATCACTTCCTTAAAAGATTATTTTTCAGCCAGGATTTATAAAAACCTCAGTTTAAAGGTTCATTTTTACTATCAACTAGCATGCACATATTTAAATAATGGGGGCAACAAATGTAGTTATATTTTCAAATACAAATTAGTTTTCATTACGAGTGAGCCCTCATTTACCACACTTGCTGCTAATCTGAGGCAGGCTGTAACGCTAATTTTAACAGTTGCCAACAGCTCATGACAAGTAACCAGAGATGGGGCAATTATATGCAATGATGCCGGATGAGCTGGCAAACTTATTTTTTATTTCTACACTCAAATCCCATATTTGAAGCCTTGAGTGTGTTTATTACCTCATTCAGGCACCCAAAGTAAGAACCGACGATCCAAATTAAGACGTTTTTACATGACAGGGACATCTCTCTCAACCCAGAAACGTAAATGAAAACTTGAAAATTCAGTCAACTATTCAGATGGTATAGAATCTTGATATCCTACAAACATAATCTGAGACAGAAACCCAAGGATAACTAAAATTTACCCATTGAAATTACAAACAAAATAAAATTTACATCCTGATTCGATGCACGTAAAAGAACAATCTATATGAACCAGTAGTGTTATCCAGTGCCACTTTTTTTTAAGTGTCTATGTGTGTATCTGTATATAAAAATCCACATTCTTGTCTTAACTGGCAGGACACAGGCCACAGAACTTTTCTCTGGGTCATGAGATTATAGATGACATTCTCTTTATAGTTTTCTATATTTTTCAAGTTTCTATGTGGCGCATGCATTATTTTTCTAGTTGAAGATAATAAGGGGCATCACAGCCAGCCTCCAAGATGGCCTTCAGTAATCCTCCTGGTATTCATAAGCCATCCTCTCCCACACTGTGTGGTCCCCTCCCACACTGAATAGGGCTGACCTGTGTAGCCAGTAGGATACTGTAGAAATGACACGTGTGACTCCAAGGCTAGGTTATAGGAGACATTGCGAGTTCTACCTTGCTTTCTCTTGCCCCCACTCACTCTGGGGGCAGCCAGCTGCCATATTATGAGGGCGCTCTATTAACCCTATGGAGAAGTCCCCAGGGCAGGGAACTGAGGCCTCCACCCAACAGCCAGTACTAACTCAACACCCATGTGGAAGTACATCCTTAGCTCCATAACAGTCTTCAGCCCAGCCGACATCTTGCCCAACCCCCGGAAGAGACCCCAAGTCAGAACCACCCAGCTGAACTGCTGCTGGATTTCTAAGTCACAGAGACCCTGTGAGATAAAAGCTTATTGTCGTTTTCAGCTGCCAAGGTTGGGAGTAATGTGTTGCACAGCAAAAGATAAGGAATAAAAGGGGTATTTAGATAATCAAAAGAAAACACTCACTTACCACCCACACCCACCCCCACGTCTCAGTGGCTGTCTGACCCAGACGACCTTTCTGCTCTCCTACTAGTCTCCATCCAACACCCTTAACTAAAAACAGCTCCCCCTCAGAACTTGCTACTCAAAGTGTGGTCCTCAGACCAGCAGTATTGGCATCCCCTGGGAGCCTGGTAGAAATGCAGAACTCAGGCCCCACCCAGGCCTGCTGAACCACAATCTGCATTTTACCGACAAGAGATTCATTCAAGTTTGTGTCACAGTCAAGTTGGAGACACCCTGGGTATGGCCGTGGTTCTCAATCTTGGTTGCACACTGGAATCATGTGGAGAACTGTCTTCAAGTCCTGATGCCTGGGCATTTGGGGGTGGGGCCCAAACACCAGTATTTTTTAAAACCCCCTAAGTGATTCTAACTGGCGGCCAGAGTTGAGAATCAAGGCTGTAGGAGCAAAACTAGAATTTTCCCACTCCTAACTCCCTCCAATCTCCAACACCAGGCAGGCCTCAGCGGGGCCCAGGATCCTCCTTAAGCCTCTTAACCAGGGCTGAGAACTACCCTCTAGGAGAACGAGGCCCTGCTGACCCCCTGGTTCCACACCCCCCACCTGAATCTCTCTGTACCTCAGATGCTCCCTTCCTAGGCTCTCTGCTGTCCTCCCAAACACAGGGGTACCCCTAAATTTCTATCCCCAGCCCTCCTCTCTCTCTCTCTCTCTTATTTTCATCATAAACCACTACAAACATGTGGATAAGGAGAGAAAAGAAGACATCTACGTACCCACTACCCGGATTTAACAAATGCTTACATTTTACTTTACTTGCTTCACATCTTTCATTTTTAAAGAAATGTGACCTTTTGGATGCAGCTTCATACCCATCCCTTTCTTCCCTATCCTTCTATCCCACTCTTACAATCTAAGAAAACACCCAGAGCAATATACAGCAAAGGTTCAGAGACTCCCCGGTCCCTGGCACCCTACTGTCTCAGTATGTCTTTCACGGCACCCCTCAGGCTAAAAGCAATACCTACAGTTCTATTTATGAAGCAGTCAGGTCCAAACAACTTAATAATTATGTCCAAACAACTTAGTAGCCTTTTGAAAAAATAGAACACCTAAATTGAAAGAAAAAATCTTTTTCCTTCATTCTTAAATTACCATAACTACTTACTAATGGGACGTATGCATCTGTTCGGCACTGCACAACTTCAGAAAGTTTGGAATCACATTGGACACCACCACTCTCATTTTCTGTTCCACAATGACTTAGCAACCACCCAAAATCTGGCTTCACAAAGAGATGATATCATCAAAAGGAACGTGGTACTATCTAACGCTGACACCGTGAATGAACTACCTCAAGCTAGTAGCGAGTGTGGCATCTAACACGTCAAGTATTACTGTGTTTCTCTCAAAAATGTAAAATATCCCCTGTCCCTCACCCATGAGTTTGCTGTAGTGCCTTGGGGCGTCTTAGTACAGAGTTTGGGAAACTCCAATACACGGTATTGTTGTGTATGCTCAAAAAGTTACACCATTGCATTGTCTCCCCCTTGGCTATCATATCCCCTCTCACTGGCCTCACTCTCCCTGCTCCAGGTGAAAACTCTCCAGTCTCCCTCCCAGCCTGTCTTCTCTCTAACTCTAGGTGGACATGCCCCAGGACCTGTTTCAGCATCTTCACCTGGAACTTTCCTGGCACTTCCAGATGAAGATGCCCCACAAGAACTCAACATCTCGCCCAACAGGTCTGTTCTTCCTCCTGCGTTTCTTGTTTCTGTGGGTGGTACCACTGCCTTCACAACACCCAGGCTCACAGCACCGGGTATCAGCCTGCTCCTGCCACCGTCCTCACCCCCACAGCCGGCCAGGTGCCAAGTGCTGTGGACACTTCCCGCTCCACCACTTCATTCTCTGTGCCCACCCACCATTTCTGAGCTGTCAGAAGTCTTCGTTACATCTGGCTTCCCTTGGTCTCTCATCCACATAATTCGTATCACCGGCTTTTGCCAGATTAACCATTCTGTACCACACAAGTGGCTCAGAGGGCACAAATCACATTCGCTGCCCAGCTTGGAGTCCTTAGCCTCAGCCTCACCCCAACCTCCCTCCTTCCCAGTCCCGTTTCCCATTGTTCCCCTTCACGTACCGTGGAGTCAGGCCGGACTAAGCAGTGCTATCTTGTTTACACACCAAGCACCCTCCAGACACCACTCCTTTACCTCCACTGGACCCTCCACCTGACACTCCTTTCCCTTCCATCTTGACCCTCTGGAGTAGGGCTCTCCAGAGACACAGAATCAATAGGATACGGGGTGTGTGTGTGTGTGTGCGCGCACACGCACGCACGTGTCTATAAAAAGATACCTATATAGAGAAGGTGGGCAGATTTGTTTAAGGAATTGGCTCATGTGATTGTGGGGGCTGGCAAGTCCGAAACCTGCAGGGCCGGCCAGCAGGCCAAAGACTCAGGGAAGAATTGATGGTGCAGTATTGAGTCCCAAGGCAGTGTGGAGGCAGAATTCCTTCCTCCTCAGGAGACCTCAGGCTTTTCTCTTGAGTCCATCGACTGATTGGATGAGGCCTGTCCATATTATGGAGGGTAATGTGCTTTACTCAAAGTCTACTGATTTAAACGTTAATCACATCCAAAAAAATACCTCACAGCAACACCTAGACTGGTGCTTGACCAAAAACTAGGTACCAAAGCCCAGCCAAGTTGACACACAAAATTAACCAACATACCCTCCTTTATTGAGCACTTAGTACATGCAACGCACCATGCTAAATGCCGAGGATACCAAAGGGAAACAGACAAAAAATAAGAACAATCCCGCCCCCATGGACCGTATCTTCAAGAGCAGAGAAATGGACAATAGACAAATAAAAATAATAAATGAATTTCAATTTTAAAAGCATATTTAAAAGGCAGGGAGGAAGGATAGCAAGTACAGGGGAAGGAGGTGCCATTTTAAAAAACAGGGTGATGAGGGAAAGCCTCTCCAAGAAGTTGATGTTTAAGCAAAATCCTGAAGAAGGTGACAGAGCGAGCCACAGGACACAGGGATGGTGTACCAGGCCAGGTGGCGGCAGGTACAAACAGGCTGGAACGTTCCAGGATCTGCCTGGTGAAGTGGGGCGGGCTTCACGAAGGCAGCGCATGAAGACCGAGGGCGTGGGGAGGCACATTATGTGGCCGTGCAGGCCAGGGTAAGGACTCTGGTTTTACCCTGAGTGAGATGGGGTCCCCTGGAGGGTTTCAAGCCCGGGGGAGACATGATCACTCTGGCCATGACTGACTGTAGGAGCAGGGAGACCAGACAATGATAAGCCGTGAGCAGCGGTCAAACTCTGGATATACTTGAAGGTAGAAAATGCGATTTACTGGTGGTTTGGAAATAGAGCAAGAGATAAAGAGGGCATCTACGACGCCTCAGGGCTTGTGAGCCGAGCAGCTGGAAGGCTGCAGCGGCCACCTTCTGAGATGGGGATGGCTGTGGGAGGAGCAGCTGAGCCAAGGGAGACAGGAGTTGTTCTAGATGGGCTAGCTCCAACAAGTGGAGGTGTGGGGTGGGCAGCTGGTGGACCAGTCCCGAGTTTAAGGCAGAGCTCTGGAGCTTTCTGTAACACCTCATCTTCCTATATGACAGTAAACTTCTGGAAGGCTGCAATCGCGTCTTCTTCATCCCCGACAGCAGCGACCCCAATGCCCCGCCCCAAGAGATGCACTATAAATACCTATTCAGTCAACATCCTTCAGGAGCAGGAAAGACACTTATTATCTGTAAAGGATGGAAAAGGGCCTTGGGAATATTGGCCTGTCGCTCTCAGGTTCACCTTCTTAATGGCATAGCACAGGGGTTGGGGGCACAGGCTCTGGAGCCAGATCCCCTGGGTTCAAATCCTGGTGTCTCTACTTCCTAGCTGTGTGACCTCCAGGAGCCCACTTAACTTCAAATATAAAATGGGGATAAACTTGGAATCTACTTGTCAGGTAAGGATTAAATAAGTTAATATATTATAGGGCTTAGAAGAGCTCAGGCACATAGAAAAAGCAGTATAAATGTTAACCATATTGGTACTATTACTAGCATTACTTGTTATCTGTTATAAAGATTTCTTTTAACCAGCCTATAGCCATAATTACACCACACTGAAAAGAGTGGTTATAAGGTGTCCCAAGACCCTGGAAAAATCCCAAAAGATCTTTCTAAATTAAAGAAGTGTTTAAATGAACAGTCTGATTTCTTGAACTTTATATTTCCAAAATCTGGTAATGCATGATATGGTCACGTTCCATTAACTAGAATCTGTGATTAACCTAATCTTTTCTCATCCAAATTTATGGATAAGGTCTATTAGGACAATTTCTCCAAATCTGAGGAATTTGGGAGCTATTCCATAAAACTTGAAGGACTCCTCAGGAAGTACTTCCTCAGGGTGAAACACAAAGTAGGGAGTTTCAAAACACAAGCGCGCACGCGCGCACACACACACACACAAATGGAAGCTGATAATGCTCTGCAAAAAATAAATGCTGACAATCAAGGGGGTCTGCCCATGGAACAACAAAATGGGACATTTTAGTTGTAAAAGCCAAAGAAAGTTGTCAGTGAAGTGCAGCTGGCTTCCTGGTTGAAAAAGTCTGGAAACATACAACAGAGTTTCATAAAGTAGCATAAGAGTTGCTTAGTATCACAAAAGAGCAAAACATAGCTGATGTTGACTTTCCACCTCTGGCAGGTCCCTGCTCCCTGCTGACACCTGAGGGCTGGTGTCCCCTCTCCTTTGAACCCGATTCTGGAGTACTGTACACCACAGAAGAGGGGAGAGCCACGGCACCACCCCCGTCGCCCTGTACAACCAGGACACGGAAGCTGCGGCCCTCTTCAGCGCTCCCTACCGCACTGGGGCAGGCCAGACCTAGGAAAATGCCAAAAGGAAGCCCTTAGTACCCCTAAGGGCGTCTCCTCTGTCTCAGTCTTGGCAGGTAGCCATCACGCGTAGAATGTGACCTGATTTTCTAGCTCTTTGGTTCTGGCCCCGCTGAGAGCGATTTTTCTTCCTGAATTCAGCCCAGGTAGGGAGTAAGTCACACAGTTGCATATTTAAAAGCTGAACCGAATTCTTATTTGAAGAGCAAGGAATTAACAGGGCTCAAGCAGTGGCCATTGCTAGCCTGCTGTACTGATCTTTTCAGAGAAAGCATCTTGGTAAAATATGCGATGATAATAACAAAAGCCCCTTTGGGGACCCAGAAGAAAAGGGAAACTCGAAATTATGTCAAAAACTGAAATTTATGAATGTGAATGGGCAGAAAGATCACACACATCCAAAAAAAAAAAGCTTTAAAAGGTAAACATAAAAGAAATACCTGGCTAAATTTATCTCTTTGTCGGTAAAAAATAGCCTAAGCCTTATCCAAGCGTGTTGCCAATTCTTAAACTGAAGGAGAAGAGAGAAACACTCACTATAGAGTCGCACCATCAACCAGAACTTTCCGCGAGGATGAAATAGCCTATATTTCACATCATTTAATGTGCTGTCCATTCGGTAGCCAATAACCACACGTGGCTCTAGAGCACCTGAAACGTGACTAGTGAGACTGAACAACTGCATTTTTAATTTTATTTCATTTTAATTCATTTACATTTAAATGTAAATAGCCACACGTAGCTAGTGGCTACTCTATGGGACAGCTCAGCTACAGACACTCAAACCAAACAGCTGGCAACATCTTTCCTTTCCTACAAAAAACATTACAATTGTAATCAACCAATAATACCTTAAACTCTCACTAAAATTAGTACCACTATACAGGCTCCAGCCATCCCAAACTCAGAAAGCTTAAAAGAAAAAGATAAAAGACTGAAAGTGATTCCATTGCGTCATTTCTTGGAACTGTGTTCTGTCTATCCAGTTTACATTTCTATTACACTGTGGCTTCATGCGTTTGGAAATCTGTGCTTGTAGACAGAATCTGCATTTGCGAAATCAAAACGTCACAGTCTCTCCACTTAACGTCTAGGAAACATGAAAATGTGAACTTAGGGCAAGTTACTTAACCTCGTTAAGCTTCAGTTTCCTCAAAGCTAAAGCGCAGATAATAACAGTACTTGCCTCTCATGAGGATTAAACTCAGAAAATACAGGTAAAGTGCCTAACAGTGCCTGGCAAAGAGTAAGCACTCGGCAAGTGGCAGCTATAATTATTATTTTGTTAATAACAATAGTAATATCTGTAATAAAATAAGAATGGTGCTACCTACTACAATGAAAGTTTACAGTCAGCAAAGTTTTCCTAGGACCAAACCCTGTGAACTTGTTTCCCAGACTATGGTAAAGTGGCCTCTGGTAAAATACACGTTAGGGCCTTCACATTTCAGCACTCACTGTCATCCTCCAGAGAGCCAATCCCCCAGATGGGTACCATGAGTCAGAATCATTCAGCCAACGTTGATTGAGCCCCTGCTCTGTAGCAGGCACTGTACTAGGCTGTTGGATGAGAACAACCCCCAAACAGCACAATGTCTCAAGTCTCTACACCATCTGTCATTTGACCCCTGCAAAGCTTGGTCCCCACTGAGATACCTTGGAGAGATGTAAAAACCTCATCCTGGGGTCCCGAGCAGGCAAGAAGGCTCAATTCCTGTTTCCTGGACCAGCCAAGACCAGGTTCAGCTGCTGGCCCACAGAATGCACTAAGGTGTAAGGAGACCTGAGGGAGACAGGACAATAAGAGGGGTGTTGACAGGCCATGTTTCTCACTGACAGGCCAAATCACTTTAACAGGAAAGCTGTGCTCTGAGCCTTCAAAAAGCCAAATCCGATCTGCCTCCCAAAGCAGACACAACCGCTTTCAGCAGCCAGCTGCCCAGGCCGGTGAAATCCAACGGGAATCTCCACCAAGTTCACATCAGCCAGACCAACACCCCCAGAAACCCCCCAGAAGTTTCTAAGCGGAAGTTTAGTGGAATTCTGTGGGGCTTGGGGGTTATTTTTCTTTATACAGAAAGCATTCAATCAATCTTCTTTCACAACCAAGGGTACATTCCCCTATGGAATTCCCTTCTCTGAAATCTCTAAAAATGAAATATTCATCTGACCATCTGCAATAATTTTAAGTGTAAACCCATTTACTGGCAGAGTCAGGGATTTCTCACAGCTCCTGTACCTATGAAATGACATGTTCCAGACTAGACTGTCTCAGGAGGTTTCCATTTCTGGGTCCCTCTAGCCCCAGAAGAACACTGGTCAAACTATGCTCTTGACTTTGGGATAGGAAAATAGGGTTATAGTATCTGGAGTCTTACACTCGTATTTTCTGCTAGTGGGAGTGTAAAATGGTATAACCGTGTTGGAAAAAGGTCTGGCAGTTTCTTACTAGGTTCACATACATCTCTTCTATGACCCAGCAATTTCACTCCTAGGCATTTACCCACAAGAAATGAGAACATGTGTCCCTAGGAAGACTCGTACACAAATATTCATAGCAGCTTTATTCACAATACCCCCCAAAACTGGGAATAACTCATGTGTCCATCAGCAGGGGAATATAATATATAAACAAACTGTGGTATGGACATATCCTGGAATATAACTCAGCAATAAAAAAAGACCGAATAACTTGTACATGCAACATGGATGAATCTCAAAACCATGCTGAAGGAAAGAAGCTCTACACAATACTATAGAATTCTATTTTTATGAAGCTCAAGAACAGGCTAAACTAACTTCAAGCGAGAAACCATCAGAGCAGTGGTTGCCACTGAAAGGGTGAGGGCAGGGACTCACTGGAAAGAAGGATGAAGGAACTTTCTAGGATGATGGTAATAGTCTCCATCTTGATAGAGACTAGGGTTACACAAGGTGTAAGCATCTGTTAAAACATTATGCAAATGTTACTCTCAAGATGTGTGCATTTCACTATACGTATATAAATCTTACCTTAAGAACATCATAAACATATATTGAACTCTAAATAATAAAATCTGTGCTGAAATGTTTAGTAGTGACCTGTATCAACGTCTGTAATTTACTTTAAAATGCATAAAACAATAAGTTGTACTGATGGATGGAGGGATGAACAGATGGACAAATATATAACAAAGCCAATATTACAAAATCACAGACTCTAGATATGGGTATTTCAGTGGTCACTGTTCTTGAAAATTTTATATATTTTTCAAAATGAGATGGGTAGGGGAAAGAGCCCTCTCCTTAGGCTATCAAGTGAGAAATTTGGCAAGACACCCATGCCCACCAAGCCATGGGCCCACAGAGTGTCAATTCTGCTGAAAAGCGAAGACTGGAATAACACAAGTAGCTTTACAGGAACTCACATCACTCATGCCAAAGATTTTCTGCCTGTTTCCCTACAGACAAAGCAATTATTTGAATGGAAGCCAAAAATTCCTGCTCAAGAGGGAGAAAAAGAACTCAGTGACTTGTATCCCCAATTTGTTCTCTTTCAATTCCTGCACCAAATCTATTAACTCACTGCAACACACTCCACTTCCATTTGCCCCATGTCCATGCAGCCAAAAGACAAACAAAAAAAAAAACCAACCCAACCCAGCGACTTGTTACACAATGCAGCCAGAGGATGACGTACCAGCTCTGGGGCCAGAACCCCACTGAAGGCAAAAGAGGATGCAGGGCTGGGTCTGAGGTTAGAGTGATTTCACTGAGGTTAGCACACACATGCACCGGAGAGCCCCAAACAGCTTGTTGCTTAACCCCTTGGTGGGGTTTGGTGACATCTGGGGTCACTTGAACTTCATAGGGAATTCAGCTGTTCAGAGGTACAAATTAGGAGTCCCGGCTGCCAGGGACACGTGGGGTGCACAGCGCGCCCTACCACAGGCCCAGAGGTCGCTCACATTACCCCCGCCTTCCTTCCTGGCAGGGCCTCACTTATCCTGAGATGACACACCACGGCAGGGGCTGGAGGAGCCTAGCCTGACTGAGCGACCAGCATCTGAAAACAGCTGTACCAATTACGAGAAGGGGCTGTTGCTGAAAACCAGGGCAGCCAGTCAAACATAAGGATTTGTGCCAGACTTTTTTAAAAAATACTTTTTGTTTGTTTGTTTTTAAGCCCCCTCACAAACTCACTGACACCACCCAGCGTCCCTGGGGATCACCCACAACCTCACAAGTGCAGCCCAGCGCGAGCAACGGGGCGGCAGCAGGGAGCGCGCCTGGGTCTAGCACCTTGGCCTCCACGCGGTTCTCACTGGCAAAGACGGCGATACCCTAGGTGAAGGGCACGAGCCCTGGCGCGGGAGAGGGTGTGCATGCCTAACAACGCGGCTTCCTGAAATATACGCCACCACCACCCGCCCTGACCCACACCCACCCTGGCGTCCCTTGAGCCTAGGAAAGTGGATTAGGACGAGAGAGGAAACCCCCTTACAGAAGGGGAGAAGCCCATTTTCAGTGCTGGGGACTCCCTGCGCCCCGAGTCTCTGAGCCTCCAGTGACTGCGGCGCTTCCTCTGAACGCGCGACACGTCTGCTCCCACCCATCCAGCACCCCTGCCACGGGAACAAACCCACCTCCCAGGGCGCATGCAGAAGGGCAGCCGGAGCCGCCTCCACCCCACCCCACCCCACCCACCCCACCCCGCTCCGCCCCAGCCTCGCGCCCTCCCGAACCTGGAGTCCACGGCCAGCTCCCGCCTGGTCTTTGCCAAGGAACCCCTGCAGCAGTGTCCTAGCCCCACCTGTAGCCTTGAAGCTTCCCCTCTGCTTCCTTCCTAGGGGACCCCGAGCCTGCAGAGTCCGTGACCCCCAACAGACTGCTCTGGGGTGCCTCTCCCCGTGGCGCGCCAGGGATGAGTTTTTTTTCTTTTTTTTTTCAAAAAAGTTGGCCCAAGACCGCTGCGTCCCATGGATCGGGGCCCCGACCCCATCCGACCCGGGCTGGGGGTGCGCGGGGCGGGGAGGTGGCCCTCTGGCTACCCTGGCGCCTGGGAAGCACGCCCCAGCCCCAGCAACCTGCAGGGAGGCGCCACGCGGGGCTCCCCTTGCCCGCCGGGGTCCCGGTCCGCGGGGCCAAATAGAGGGGCCTGTGCGCGCCTACACCCCAAGTCCTGCCGCGCGCCCACCTACCGTTCGGGACCAGCTGAGGAGAAGGCGCGGGCGCGGGCTCCCTGAGACAGCGTGCTCCGTCCCGGGAGGAAAGTTTGTGCCATACAGAGCCGGCGGCGCGGGGAAGGCGTGGGCGCCAGGGGGTGGGGGCGGGGGGCGGCGGCGCGGCGTGCTCGGGTGTCCGTCCCTCCCGCGACCGGTGCGTCCGTCCCTCCGCGGAGCCCGCGGCCGCCGCGCTCCCGCTCGCTGCGCCCTGAGCCCGGCGCGCTCCGGCTCCAGCCCCGACGCGCCCCCGCCGCCGCCGCGCGTCCGCCGGCTACACTTCCTCTTCCTCTGAACTCATGTGCAAAATATGCTGCGCTGCATCTTCTGGGGAGCCGCGCGGCCCCTGACAGCCGCCGCTGGAGCAGCCGGCCCGCCCGCGCCCCTCCGCGCCCCGCGGCCCCTCTGCGCTCCGCACCGCCGCCTCCACGCGGCCCGCAACCGGCGCGCCGCACTCGCCGCCACGCCGCAAGCAACCCTTACTGCCCCTCCGCGCAGAGGTGTGAGGCTCACAGACCCATCCTCTCGATCCCTCCTAACCAAGGTTGTGTGCCTCAGGAGCGCGCATGGGGGACTGGGACCCTCCGTATTTGAGCGGGGTTGCTGGAGGGCGACTGCCACCAAGGTGCTCATGGCTAGAGGGTGCGAGGACTATTAGGAGAGGACCATTCCTCCTCCCATTCCACAGGTGGGCCCATCCCCGGACATATAAGTTGTTTCTTGGGAGTTAGTGCTTAGAAAGAGGGACAACGCCACTCTCCCCTTGCCACACTCTGTTCCACCTACTTCAGGTGTCCAGAAGGTTTGAGAACATCTGGGGAACCATCCTGGCCTGCAACTTTACACTGCCCAAGGAGACAATTACATATATAAAAAAAGTGCCAGGCCAGTGCTGCCTTAGTAAAGTGAACATGTGAAGCATCTCTTCTTCACGTTCTTCTTGGAAATTTTGAACAAGCAAAATTACAGTGTAGGGGTTAAGAGCAGGAGCCCTAGAGCCCAACAGTCTGGGATGGCCTGCTGGCCGAGTTACTTACTCCTGTGTGACTTGAGTAAGTGACTTAACTGCTCTGGGCCTGTTTCCTCATTTGTTAACTAGCACTTCCTCATGGGTTGTATATATAAAGTGTTTAGGGAGTGCTTTCTAACTTAGCTATTATCATTGACATTATTATCATTAATA
Organism: Ceratotherium simum simum; assembly: GCF_057802395.1. Taxonomy (NCBI): domain Eukaryota; kingdom Metazoa; phylum Chordata; class Mammalia; order Perissodactyla; family Rhinocerotidae; genus Ceratotherium; species Ceratotherium simum. The sequence goes on from NC_141904.1 coordinate 22,946,901, forward strand.
TTATTATAAGGGGACTGGAACAAGACAGCTAAAATAATCTAATTATCTACATTTTCCAGTTCTGCAGGGGGGGACTTAGGCGTTGAAGCCCACAGGGTTCAGCCCACAGGAGGGCTGATTTCGGCCAAAACAGTGTTTTAATGAGGTCCTTCTGGTACTAATAACGCCCCCCAGGGGGGAAGGAAGCACTATTTTGTTTTCAGGAATTCTTGTTACCACAGCTTCTCAGAGCTTTTCTTCCTTGTTTTCTTTATCCGTAGCCATCCGGATTCTGTGTTCCTTCCCCCTCCCCCACCACCCTTTCATTTCTGTTTTTGTTTTTTGTCCCTTTCACTTTCCACCCCACCACTTGCTGGCATCACTCACCACCACCACCTCCCGTTTCCCCCACTCTCTCCCCTGCTTGGCTTGCCATCTGGGAGAAGATGATAAGACCAGATGACTGCCCAAGTCTAGGTTCAGACAGTAGTGTGGGGACCAGTGCCCAGTGGCACCACTGATGGTTTTGAACACCCACTGATAAGGCTAAAAGGAGGGATCTTTATGTTATTTATCCACCTGAGGCCTGGAGTTATTGTAAGGCAGGGCCCATCTGGAATCTTTCTGATCCTTTCTGATCCTTACATTAGAGAAAGAAAATAACGTTTATAGGTGTTAGCCAGTAGTTCGAAAGCAAGTACGGAGTATTTAAAAGAAGATAAAGAGAAAAGGGGATAAAGGCAGCGTAATTTGGTTGTGGATGAGGGCGAAGGTTGATTTCTTTTAAACAAGTAATTTCTACTATATAAAATTTTTACAGGTAAATTTTTTTTAACACCAAGTCCTTGGGGTTAATAAGTTATTCTGATTGTTTCCATTTTCTTCCACTCAACATTTTCCCGAGTACTAACAGTGTGTAAATGTCTTAACTATCTTTTTTCCCTGCTTGGATCTTCATTTTTTAGGGTTTTCTAGAACTCTCGACCTTTCTTCCTAGATATTCTGATGCTTCCCACCTGGTACATAGTAGGTGTTCAATAAACATTTATGGAATGAATGGATGAGTCATTAGCATACAGATCTTTTAAGGCTCTGTGTAACCTACATTGAACAATTATCCGGAGTATTCTAATCCTCATTTGCCTGGAATATCTAATGAGGAGCCAATGTTGGGTTCATTTGTGTTGTGTAGAGGTCACCTCAATTTTCCACTTGGCTACCATGGACTGGCCAGCCAGGGGATAGATCCTGGGCAGCTGGGCCTCACCTCTGACTGACCTCCCCTACCCAGCGTCAACCCCAAAGATGCTGGAACTGTATCCTGGTGGGTTACCTTGGCAACCTCACAATGTCATCTGTTAGAATGTCCTAGGGCGGCAGCTTTTAATTCTATCACAGCGGTCTCATCGGGGGTCATGTAATAGTGCTGTTTTTCCTCTGCTCACACTTCCTCCCCCTATGATTTAACACTAAGTACTCTGGGAGGGAGTCGAACACGGGGAAAACCAAGCTATTACAGCACGACAGGTCACAGATGGCCCCAGAACTGGGATCCCAAGTGTTTGCAGTCAATAAAACGCAGGCCCCAAGTTAATGGGGAAGCTAGTCCTCCTCACACCTCCTCCCCGCCCCAAGGAAGGGAGAGAAGTTAAGCCAGCCTAGGCAAGCATAAGAAGCAGCCGTGGCCAGACTGTACAATTCTTGTAACAGCTCAGTTGAAGGAGCCCCCCACTGGAGCAATTCTCTCTCTTGGCCTCAGCAGCATCGCCCCACTCTGGAGATGGATTAGGCCGTGGGTACCAGCAGCCGGAGCAATTTTGCTGCATCCCAGCTCCACTGAGGCTTGGATGGAAGGAGAATCCCAGCTAACCCTCTGTTCTGCTCACCTTCTTTTCATCCCTAACCCCCACCCTGCATTTTCACCGCGCTCAGCGCCCCCTCCAACTTAGTTCAAAATAACTCAGTCCCCCGTTATCCTGTAGAGAGCAAATAATAACTTATGCAGAAAATGGACCCATCAAAAGCTTTGGAACCCGAAGAGCTCTTGTCCTAATTGTTTATTTGCTGGACCATGAAACCCAGACCTGATACAGGGCAGCTGAACAGCAACATTTCAGGGCTAACGGGAGAGATAAGCAAACTCATGTATGCCCTGGAGGTACAAGAATTATTTATCTTTATCATCATGGTTAATATTTTAAGTGGGTTTGCAGCCACAGTGAGATCACAGTTTGGCCAGCTGCTCCATACTAAATGGCTTTGGCCCCATGTAGGGCGACACTTGTTTCTACAAGGAGGTGTGGTGGCAAAGGCTGAACTTCTGTGCCCCAGAGCCAGTCGTTTCGGAGGAGCCGCCTGCTCTTTGTTCATTGTGACAGGAACAGCCTCACAGACACACCACTGGCAAGACCGTGTTGCCCCTGGTCACACTGGAGCGGGGAACACTCGTGCCAGTGTCCAAACACGCCCTGTCAGACCCTCAGCGGTGTGGGAGTGTGAATGGGGTGGGGGCAGGGAGCCTGTTAGGATATTTTACATGGATGCAGTGATTGGCCAGGCCAGGGACTTTTGTCCAAAGTCTAGCCAAAGTAATACTTTGCAAATGCCACCCACAGGCATCACCAATTTGAGGAAATGTTGGATGATCGCCAAATGTTCCATTCATCCCATTACAAAAAAAAATATATTGTTATTCTGCTCCTGAATCCACTCCTCATTTACCTCTGAATTCCCAGTCTGTCAGACAGACAGTTCAGGGGAGCAGGGGCCCTCCTGTGGCTGAGAAAGAATTTGCTCTCTGGAGTAAAGAGTCACGAGTCTGAATTTCAGGAATATTGTGTGAAGCACACAGCTATTGGCAGCCTTGTTTCCCTCATGCAGCCTGAGGAACCCTCTGGCTTTACCAAAAGCCATTCACATCCACACTCCTTCACTGGTTATTCCATTCGTGGGACATATTGACTTGCATTTATGAACAAACTTTAATACCAGAGATAGAAAAAAATATATATATGAATATGTAGGAACCCTATATATTCCATAGATGTCAAAAAAAGGAGATCGTGGAAATAAATCATTAAACAAATGGGGGGATAATATTTTGATACATTAACTGATGTGAATTCCCTTCCACCACCACTCCTTCCCCTTCCCCCACTGCATTTCTTATTACACTGTACTGACCCTCTTCTCATCAATTTAGACAGTTAGAGAAGATATAGTTTGTCACAAGGGAGAGTTATCATCACAATACCAGAAAAAAAAAATGTCAAATTCTTGGCTTTTGAGTTTCAAAAGTCAAGGTCCAAATATAAAATGAAAAAGATAGGTGAAAATATGAAATCAAGTGGAACCATTGTCCCCTATCATATCTCCTTTCCTTCCCCTACCCACCCACTATCCCATACACACATACCTTCCAAGAATAGATTAGAGGTGCCAGATTGCAGCAGGGAGAGCCAGAGATCAGGATAAAAGTCAATAGGGAGCAACTGGTAGGACTCAGGGACTGACCAGAGCCGGAATTCAGAAACCCACCTCCCTCCAGTCAAAAGAGACTCATCCATCCATAACACTTGAGAACCCTGTGGACAACTAGACAACAACTCTTGGACCTTGTCCAGGAGGATCACTATAGATCTTCAGTAGAGGAAGGAAAAATGCTGCTCATCCTTCCCGCTGACATTTGGCAATGACCTCCCATCAACAGCAGCCAGAGCACAACCTGGGGACCATTCAGAAAGACTAACTCCTGTTCCTTGAGTTTAACCGTCGTTTAACAGCCTAAGGTGCTGGTAAGCCCTTGACATGGAGAGTAGGGCCCTGGAACCCTGAGGGACAGTGAAAAGATCCAAGAGTATGAAAGATGCTCCCACTTATTTCCCACCAGGCCTGTACTTAGGTGAGCCTGAGTGGACCAACTCAGGATTTCCCATATAAGGCAGGACTGTGGTGATCATCAATGCTGTTCTCCAAATATTTCTGGTCCTCTCCTTCCAGTCCCTTAGTAGAATTGTTCTTCCTGGTTCCTTGTGGTTGGGAGAAGCTATTTGACTAGTTCTGGCCTATGAATTGTGAGCAGAAGTGATGTGTATCACTTCCATGATAGTTACTTAATTGTCAGGACGAGACCCTCCAAAGCCCTCTCTTCCTGCTAGCAAGGCCACTGGCAATATTCCATATGGTGGCTTCTCGTCAGTCTAGGTCCATGAATGACTGTGAAAAGCTGAGCCCTCTTTCTAACTTGTAATGATTATGTAAGGTGAAAAGAAACTACTTGTTTTTAAGCACTGAGACTACAAGCTGTTTTCTGCAGTGTAACCGCACCTATCCTGATTGGTATTACCTCTTATAACCCATCAAATGTTCTGGAAAGCATCATGAGCGTATCTAGGAGCTGGAGGACCAGAGGAGGGATCCAATTAGAGGAGCATTTCTCACATTAATCTGGAATCCTAGTAATTATCAGGACGTCAGGTTAGAGAAGTCCATGATCAAAAAAGTAATAAGAGCTGTTATTTACTCACTCATGTGACATTAAAATATTTATTGAGAATCCACTATGTGCCAAAACTCTATACTAGGAATAGGGAGAGAGCAGGAAAGGAACAGGCACTGTTTCTATTCTCAGAGAGCTTCCAGCCTAGCAACACTCAGCAGTTATCTAATGACTGAAAATGAAACTAGGGCCGAGAGAAATTGAGAGATTTACCCAAGGTGATGCAGTTAATAAATGGTGAACTAGAACTTAAATTTGAGCTTTTTGACTCCAAATTTTGTGCTTGCGTCACTATCCGAAGCCACTTTAAAATAACAGCATCCGTATCGCTTCAAATTTGCTCAGAGAGTATGTGGAATTTAATTCTAGGCTGCCTTATACCTCCCACCTTAATGTTTGCTGATACCTGAAATTTCTTTAATAAGCACAACTTTTCATTCCATAATTAGTAACTAGCACAGGGCCTGACAAATAATAGGCACTCTCTGAATGTTTTTTTAACGAGTAAAGCACGCTTGAATGAATAAGTGAATGAAATAAAAAGGCTTAACTACTTACAACTATTGATTTAAGTATCAGATACACTCAATCTCTCTCATCCTAAACCACGACCAAATAATCACTCAACGTAGGTGTTATGCCTGATATGGAGGAATTATTTTTTGCAATATTGATGTTCTTTCCAATCCCAGTATTTCCAGTTATCTCTCCCCTTTTCTTTGATTTGGGAACCAGCTGTACTAAGTGGCATCTATAGCTCAGGGAATGGTTGTTTCAACAGAAAGGCAAAGAAAGTCTTGGAGATCTCAAAAGCTTGGACTTTGGAGTTTCAAATGTCTGAGATGACTCAGAATTTAGGGGAAAAAAACCTCAAAGAGGCAGAAAAAAGTACCCCCAGCCTCTCAGAATGCATAACATAACCCCGGACTTCAGGGAGGAGAAAAGTGTAAGGAGAAGCAGGAGTGAGTGGACATTGAAAGGCCCTGAGAAAGGGAGCGCCAATAGCCTGCCCCTGCAGTTTATTCAAGAGGAAGGACAGCAAATTCTACTCTAGCATAGTAAAGTAGCCTGTCTTGAGCCAACTCTCCTACAGATAAGGTCTAGACAAAATCTTAAAAACGACTCTCTGAAGGCAGTGGAAAGCAACTAAAAATAGGCAGAAACTGGAAGGAAGTCAACACTGGAAAAATGGAAGCATCTGTGAGTGGGTTTACCATTTTTTTGTGGCTTCTCAGCTGTGGGCAGACCCCCGTTAGTACCCCACAGGGCAGCCAAAACTTAGACAGAAACTCACCGTCATACCAGCTAAAGAATCAGAAGACATAGTTCAGAGTGACCACAGCAGCTGGAAAGTGAGAGGGCAGAATCCCAGAAATGAGAGAGCCACAGATGGGGAGCACCAAACTGTGTATCGGCTCTGCTCTAACCTTTGGCTGACCCTTGAACTAGACTCCAAGCAGCATCTACTGCAAAGAAGAATGAGTTTGACTTTTAGTTCAGCAAAGTTAACTGCCTGCTAACATTTTTAAAATATCAATGTTCTTGAGAGTAACATAGCAGAATCCAGAGTCTTGACAATGTATCATTCACAAAGGTCCAGATACAGTCCAAAATTACTAGACATTAGGAAAAGGAAAATGTAACTCATATCCAGGAGAAAAATTAGCCAATGGAGACTAACCTCAAGATGAGCCAAGTGTTGAAATAACATTAGGATGTTAAAGCAGCTATTATAACTATACTCAACAATATAAAGGAAAATATGTTTGTAATGAAGGAGTGGATAGGAAATCTCAGCAGAGAAAGAGAAACTATTAAAAAAAGAATCAAATGGAAATTCTAAAACTAAATATTTGAAATAAAAATGAGTAATTATTGTAGGTGGTATAATAGAAACCTAAGATGTGTCTGGGAAACCCAAATACAGAAGGGACTCATGGCTCCTTCCCCAACTAGAGCTCAGGGTGGTACCCAGCATGGTACGTCTGGGGAGATGGGCCTGAGGAATCCTCCAGGTTCCCTAGACCATAACATACTGTGGAACAAATAGACTGGCTCCTGAGCACCCGAGGGATGCACCAAAGAGGCAAAGAGCTATAAATAGTCCCACAAAGAGTCCCGTGGTCAGTGAAGGCACAAAAGCAACAAAAATACTCTCATGTTCTGAAAGAAGCAGGAAAGTTAGCTGAGAGACCTGGAACAACAGGAACCCTGTGACAGATCTTAGGGATAATACAGAGAGCAGAGAGCAGTATGAAACAACAATTGGCAACCAGACAATGTGAAGATGTCCCCATGGATGCCATCCTGGATGCTGATGACACAGCTCAGGCGTGTTAAATCTGCTCATGCTTTGGCACAACTCTAGGGGAACTGGGCCTATCCTGAAATTGGCTGGGAGTAAATTTCCGCCACCTCTGCTCCCCTCTGAAATGCTATTATAGAAACATAAGGTAAGTTTTATTCTTAGCACACTTGAGTACCTACTATGCTAATATAAGATAAATGTACGTGATATGAGGGGGAAGATCCGACAATTGAAGGTTGACGTTGATGATTAGCAAACGAGCATAGCAGCCTCCTTCCGCCTGTCCCCATGCTGTATAGAAGGAAACTCTAACAGTTACGAGTTATTTCCCCCTTAACTGTTAGCCTATGGTTCAGGCTCCAGAGTGTGGGCACAGCTTTTCAAGGTATCTGCTTTTTTTTTAATCTTTCCAAATATAATTTTGTATAAAGGTGCTTCCTTCCAAGAGGTTTTGTTAACTGAGATTTAACTGCCTGATATGTAGCCATTTATTCCTCTCCTATATCCCCAGCTACATGAGGGTTCTGATCTAGTCATTTCTCCATTTCCCAAAATGCCCTGGCTTGTAAAATAATATGATGAATGAATGAATGAATGAATGAACAAACAAAGGAATGGATAAATGAACAAACAGGTGAATACCATTTGTCTTAGTCCTTGCAGGCTGCTATAACTAAATACCATAGACTGGGTGGCTTATAAACAACAAACATTTATTTCTTACAGTTCTGGAGGCTGAAAAGTCCAAGATCATGCCCGCCCCAGATTCAGTGTCTGATGAGGGCCAGCTTCCCAGGTGATCACCTTTTTGCTATAACCTCACTATGGTGGAAAGGACGTGGAATCTCTCTGGGGTCTCTTTTATAATGGCACTAATCTCATTCATGAGGGCTTCACCCACATGACCTAATCACCTCCCCACCTTCTAATACTGTCACCTTGGGAGTTAGAATTTCAACAAATAAATTTGGAGGGGACACAAACATTCAGACCATAGCACCATTCATACAGGGAACTAATATATATTGGATTAATTATGTTTCTTGCAAAGCCTGCTCTTTCCTCCTTCCTGACTCATTTTGTTCTCCCCACCCCTTTTTGAGACTCAGTTAGAGGGCTTAAATGTCAGTGGCTGCAGACTTGCTTTCCTCTCTCCCATCATCAGCCATCTCCCTACTCAGCTGAAATGGAGGTTTTGGTATGGAACCCTCCGTCAATCACCACTGAGGCCTTTGCTCTCAGCCCTAGAGTTTCCAGGCCCAAGTACCAAGAGTCAGGCTGACAGCCCTGGCAGTCTAGGGAAAGAGCATGAGAGGCTTTTTAACAGGCCTAAATCCTGATTTTGGCACCTGGCCTCAGCTAAGCAACAGCTGGATGGCAATAGGCCAGATTCAAACATCTGCCTTCTTCTCCAGGCATTAGTATCAAGCATCTTTGCTAATGCTACAATTAAGGAATTATCAGTATTTTACAAGTGTTATCACTTCTTGAAAAGACAGCTAGTTAAGTCACGCAGGTCAAGACATAACAAGGCAAGGTCATAGTCTCATTCATTCTTGCCCTTTCCTCTCAAGGTCATTATACTCATCTGATTATCTAAGAGGGAAACTCTGATTCCAAAAGCCACCTCTGCTCTTGTCTTTCTCTAATCCCAGTTAGAGGCTCTAACCAAGAGTCTATAAGTAAACTTCATTTTAAAGAATTGAGAGTGCGCCAGCCAGGGTTCTTGTTGCATATCAGAGATGGGCTCTGGTTATTTTAAGGAGTAAAGAAAATTATAAAAAGGCTTTGGGCAGCTCACAGAATCTATGGGAGCACTGAGGAACCAGGCTCTGGCAGTGTGGCTAATTGTGTTTTCCAAAGGTGGCCTGCAACGGTATCTTCTGCCCCGCATGCTCTTCCGGAACTTGCCATTCCCCCATCAAAAGGTGGAGTCTAATTCCTCTCTCCTTAATCTGAGCAGTTTGTAAACAATAGAATGTGGCATAAGTAAAGCTGCAACATCTGTAGCTAAAAGGTAATGCAGCTTCCACTTAGAGAGCTGGAGTTCACTCATGAAACGTTCAGCTACCCTAAAAGCCATCCAATTGCTTTGAGGCCACCATGTTTTGAGGAAGCTCAGACTAGCCCACACGGAGACCACACAGAGTGGACCTGAGACCACATGAAGAAAGAAAGAGATGCCCAGCCAGCTCCAGGCCACTCCAGCCTCTCACTGACTTAAACTGCATGAGAGACCCAAGCCAGAACCACCAAACCCAGCCTTCCCAAAAAACTGACCCACAAAAATCATGAGAAGTAGCAAAATGGTGGTTGTTTTAAGCCATTGGGGTTTGGGCTTATTTGTCATGCAGCAATAGCTCACCAGAACAGTCAGGAACAAAGGAATATAAGAAAAGTTCAGAAACAGTTCATTCAAGCAAGACCCTCTCAGCTTGATTTCCTTCACCTCCTGAGACTTCACATTGCTGAGTTCCTGGTTCTAGAGAGATCTACAAGAGAATGAGCAATGAATGGAAAATTTGACATTTCCGTGGCATACAGATTGTCTTCTTAAGTGTAAAGTTAATAATCAGAAGTAAAAATCCCCCAAAACAGTCTCCTCATCTGCTTCCTGCCTTTCCTACTTGTTTCTACTACAAAGCGAAACTAAGCCAAAGATACCAAGTGGTATTTTGTCTAGATAGGCATCCATTTTGTGACTATACCTTCTTTTTAAAAAATGGGGCTATATTTTCAGATGCTCATTTTCATGTTTTAAAAATGTTGGTTGAAATACGCAAGAAAAGTATCCATAAGCCCTTTAAAACACACATACACATGCACCTTTGTGGGACTTGCATATTAAGACTCATCAATCCCCAGGTCATCTAGAGAGAGAGCCCTTTGGCCCACAAGGGGACAATGACAGTAAGTATTCCTGCTACTTTTTGAGAACCACTAGCTTACCTCACATTCAAGTTCCTATTTTTTGGTTCTCATTATGACATTTAGAAGACGCATTCATTAGTATTTTTACTTAAACAAAACTAAGACACAGTTAATAGCCACTTCAGGATTTTCAAAGCCTGACATCTGGGAATTTCCCGGAAAGCATTACTAATATTACAAGTAAATGTGTTCAGGAGGGAAACTACAGCCCCTGACGCATCTGCCTGACCACACAGTAAGTAGAGTGTCAAGTGTCATCTATTCCTGATACGTAAACCCTCCCGGGTGTTGGTGGAATGACAACGATAACCCACAAATGCCAGTGTTGTCCCATTTCCAGATGGTGGAAACCTGAAGCAACAGCTTTTCCAAGTGTGTTTGCCAGCAGGACTATCAACAGATGTTGCCAGAACTTGGCTTCTTTGGGCTGCTAAACAGGACCAGGGAAGATCAGGCCATAAAACACATTCGGATAAAGGCTAAGAACTGATGCCTTAGGTTGTGGTCCAGATTCTGTTGCTGAACAACAAATCACTCCAAACGTATTGGCTTAAAACAACAACAACCGTTTTTTTAATCTCTCCTAGTTTCTGTGCATCATGAATTCGGGGAGGACTTGGCTGGGTGGTCCTGGCTCAGGGTCTCTCATGTGGCTATAGTGTGATGGTGACTGGAGCTGGGACCGGGCAGCTGGAGCAGGTGTGGCTGGCCAGCAACTCTGTCTTTCTCTCTCCCTGTAGTCCCAGGCCCTCTCCAAGTGGTCTCTCTTCATGGGCTGATCAGAGTACTCCCACGGAGGCTGAAGGTTTACAGAGTGAATATTCCATGAGCAAGGCAGAAGCTCCACCACCTCTTACGACCTAGCCTCAGAGTCACATAGTGTCAGTTACACCATATTCAGTTACTCAAAACAGTCATACATCCATCTAGATTCAAGGCAAGGGACAGAGACTCCCCTCTCAATGAGAGAAGTCACATTGTAAGAGGAGCATGTGGGATGAGAGACATCGGGCTGCCGTCTTTGGAAATTACCATTTGCCACAGGTCAGGTTCCCTAGAAGCAGAGCTTGAAATAGGGATTCTTGTGCAAGGCATTTATTAAGGAATAGGGAAGGAGGAGAAGCTAAGCAAGGATGTGGTTTCCAGTGAAGTCTGGCCTCAGCCTGATCTTGCAGGGAGCTCTGGAGCATACGTTGTTCTGCAGCATCTGTTCCTCCTTGAGGCAAAGAACTAGGGCTCTTGTGCACCCACATCAGCCATCCACTAGCTCAGGGAAGCCCCAGGGGAGGGGTCGTAACTCCCAGGTACCTCATCAAAAGCCAATTCGAGTTGTCCAAGGACATTTCTCAGGCAAAGATTAACACATGAGCCTTTAGCAGCAGCCAGTAAAAGAACTGCTGAGGTTCTGGGTGGGGCGCAAGGGCCTCTGCTAAACAGGGATATGAGGGCATCTTCAGATGCTAATTTCTACAGAGACTGGCAGGTGAGGACCTGAGTCTCAGGTCAGTCCTTAGGATGGGAGACATCGAAGGGTTGAGCGGGAGGTGCATTCACGGCACGTCCAAAGTGTCTAATCCAAACAGAATTTGGGGACCCAGTCAGAAAATATGTAGAGTTCAGGACAGGAAATCCACTTAAATTGGCTTAAGCAAAAAAGGAAATGTATTGGGTCATGAAATGAGAAAGTCAGTAGACTTTCCAGGCTGATCCAGGGCTCAAACAGTATCTTCAAGATTTAGCTTTCTCTCTCTGTCAGTTCTTTCTGCCTTTTTGTGGGCTCTGGTCTTAGGAGGCTTGTCCCTTTTGGTGGCAAATGGTGCCAGTAATGCCAGGCTCATATTGTCTCCTCTCAGCAACCTCTGTGGAGAAAGGGCTTTCCGTTCCCTGTCATTCTTACAAAAGTCCCATCACTGAGTGTCACTGACTTTTGAGTAGCCTGACTTGGTTACATGGCCGTCTCTGAATCAACTTCTGTGGCCCAGGTGATGTGATGCTCTGATTGGGCAGGACTGAGTCACTCGCTCCCCCTGGGGGCTGAAGATGAAGTCCATTCCCCTAGAACCACAAGGAGCAGCAGTACAGGAGAGGCAAAGCTACAGGAAAATCAGGGAACAGTTACCAGAAGAAGAGGGACAAGACCAGACAGGGAAGATACCCCTAGCAAAGGAAAGCAAAGACCATAGGGGAATCCAGTCACTGGGGACTAGGACAGCAAGGCTAAAATGATCATGGCAGGCCCACAGACTCCATTCTGAGTCACATGCCCCTGAGCCTAGGTTGCATCGGATTCCTCTGCCCCCGGACAATCTTGATTCCAGAATTTGGAACCAGAGTCACACAGTGAAGACTTAATCACCCAGGAGAGGCTGTGTGACTCCAGCTTTGAGGCTGGAGGGATTTGAAAGCAGGAGGCCAAGAAGTTGTTACAATTTTATTCTCCAGCTAGACCAGAGATCCTTAGTGACCACACAAGTTTTTAAAACCTCTAACTGTAGATTTTGTTTGATCAAATCTCAAAGAAAGGTTAGAGGTTTGAAAAAAATAAGATTTATGAATAAAGTCAAAGAAATTGGTGTTAATTAACCAGGGAAAACAAAGGGAAACACACACATACACCACAGACATGGAAAAGTATTTTAATTAAATCATCTTCCCTATTTAAAAGGATGGTAAGTAGCCATTCTTGAGCTCTACTGAGGAAGAAATAAAAAGCAAATGGGCTTAATCGCAGCCCTGGGGAATCAAACATGAGAAGGAATTCTTTGCTCAGCATTGGCCTAAATTTTAAGCTCTATTTAGTTGTAAGCTTCCTCTGGGTAAACGAACTGTGTCTTCTTCATTTTCCCCAAAGTTTGAAAGGACGGGTAACTGAAAACTCTAAGAGGAAAACAACCAGAGAAGTAGACCTGTATCAAATTCTACGAGGTTTTTTTTTTTTGGTAAGGAAGGTTGGCCCTGAGTTAACATCTGTTGCCAATCTTCCTCTTTTTGCTTGAAGAAAATTGGCCATGAGCTAACACCTGTGCCAGTCTTCCTCTATTTTGTATATGGGATGCTGCCACAGCATGGCTTGATGAGTGGTGTATAAGTCCATGCCTGGGATCCAAACGCATGAACCCCAGGCTGCCGAAGCAGAGTGCACGAACTTAACCACTATGCCACCAGGCTGGCCCCCAAGTTCTACAACCTTTGAGATTTTATTTACGGCTACATATGAATCTAACTTACCCATTGTATCAGTTAGGAATATTTTGGCTGCAAGTATCAGACAACCTGACTTTAGTGATTTAAACAAATTGATTGATTGTTTTTCTTTTTTTTTTTAAAGATTTTATTTATTTATTTTCCCCCCAAAGCCCCAGTAGATAGTTGTATGCCATAGCTGCACATCCTTCTAGTTGCTGCATGTGGGACACGGCCTCAGCATGGCCAGAGAAGCGGTGCGTCAGTGCACGCCCGGGATCCGAACCCGGGCCGCCAGCAGCGGAGTGCGCGCACCTAACCGCTAAGCCACAGGGCTGGCCCAATTGATTGTTTTTCTTACGTAACAAAAAGTCTCAAGGCAACAGCTGCTGGTCCTAGTTTGCAGCTCACGATTCTTTTGGCCTTTCCCTCATGGTTATAAGATTGCTGCTGCAACTCCAGGTATCATATCCATCTTCCATCAGAAAGAAGAAGGAAGACGGAAGAAACAAACCTATGTCTGGAAAGTATATACTTTCCCAAGAACCACAGAGTAAACCTGCACTTATGTTTTATTGATCAGATTTATGTAACTTGGCCATCTCCAGCTGAAAGATAGCTATAGGCAAGGGGTTGAGAATGGCAGTTAGATCAGCCAGATCCATGGCGCTGCATTATTTTTGCAAATACATACCTGTGAACACAGTGCGGACAAGCAAATATTTGTCCCAGGCAATGGCTTCACTCCTGGAATTTAGGCAGACCACTAGTCTCTCTTACACAATCTCAGCTTTCCAAGTCAACTAACCATTCATATTGGCTTTGCATCTTGGTTTGGGGAGTGCTTCTCCCCAGACTTCATCATCCGATTCTAGTGGGACTGTTGATCCCAGGAGATGGATGTCTTGGCCACAGGTGTAGGCACATGACCTAGGCCCAGCCATTCAGAATAACTCCATCAGCCGTTCCAGTGATTAGTCTGTAAGTGGTCATGTGACCCTAGCAAACCAATCAGAGTTATTCCCTAGGATTTTCTATTTAGAGTTAGAGAAAAAGAAGTCATCATTTTTGGTGATAGAGCTGGAAATGTGCTGCTGGAAAATATCTTCCCCACCACGTGGAGAATGCACGTCTTTAGAAGGAGACAACCACACAGAGATGAGCAGAGTTTGGAGAGTGTGTTGGAGCAAGACAGGAAGACCAAGCTACAATCTTGTTGAAGTCTCTGAACCCAATCGTGAGTGGACTTCCACTTATGTGAGCCATAAATGCCCCTTTTTGTTCAAACTGGTTTAGTTAGATTTCTATCCACTGTGCCTGAGAGTCTTGATTAATTAAGTGGTGGCACAAACACCCAATAATGCAAATACTACTTATTTGGAATTAAGGAAGGAGTTTGCCACGGGGAAATGGGAGAAATGCTTCATGTACTTATATTGAGCTAATAAGATTTTTAAAACAAATATCAGAGTATGCAAATGCTGCTGTTAAACAACTACAACTTCTGTAATTGTTTCCTGTCTTTTCATAGAGGCCGTTTAAAGCCCTCTAAGATGAGCTGAGTATGCTATTTGCCTCTCTACTATGATTACTTTGTATACTGGAAAATGCTGTTATAGGAGGGACCTCAGGATGACAGCCTGGTCAGATGGGGATGGGCTGAAATAGGAGCGAGACATCCGAGTTCCCATCTGTGCAGCACTACTTAAGTGCTGTCTGGACTAGTAAAAGTTACTTGGCCTCTTTGGGCTTCAGTTTCTTCATCTGTTCAACCAAAGACCTGCACTAAAGTCTTCTGAGGCCCATTTCGCCTCTACTGTTCTGTGTCGATGTGATCACTTAGACTGACTCCCGATTTTACCCATAAGGCCCAGGGGCTTACCAGGTCCCACAGTGAGGCCGCAGTCTAGAACTGAGACCTCCTGACTCCCAGACCATCCTCCAAGTCAGACTAACTTCCTCGTTGATTACAGGAGAGTAGTAGGGTGCTAATGGGTGGACAGGACTTACTTTCATTTGTTGCAGGGCACCTGACTATTTAACTCCCTGTGGCCAAGCATGAAGAAGAAGGCCTAGGTCATAAGCTCAGTCCCCATGCGGGCCACTTAACTTCCCTCTCTTCACAGCACAAGAGTGACTCCCGTGACAGGCTGCTGTCTTGCAAATGCCTGCGCTTGGCACAGAAGGGCCAGGAGAGAGAGTGTAAATGCATCCTGGAGGCCTTTTGGGGCATAACGGGAAAAAGTCATTTGGTGTCCACGTAGTATGGCGTGGGGCTCTGAGCGTATGAAGGAGATGCATTACAAAATCATCATCCTAGTGGGAGGTCAGACACCAAGGAGGGTCAGCCACCTCCCTAGCCCCACTGTCACACCAACAAGGACAGTGTAGTGAGGAATCCACTAAGGCAGGGGTGGGGGCATGAGCTGGGTCAGTATCTCTCCACAGTCTTGTCTAGGGTGTGCTCCAGAATGATTAAAGCAAAAAGGAGGAGACATTCAGTGCTCAAGTGTGCTTGAAAAGTTCGATATTCAATAGATTTGATGATGTAGACAGAGCCTTTAAGGTCCTCAGCTCCTGAGATCTACTGAGGAGATTTTCTTTCCATGACAGTCAGTCACTTGCTCAGAGTTACGCCACCAAGTTGACTAGGAAATCCCTTCTCAAAGGAACGCTTTGGTTGATAAATATATCTTGGAGAAATGCTGAACTAGGTGATCCCACTAGATCAGAGTTTTCCAAACATTTTTGGCTATAAAAAATACGTTTCACCCCATGACCTGGTACAAACACACTTATATGTAAAGAACTATAACAAAACATTCAGGACACAAAACTGACCCCTTCTTCCTGTGACATATCCTGATATTTGCACCCTGTTCTGCTCTATTCAGATTCAGTTTCTTTTTTTTTTTTTTTTTTTAATGGTGGTTGAGACCCACTCAGTTGACCTAGTAATGGTCACAACCACAGTGACCACTTTTCGTGGCTATTTGTGAAGTGCCTAGAACTTTGCTTCCTCTGTGTGCAAGGTGTTGTGTGTGCTGCTTTCTTGTCCTAGAAAAGATAGGAGAAGCTACACAAAACAGACTGGCAGTTCCTTCACCCGTCAGCGAGCCACCTGTGGAGGCAAGACGTTGAAGTAATGGCAAGATGAACAGCAGTGCAGGCGCTCGGGAGCAACATAAGTCAGCACTAGAGGGCAGCACTAGGCCGTCAGGGTGGAACTTCAGGCCAAGTCTGGGCTGGCTTGCTCACTCATTCATTTATTCCCTCCCTCTGTGTGAGTCTGGGAATCTCAGAAGCAGAGGATCTTCTGAAACGCAGAGGCCAAGATGGGATACAACTTGCAAGGATTTTGTTAGAGGAAATGCTGTGCTAGAGAAAACGGGGAGGGAGCAGGAAAGCCGTGGAGAGTGGTCAAATGGCGATGCAAGTCTGAGCCAGTGGAAGAGAGAGGCAAGGAAGACTGGGTGAAGACCACTGCGAAGGTTCGGCAAGTTCTGTTGGGGAATCCTTCAGCCAAGGTCAGCCCTCCAGGGGGCCCCGTGTCTCCTGGCACAGGACTGGCTTAGTGTTCTGCTGCACTCAGTCACTGGTTGGGAGCAGCCCACACTAGGTGTGGCCTCCAGCCCAGAGCACAGCAATGAGGCCCTTGGTCCCCTGTGCGCCCTGTGCTGGGAGGTGGCTGAGCGCTTTCTCATGGCCGCCACACCCTCCTTCCTCTTTCTCCTTCCTTCAATTGACATCAAGTGGTGCCTATCCTAAGCCAACTACAGTGCTAGGGACTGGAGAGACAGTGGTGAGCCAAACCTATCCCTGCCTCCTTGAACCCACAGTCTGGTGGGGATGCAGACACGAGGGAAGAATTCCACCAGAGGAGGTAGGAACGCAGTAAAAGTTCTTTGAGTGAACGAGTGAATGAAAGCATTACACAGAGTCTGAAGTTATTTGTCCTACTTAAGTATTGATTTGTTTTCTGACATTTCATTATGAACATTTTCAAACCCACTGAAAAGTTGAAAGAATTGTACAGTGATTGCCCATGTACCCTCCACCTAAATTCTACATTTGACAGTTTACTATGCTTGCTTTATCACATATCTAGCCATCAGTCCATCCATCCATGGATTGGATGGACTGATTATTTATTTTTTATTTTTATTTTTTGTGAGGAAGATTGTCCCTGAGCTAACATCTGTGCCCATCTTCCTCTATTTTGTATATGGGACACCTCCACAGTGTGACTTGAGGAACGATGTGTAGGTCTGCGCCCGGGATCCGAACCCACGAACCCCGGGCTGCCGAAGCACAGCACACGAACTTAACCACTACGCCACTGGGCCAGCCCCTCCATCTTATTTTTTGATGTATTGCCAAGTCGCAGACACAAGGACACTTCACCCCTAAACATTTCAGCATGCAAATCATTAACTAGAACCCGATATTTGTTTGTATATGCCTTTTTACTTTTCGAGGTAAGATTTACATTCAATGAAATGCACAAATCTTCATTGTGCCCCTAGAGGAATTCTGGCAGATGTACCCAAACCTCTATGAAGATACAGAACATTACCGTCACTCCAAGAAGTTCCCTCAAATCCCTTCTCTGTCATTCCCTGCCCAACTCTCCAGAGGCAACCACTATTCTGTTTTTCTATTCTACCATAGATGAATTTTGCCACAATTACATGGAATCATATGTTCTGTACTCTTTTGTGTCTGGCTTCTCGTCACTCAGCTGGTGGTTCTGAGACCCATGCCTGTTGCTGTGTATATGAGCTGCTCACTTCTTTCATTTGCTGAGCAGTGTGCCTTGGTCTGAATAGGCCAGGGTTTGTTTATCCACTCTTTTGTCGATGGACTGTGCTGTTTCCAGTTTGGAGCTATTATGAATAAAGCTGCTATGAACAATCTTGCTAAGTACTTATTTTTTATTATAACACAAGCTAAAATGTCATGAACTTGAAGCCTCAGTAAAAATCTCCAACTAAGCCTGATGGTGTTTGGGATAGAAAAATAAACACAGAGCTACCCTTTGTGGTGGACTCGCAACGTGCCAGGCCGTCTGCTGAGAGTTTTCCTTCCTTCAGTCCTTCTATTTCATCCCTGCAGCCCCGTTTTCCAGGTTAGCAGACCCAGGCTTAGAGCAGGGAAGTGACTTGCCCGGGCTCTAATAGCCTGTGCGGGGCAGACCCTGTTCTGCCTTTGGAAAGTGGCGTGAACATCAGTAGCGAGAAAAGGCCAAGAAAAGGTGAGTGTAGTGTTTTGTTTCGTCAGTTCTCACACTGTGTTAGGATACTGACATGGTTTTTACTTGCCTTCTGTGATGGACCTTGGTTGCAACAAGGGAATGCGGAGAGCCAAGGATTACAACATGAGAAAGACTGTTTCTTCACTGAGAAATCTTCAGGGACAGCAAGGAACTTAAAAAAATTAATGATATGTTTTAAAAAAACTTTCTTATTACGAAATAGCAGAAAAGAACAAGAGCTCCACAAGACAAGTGCTTGTTCAGGTTTTTGTCCATATATAAAAGCAGATATAACCAAATTGCAACGTTTTGTCAGGAAACTTCCTTTTCTAAAGGAAGGAAGGAAAGATTTAAGAGTAGTGTTTATCTAGTATGCTCTAAGTGCCAGGAAGACCCTCTGCTGGGTAACTTACATACATTTAACTCATTTCCTCTTCCAAGCAACCTCCATAGCCGTTCTCCCCTTTTCCTTAGTAATAGAACTCCTGAGTTTTAGCTAGACAAGTGGGCTCACAGAAGGAAGACATTTCTCAGCTTCCTTGGCATCTATGTTTTGCATATGATTGAGTTCTGACCAACGAGATGTAAACAGAAGGGGCATGTACAACTTCCAGAAAGAAGGGCAGTGTGCGCTCCTTTGCCCCTTCCTCCTTCCAGATGAATGGAAGCAGATGTAATGGCTGGAGCCAGAGCAGCTCTTTAGGACTATAAGGTAGAAGAAATGTGGTGAGAGTGGCAGAACAAAAATATAGAAAGCCTGGGTGCTTGATGACCATGGAGCCACTGTACAACTCCCGGACTGCACATCTCCAGATTTACGTGAGAGAAAAATATGTTTATGTGAGAGAAAAATACAATTCTCTTGTTTAAGCTACTGTTAGTCTGTGTTTTCTGTCATTCTAGCTGAATCTAAGCCTGCTATAGAAGTTATGGCCATCCGTATTTTACAGATGAAGAGACTGGGCCTCAGGTTTACATAGCTGGGGTACACTCTGGTTTCTTGAGGAGAATAACACCCCGCCTTTGGGGTTGACTGATTCCCCAAAGCTGATAAAGTTGAAGTGCCCAAAAATATCTCCTTCAGGTTTCACTGACCAGAGGCATGCCGTGTGCCCACAGACGTGGGCAGCATGCCACACCTTCCTTACAGGTCAGCCCTGAAGAGGCGTCAAATCACTGTGGGAGTGAGGCCGGGTTTCCAAGAGCGGCACATCTGGGCATGTGACTCTGAGGAAGTTACTTAGCATCCCAAACCTCAGTTTCTTCTTCTCTAAGATGGGGATGATAGTAATGGTATCTGTGACAAAGTTGTTGGGCTGACTAAAAGAGAGTGCTGGGCACTGATTAAATGACCAATAATTGGTAGTTTTTATTATCAGACCCTGGGGCTGGGCTAATTTATTATTATAATATTATAATAATAAAATTTTTTAAATTTACTTTATTTTTTCCCATATCTTCCTTTCTTCCATTTTGAGGCCTACCCCCTCTAGTCTCCCTCCCCAAACAAGATTAAACAAACATCCATTTTTGTCTTTGCAGACTGGGCTCCCCCCCACCCTCCCCTCTGCCCACACAAATCCCTTATCCAGTCAACTGCACCTTAGACTCAGCGAGGAACAAAACATGCCCTGCGTGGTTGTCAAACCCCAGCCATGGGCCAAAGTTTTCAGGCACAAGACAGTTTCGGCAAGAAATCTGATGTTCTTAAAATCAGGACTAGTACCTACTACATTTCCAGGGCTCATTCTCAACGAGAGTTGGCTCAAAAAAAAAAAAAAGAACAAACCAACCAACCATAAGGCAGCAAAATTTGTCTTTAAAGCCATCCTCCAAATCAAACACTCTCTCACAGGTGCCTGCAAGCCCACATCCAGGTCCCTGGGGGCCATCCTCTGTGGGTCTGTTTAGCAGGGAGATTCCAGCACAACTTCTGTCCGGGTCCTATTCCCGTGGCCCCTGCTCTCTGACGAATGAATGCTGATGTGATAACCAATACTGCGCGGATTACTGCACTAGTTCCCCACCTGCAGGCTATGAGGTTTTGCTCAGGGGCAGGGGGCACACACAGTTTTTGCAAGGAGATCCTAAAATCCATCCGCATGCCTTATTGTCCAATAACTCAATCTCTTATGTGTCTCTCACAGGGCTATACCACTAATTTTCAAATGTATGTATGTGCTACGTGACGAATAATAGTTCATTAAAAAGCCTTATATAAGCACTAGATAATCAATAGATACTAAATACACACTTCCTATCATGCAAGAGTTAAATCCCTAGCTTAACGCTATTTGACAAGAACTTGCAGAAATAGTCCCACAGCTAGTGATTCTCACGGTGGAGTTTCAGACATAGAAGCAGTCCGAAGAATGGATACTTGGAGGCCACCAGATCATTTGGTCACCTTCAAATCACACTGAGATGGGAGCTCAGCTTGTGTGCAGTGCAGCTTTACTGAGAAACACAAACCCAGAGCCTTAGGCTGGGGCTGCTATGCCCAGGGAGCAGAGCGTGCACCACCTCCTTCACTCTCCTTGTGTGGAAAAGAGGGCCCGGCCCCACGTGCATGAAGCACCCATTGCCCAACAGTCATAACCACGGCAGCAAGGAGAGGGAGCAGAAAGAGTGAGGGCACTAGCAGTGGGAACGAGTGCTTGCTGCTGACGCTTTTGTTTCAGCCAGGGCTATCTGATTGCAAGCAAGAGAAACCAACTGGAGACAACATAAGCCAGAAAGGAAGTACTAGAAGAAAAGCTGAAGAACCAGGCCTTAGGAAAAGATAGAAGGGGGATCGAGGTAGCAGATACTTTAGGAGAGCTCCAACCATTTCCCATCTATGTGGTACTTTACCAAGACTGGGATTCTTTGGGAGGAGCATAGGACTGGCTAGAAGAGAGCAGCATACCTTGAGTGGTAGCCTCCTCCTAACGCTCCACCAAGACCGGGGGAGGCATGTGTCTCAAAGAAAACAAGGGTGCTGGCACCAGAAAAGGCGGGAAGGATGCTGAGCATGGAGGAAACAGCAGATGTTTGTTCTTTTCCTAGGACTCCATCTCTCCACCTGTAAAATGGGAATAACCTTAGCTACGCTGTGAAAATTTAATAAGATAACACACAACGTAGTGTGGCACATGGGAAGTGACTCATACGTAACAGTCTCCAAACCTTTCCTCCAGAGAATGAAGACATTGTCATTGGCTCTGTAAGGAATGCATCCCCGGCACAGATGGAAGAATTTTCAAGTGCAACCGCACCATTTTACGGATCTCCTGAACCTCAGCCTAGAGCAAGCAGCAGATCTCTGCACATTTGATCCATCACTTCTTGCTAGGGCAATAAAAAATAAACTGAGTTTTGCATGAGTCCTTTCTTGTAGGCAGGCTGGGGCCCTGAAGGAAGTCAACCCAGTGGCCAATTCATCTGAAGGCAGAAGCTAATAGAGTTGTTATTCGTTTCCGATATTAAAGATCTCCCTCTGGCACCTGGCGTTCTTCATGATGCATGGACAACTGCCCACTAAGGAAGCTACTGCAGCCTGAACAATTTTATTCTAAAATCATATCAGTTTGTTTTTATTTTCCACTGGTATAAACACACGTATCCCTTTCCCTTAAAAAAAAAAGTGACTATAGGTCAAGGTTGCATTTTGCCTATGCATTTTTCAACTGTTGGGATCGCCAGTTCCAGTCTAGATGTGGGCACTTCCCAGGCCCTGCTTGATGGATGGGCTTGGGTGTTTTCTTGATTCTTTCTTGGCTCTAATTTTTGCCAACTTACACATTTTTGCTTAGTTTCAACATCTTCTTTCCATCAAACCAGACATTTCTGTTGCTTCACCATTTCAGGGTTTTTTTCCCTTGTCAGAAGTATGAAATTTGACAGATAATTTACTGATAAAAAGTTATTAAAAGATGAGGCCATTGCAAGTTATGAGCTTCATAATCTAGCTCTGGCGAATTTGTTTGAAATAATAAACTACAATATCCTTTCATCTTTCAGTGTTTTTTTTTTTCTTAATGTTAAAAATAAGTGATAATGCTGGCATTTTCAGCCTGTTAAGGATTTTGGTTTTCATCCTAAGAACAATGGGAAGTCATTGAATGATATTTGACAGAGGATAAAGTGACTAGATTTGTGTTTTTAGCAGATTTCTCTAGCTTTTGAAAGTGGATTGGAGAATGGGGATAGGGTGACAATGGAGGCAACTAAAGCAGATTAAAGCCTGTGTTAATATGGGCAGGAGATAGTGGCAACCCGAACCAAGATGGTGCCAGTAGAGTTGGAGAAAAGTAGATAACTCGAGGAAACTGACTGAATGAGGTGATCAGCACAGACAAAGCTGAATCAAAAATTAAAAAGGTAAGCTAAATAATTCCATACACAAAAAGACAGAATTGCATTTCTAGTTACCTTCTTCAAAGCAAATACTAGTGGCAAAATATAGCCACTGGTGTTGCATCCGTTTCCTTTGCGTTTACCTCCAAGGTCAAGAAAGGCAACATCCAAGACCTAAATTCTTAATGATTTTAGATGATAAATGAAGTTTATTTAAAATAGACAGTGTTAAATAACTAGCCTCTCAAAAGTTTCAGGAAAAATCCATTCTCCCTCTTCTTTACCACAGACACACTTGAAATTGAACAGTAAGCATATTTAGGAAAGAAACATTCTCTTTATGTTTTTTTCTCCCAAAATGGATGATGTTCTTACGCAGAGTTATAAGTGTCAGAATAAAGAATGCCCATGAGGTTGGATTGTACAATGTTTTAGTAAAGTGAGATAAACATTCTCAGAAGCATGATTGCGGCTTTGAAAAAACACACAATTTTCCGCAGAAGAGTTTTCTTTTGGGAACAGAAACTTTTCTTTATAATTTTTGCAGCCACACATAGATGAAGATTATGAAAAAGGCATAATATATCAATTATGAAAACATGGCTACATTTTAAGAGAACACAGACTTTTTCCAGATACATCTTAAATCTTCAACTCTGGAATTCTAGATTGAGACAGGGATGAGTGCTCTTGTTTCTAAAATCACTCTGATTTCCTTCTTGTTAAGCATTTTGCACTAGTAACACTATAAATTAGCTCAAAAAAGTGTCAGTAGATAAAAATCTGTTTAGAAAAGGGCATCATATTAGTTAAGCTATCTGCTTAATACAATATTTTTAAAAATACAAATTTTTAATAAATAAAAAAAAACAAACTCTGGCTCTCTTGGACAAAGAGAGAAGTAACTGGAAGGAAATCTGGGGCTCATTGACTTGACGGTGGATTGGGGTCCCAGAGCCAAAGGGGTTCTGAAGAGGCCCATGTCGCAGGAACCACCCGGTGCACACCCTCCTTAGCCCGCAGTGCACTGTGACCACCACTTGTCCCATGGTTTTCAGGTTTCAGAGCCTGGAGGAAAAGCTGAGCCCAAGTGGCAGGGCCTTATTCCCTGGCTGTGTTCCCACCTCCCACAGCCCCACACAATGGAAAAGCCCTCAAGTGGGGACAGTCACAGAGCGGAATGGATGCCAGACAGCCTTTGAATGACCAATGTCCACTCCAGGGCCACCTCTCAAATTGTTCTTTACTGGGTTCCTTGGGTTTGACTGATTTATCCAAAATAATTATTAATTCAGATCCTACTAATTTGATATGGTAAGAACTCATACAGGGGACAGAATGGAGTTTAACAGTGGCATTGACAAAAACAAAAAAGGTTTTTAATAAGTGAAAGGTATCAATAAAATAGAAGACTGCTTAACTACTTAAGAGAATTAAATGTTTTGGAACCCTGATGAATTTTATTCGTAGTCAAACCACATAAGTAGGTAAGCTACAGGGGCTGAAACTGGATGTTCAAGGTGTAACTGATTCTTTATCTCTTAAAACTCAGCTTCTAAATGGCAGTGCTTACATGTGTTTCTCAACTGCTTTTGAGCAAAGTTTGACCTAAAAAAAAAAAAAGAAACTTGATTATTCAGACTCGGCACTAATTCAGGCTTTCCTTCCCACCAACAAGCTCCTTTTAAGATGGTCCCTTGAGTCATTAGTATTTTCATAAATATTACAATAACAAAGACTGCTTATGTTTGTATAGTACTTCTCAAAATATTTTCATGGTTAGTACCTTATCCAGTTTCCACCACCATAAGGTATACAAGGTGGATAAATTATTCCCATTTTACAGATGATGACCCTGACATTCAAGGAACTTACTCCAGGTCAAAGAACCAGTAAGTGTCCAGGGTTCTTTCCCTTATACTTCCCATGGTTCCTTGTTGCTGTGTTTTTATTTTTTCATAGCTCACCTCTTATTTTATTACTGTTCCAGAAGCAAATCCCAAATCTGAAATAATGGAGGAAATCAATGCCAAGCCTATTCATCAGCAAATGTTTACTGAGCCCTGCTGTATTGGTGAGAAAACAAGCTAAGCTGTTGTAACAAAGAAACCCCAAGTACAGCAGCTCAAATGAAACAGAAATTTGTTTCTCTCTCACATAACTGCCCAGGGTAGTGGGCAATTCAGGGTGGTTCATCTAGAGACCCAAGTTCTCTTTGGCTTGCCCAATTTCTGGGGCAGAGATTCCCAAATTCTTTTGGTTCACAGCTGCCTTAGCATCTCAGTAATTTTTCATGGCACTTCTAGGTCAAAAGAAATACCCAGAAGATTTGTTTATTAATTAGTCAGGTCCAAATAATTTAATAATTATGTCTTAATAACTTAGTAGCAACAGGAAAAAATGTAACACATATAGATTGAAATAGAGAGTATTTTTATTTCATTTTTCAATAACCACAACTTCTTAATAGTGGGTTGTTGTGCCTGATGGGCATTATACAATGTCTTAAACCTTGGACTCAGATTGAATACCACCATCACATCCTATTCCACATTGAATTTTGCATAGACCACGCTTTTTGTCATAGCAACCATCTGAAAGCCAGCTTCACAAAGAAATGATGTCATGATCTAATATTGAAACTGTGAGCTTTCTTGAGCAGTAGTTTTATTCAGTATCTGAGAGAGGTTAATGAGTTTCCCTCAAAAATCTAAACTTTCCTGTAGTGCTCCTATGGATTCACTGAGGCAACTCAGGGTGCCTCGGCACACAGTTTGAGAACCACTATCCTATAGTGTTGTCCTTGTCCCCTTGGCTGCATGAATCACTGCACTACACCTAGGTATGGCTTCTTCTGGAGTGGCAATGCCTTCCGACCTCTCTGGCAGTCACCTCCTCAGCTCTTCCTAGATTCATGTCATTACATATCACCCCAGGGGGCACACTAAGAGGAGTGAGTGCTAATGAGTTTACCAGCAATTTCCTTGCTACCATTCCTCAGCCTTTGGGGACCAAGCTTCCCCACTCCTTCTTGCCTTACCCCGGTGAAGAGCCTAAAGCAAAACTCAACCTATTTAAAAAGTAAAGGTGACGACCTGCAGGTTCCTCATTCCTCTAATCCTATAACATAGACAAGACTTGCGACTGGATTGAATTGTAAGGAAAGACGAGTTTTCCCTGCTTCCATGCATGCTCCACCCGAATACTGGACACTGGACGCAGGTCTGAAATGGCAGGGTGTGGAGGAGAATCCACTCGAATTAGAGCCGAATGTCTTGGAGACGTCCCATGCTCTGACATGAACCACTGGCCGTCCCAAGGACTGCATGGTGTCGAGGCAATTCAGTGTAGTGAGCACCACATGCAGCCTCCAAGCAGGGGCGTAGGAGTCCAGGTGTCTTTGTTTGTCATTGAATTTGATTTCCACTTCAAATCCCTGTTCTGCCGGGTGATAGACAAGAAATTGAAGGCAGTTTTGGGTTTCCAATGACATTACACTGAACAATATGAAATTGCTCCTGTTTGATCATTTCCAAACAACAAATATGGCAATTGTATTTGTTTTAATGCATAATTTGGTTCCACTGCTCCCAAGGTTGGGTCTGCCTTCCAGGGGGCTTACGTGGTAATGGAGCATGCAAGGAAGGGCAGTCATGTGCGGGGGCCACCTGGTCCCCCATCACTGCCCACCCTGTCACACCCCTGAGATGTCCTCGCTGTCTGTGCTTCCCTCACTGGTGCATGAAGATCTCTTCTCTGTCCTTGCCCCATCTGAGGTTGCATCCCTCTCAATGGTTCCCACATCCGCCTTGGGTGCAAGTGACATGTGTGTGGTGGGAGCAAGGCACAGTCCTTTTCTCAGTGAGATTTATTAACATCCAAACTCTCCTGTTCCCTAAGCCTCTCCTCTCTTCCCCACTCTCTGGAGTGAGAAGAACCAGCTCTTGCCACCTCATTTATTCTTCCAAATCTATTGCTTCTGGCATAAACCTAAGGCCTTAATTCCTCTAGAGCTCAAGTTTTTAAGCTCCTGCATCTCTAAATCCTTGGTGTGGGAGAGAGAAAACATTTGCTTTTATGCCTGAGAGTCCCTCCTTTGAGACAGCAGATGCCTCCAGTGTAGTTTGAATGGGAGAAAGCCCTTGAGGTAAAAATAATTTCAAAAATTAATATCAACATATGATCCTGTTGTGTCATGGGTGCCGGGCCCCTCCTCGTGCCTGTGTCTCATCCAGGTGTGCGGAAAGACACTGGAGAGGGAGTTACGAGACTGGGTGAGAGTCCTGACTTCACATTGCCAAGCTGTGCAGCCCTGGACAAGTCACTTAATCTCTCTCTGAACATCAGTTTCCTCAGAGTCAGAAAAGGTATTGCCAGCAGGCTCAAAGTTCATAATATGTGGTCAAAGACACTTAGGCAGAGAGGAAATAATCTTCCAGATTCAATGAAAATGTACCTACCTCCTGTTGCATTAGGAATAGCAAGGTGAATGGATTTTAAAAAGCCTAGAGATAGCATATTTGAAGCAATCTGTATATATTTTATTACCCTTCATTTACCCGCATTGGCCAACCCAAATGAAAAGAATATAAAACCTATTTCTGGCCTGAGTATTGCCTATTTAGATATGACATGGAGGGAAACACCCATTTTCCCACTTGGTTGTATTCCTGTTTATTCCTGTGAACACAGGGTCTCTAAAATTGGCAATGACTTTCTCTTTGTTATGTTTACCTTCCTTTCGGGGGCCAGCCCAGACTCCTGGGTGGATTCATTTCCCATTGAATTACCAGAATAGGGCAGAATCTGATAGGAAGGACTGCGTGGAAGAAAGCTGCGTTCCCAGGCCCTCACACAAGGGGATTTGTCCTCCCGTCTACGCCAGAGCCTGGGGGCTGAGGGGGAGTTGACATCCTGTCCCCTCCACCAGCATTCTTTCCTCCACCAGCCAGTGGCATTGTCCTTTGTGCTCTCACACAATCTGGACTAGGTGGAGTAGCCAGTGTGGGGCATGACTGGAAAGACCCCGCTGAACAGAAATACCCCCTTCTCCCGTGCTGACGCCAAGGGCCCAAGAGCCCCCTTCTTTGGGGAGCCTCTGCCTGTGGCCCTTTTAAAGAGCAATACTCCAAGAACGGGCTGAAACACCAAAGAAGTTTAAACCACAGGTGTCACAAACTTCGCTTTTGAGGAGACAGGACGGCCCCCTCTACTGTAACGGAGAAAGAGTCCAAAAGGGGCCTTGAAGACACACAGCTTTGCCGAGGACCAGCCTTAGGGCACAGAGGAGGGGAAAGGCCCAGAGCAGCCATTTTTCTGTGCCTAGCAGTGGGCTGCCCCCTGCCTTGCCTCCACCACGCCTGGCCTCACGCTTGCCCCTTGTCCTGAGTGTGGAGCTATCCTCGACCCAGAGGTCCTAAGGCCTCCCACTTCCTAAATGTGTGACCCTGGATAAATCAATTAACCTCTATCTGAACCTTAATTTCTTCATCTATAAAATGAAAGTAATAAACTCACCAAAACTGTTGTTTTGAAGCTTAAATAATATAAATTGTGTCTAAAGGTTTTATGATTTATAAAGCATCATATGAATATAAATATAGTTTTCCTTGACTTACCTTAGAATCTTTTGGAAAAGAACTTAAACAAATTCTTTAAGTTCAATCTCTAATAATTCAGGAACCTTGCACAAATGTCACCTACCCTCTGCTTGAATCCTTTCCTTGATGAGAAACTCACTACCACAAAGCTTTGGGACTTGAGCTTGCTCTTGTTAAATCACAGCCACCTCACATGAGTCTAGAGTAAATGGGAAAGGTAAGCTTTACTTGCCCAGTAATTGCAGAAGGAGCATCATGTAGATTCGGTTGACCAGATGTTTACAGATATTTGTTCCAAATTCTGAAGTGATTGGCATTCATCTTCCTCTTTGAAGGTTAAGTGTGTTTGTTTTGTTTTCATTATCAGAAATACATTAAAATCAGCTTAGGGAGAATGTTCAGAAAAATGAAAAGAAAAAGTAAATTCACAGATGTTCAAGGCAGCGTATCCATCATATGAACATGGAGTAAAATGATTTGTCCCAGGATTACTTTACTTTGGCTGTTTAGAGAGGTTGTGTGTGATGGGTATAAATGTGGAAGAAAGCTTTGTTCATTTCTTTTTAGCCAGAATAGTTCAATGACACTTAAAAATATCAAGGAGACTCCTAACTGAAATCTCTGCTATCGAGTGCCACTGAGGACTCCGATTTGTGCCCCAGAGCCAAGAACTTTGTTCAGCTTTAGTTTCAGCACAAAGGAAAATCGGCTTTTGCTTTTGGATTTAACATTTGGCCAACATGTGAAATTAAGTACCACTCCGGGGAATTTTTAGAGACAGGAGCTAGGATTTTATGAGTGTTAGGGTTTATAGTTTAAATCTGCAATTAGTATGAACATGCTAAGGTCAGCTTGAAGAGACACATGCCCCTATGATCTGCAGAGGGAATTGTAAGAAGGAGAGAAGTTGGCAAACAGTGCAAGAAGTTGTGCAACAGAAGTCCAAATTCTCATGCATGCGTTGTATCAGTGGCCTTAAAAGGAATCAGAGGGAGGGCTTAGAAGAAATCAAGGATAAGGAATCACCAGCCCGCAGAGATGTCACAAACCTTGAGCCTCACAGAGGTAAATGACAATCGTAGCAGAAGCCGTTGGTCACCAACACAATAGCCATTATCTCCTTGTTCTTTGTTATCAGGAAACGAATTCTGTTCAGGAATTGAGGAGCAGATAGTTCTGGGAGGCGGGACCCCACTGAAGTGTCAGGGGGCAAAGCTTGATGAGTCTATGCCCAAAATCGTAATTCTGTTCCCCTTGTCAGTGACTGGCTTAAGACGGGGTGCGTGACACAATTCTGGCCAATGAGAAGTCTGCCAGAAGGACTTCTAGGAAAGTTTTTCTCACTCTTAAAAAAGAAAAAACCAAAGAGACCTTCTGTTTCTGGCGTTTGGATGTTGCTAGGAAAGGATGTGATGCTTAGAGCTGTTATAGCCATTTTATGACCATGAGGGTAGAAGCTTGAGGCAGAGACAACGTGCTTAGAAGGGCCTTTGTCATGTTAGGAAAATGGAAAATCCTGAGGCCCGCATTATGTTTTGATGCTAAACTAATCAACGCTGGTACTATCTTCCTATGAGACTAGATTCAGACTATCTGGCTTCAAATTCTAACTTTACCATTTGCCAGTTATGTGAATTTGGACTTCTCTGTGCCTCATATTCCTGATTTGTGAAATGGAGATACTGATATACCTGCTCTGCAGTGTTGTTATTAGAATTAAATGAATTAATACATGGAAAATGCTAGAACAATACCTGACACAAGTAACCACTCAAACATTTAAAAATTTTTATCAAGTCATTTTGTGTTGAGTCTTCTAGTTTTTGCTTTTGAAAGTATTTTATGTAAAACAGCAACTTTCAATTAACTGTTTTTCCTGTGAAAAAGTTAGGAAATCAACAACAAAAAGACAAACAATTCTTCAAAAAATGGACAAAGGACTTGAACAGACATTTCTCCAAAGAAGATATACAATAGTCCGTAAACACATGAAAAGATGCTTAGTGTCATTAGTCATCAAGGAAATGCAAGTTAAAACCACAATGAGATACCACTTCACACCCACTAAGATGGCAATAATCAAAAAAACTGGAAAATTACAAGGGTTGGTGAGGATGTGGAGAAACTGGAACTTGTACACTGCTGGTGGGAATGCAAAATGATTCATCTGCTATAGAAAATAGTTCGGAGTCCCTCATAAAGTTACACATAGAATTACCATATGACCCTGCAATTCCACTCCAAAAGAACTGAAGACAGGAACTCAAACAAGAACACGTACACATATATGTTCATTGCAGCATTGTGCACAGTAGTCAACAGGTGGAAACAGCCCAAATGCCCAACAACGAGTGGATAAATAAGTGGTAGTACATACATATAATGGAATAATACTCAGCCATAAAACATTAGAAAATATAATGAGGAAAATATCTCATTCACAGAAGCAACACAAATCATACAATATTTAGGACTAAATAGAGCAGAAATAGAAAACTTAACGTAAAGACAGAAAGAAGACTTGAATAATGCAGGGAAACATAGTGCATCTGAATGAGAAGTCTTCAGGCTGTCAGTCAAGATACCAATTACTTCCGAATCAATCTGTAAATTTAATAGAACTTTAATTTTTTTAACTTGACAAATTTATTTTTAAATTCCACTGGAAGAAGATATTTGTGACAGTAACTAAGATAATTTTTAAAAATTAAAGGGGACAGGTCCCACCAGATAGTAAAACATATTTCCAAACTACTATAATTTAGGAAGTTTGTTAACAATGTAGGAATAAAAAATAAATTATTGGGCCAGATATCAGAATTTACCATATACTAAGACTGACAATTAAAATAGGTGAGAAAAAGACTAATTAAATAGTCTGGGGACAATTGGCTAAAACCAATATACCAAAATAAATTCGAAGTGGATTAAATGTTTAAATGGAAAGATGAAACCACAATACAACTAGAAGAAAATATGAGTAAATATTTATGTCATATTAGTGTGGGGAAGGCCTTGCTAAACATGACTCCAAGGGCAGAAATTATAAAGGAAAAGACTGCTAGATACATTTGACTATATAAAATTTAAAAAGAAATGTCTGTACATAAGAAGTTAAAAGGCAAATGAAAAATTGAGGAAAATATTTGCAATAATACAATAATAATGAATTAATCTCCAAAATATGTAAAGAGCTCTTACAAATCAACAACAAAATAGTAATACCTCAATAGAAAAATATAACTAGCAAATGGACAGAAAATTATTATTAACACAAACATATGAAAAAAGCTTTTCTAATAATTTTATTAGTAATTTAAAAACACAAATTATAACAACAATGAGCTTTACCAAATTGGAAATATTTTGATAATTATAACACTCAGCAAGAAGGTGGGAAAATGGGCACTCATGTTCTCTAATTTGGTGGCTTTCTGGAAGGCAATACAGCATTATGTATCAACAATCTTTAAGACATGCCTATGCATTGACCCAGAAATTCCATGTTTGGGGGTTTGCCTTTAAAATATAACAAAGGATGCAATATGGGCAAAGATATGGTAGCTGTTTATGATGTTTAACAAATATAGACATTTTTTTTTAAATGATCACATAGCCACAGAATGCAATATTATGTAGCCATTGAAATAGCGTTACAGAAATATGTTTCCTGACATGGAAAGATGTTTTAGATATAGTCCGTGAAAAAAAAGAGCCTGACTTTAAAATGATATGCATAACGATACCATTTTGTAAAAATTATAGTGTCTTGATAGCCACATAGTAAGATATAAACCATGTTTTTCTCTGGGCATTGGGGATCGTGGGCACTTTTTTCCCTCTTCCTTTGGCCCATATGTATTTTCTGATTATTCTTTAACGAATACATTATGCTTTTGAAATGAGTCATTATTAAACTTGAAAATATTTTCCTGAATAAAAGAAACAAAAAATAAATATTACATATAACTCATTTGTACAGTTTGACCAATTAGTATGTCTTAAAACAAAAGAAGAGGAAATTGAAATAAGAGCAATATCAGGGAGAAAAAAAAAGATGACTCCAGAACAGAAGAGATACAGAGAGAGAGAAAGGTTAACATTTCACAGCTGCCTGACATTAAGCAGAAGTCTTAGTTAAAAATGGCAAGCCCCAACTCAAACTAGCTGACCACAAAGAAGTTTATTCAAGGATACTGAAGTACTGCAAATAATCAGAGGGAAGATATTCAAAACGAGTCATGTGTTCAACAGACATTTCTTGAGTCCTTACCGCAGGCCAGGCCCAGTGTGGGCACGGAGCTCAGGCCCCAGTGAGCCGAGGCACAGTCCTGCCTTCTTGGACGGGATAGGCTCTGCAGCAATGTTAAGCCCAAATCTCAATGGCTTAACACAATAAAAAAGTATTTCTCTCTCCTGTTACAATGCAGGTTGGTGAAGAAGGCTTTGCTTCCCACAGTCCATCCCTCCGCCATCTTGGAGGAACACCATTGGGGGCACGTGGCCTCCGGGATCTCAAGGTAGGGGAAGAGAAGATGAGGAGCCACGCTGGTTCTTAAGTGTCTCAGACTGTGGCCCATCACTTCCACTCACATTCCCATTTGCCAGAACTCATCCTCACGGCTCAACTCAGCTGCAGGGCGCACTGGGAAATGACTGTGGCTGTTTGGGAAGCACTGATTGTTACTGCATAGACACCTAACGTAATTATAGGGATCGGGGAAAGAATGAAACAAAAGGTTGGCACTGAAAGCCCTTCTGCCTATCCCCACATTTATCAAACAATTCCAATACCCCAAATACCCCAGTCTACAATTACAATATTTGGTTTTATAGGTAAGGCTTCACTTTCTCATTTGATGATCTTAGGACATCTTTGAAAGGAGCAAATTGTTAACTGATATTTAAGTTGCGTATCAGAATTATATCTGCTCTCATTCTCTTTTTAATAATGAAGCTTGAACAATAGATAGCAAGGGCTAACTTTGGAGGGGTTGGTTCCAAATTCCTTGCTAGTGTGAAATACAAAAGAACAAATACATTTTGATTTAAGAATAGATTCACCATAATAATATGCTAATAGTTAAAACTGATCTGGCCGCTCTGGATGAAGCTCCTCACACTTTCTTACACTTTGCAAAAAAAAAGTAGCAGGTAAGTAGTGGGGGGTGGGGAGGCTAGGCTCCCTTTCAGCCCTCTGGGCAGAAGCAGGTACAATGGGGCTGTCAGAGCAGTCTCCCCACTGTGCTCAGACAATGTGCCTGAACTTGAAACAGAAGTGTTAACCTCATGGAGGGCAGTCTATCCATCCTCTGCCTTGTTCCTCCCTGGGGCTTTCAGTGGCGCTTGCTGGGGAAGAAAAGGTGCTTGTTTTATTCCTAATTGTACAGAGCAGCTGATCAGTGTCTGCACGACTTCTTGAACAAAGAATGTATTTCAGACCTTCTTATTGCTTGCTTACTTCATTTAAAATTTAACAGATGTCAATTGTGACACATAAACACTCTCTCCCCAGGCGATGAATTAAGGCAAATTTCATTTTATGCCTGGCACAAAAGCCACGCTATATTGTGTGTTGAAAGACCATTTTTAAAAAAGAAAGAAAGAGAGAAAAAACCATTCTGACTTAAAATCCTGTAATCATGGAAGAAAGCCAATTTCCACAAAGGCATTGTCGCGGAAAGCTTTGCTGGCTTCGGGCGCCACCTAATGCTCATGTGGCAGATTACACACGGGGGCCGTCACCTCAAGTTGTGCCCACTGTCACAGGGTGAACACAAAGGCAGTGAGGGGCTGCAAATGCCATTTGTGCAGATGTCTGTGCCAGTGAGATGTTGTCTTCAAGTTCGATGTCTGCTTCTAATTAGTTCTGAAACCTTGGGTAAGCCCCTCAGCCTCTCTGAACTCCAGGATCTCTCGTAAATGGAGGTTCTGGAAGCCTTCTGTGTGGGATTGCTGAGAGGACTAAGAAAAGGAGCATTTGGAAGCAGGATGTAAGCCACGGCTCTCGGACTCAGGTGACTCGGCCCTACATCTTTTGTTTTCCTCCTTTTGTTAGAGGTGTGTGTTCAGAGGTACATTTCTCAACAATATGAAAAATGGCGAGCATGAAAATAAATGGCAGTTGACGGCTGTCCTCAGGGTTGGAGAGGTGACAGGGAATTGTGGGGACTGTGGCGAACTGGACAATACTCGTCTGGTCTTAGGGGTGGCCACTGTCAGCCCAGCTGATAACGGCCAATTTCCTGTAGCAAAAAGAAATTACTTACCATGTGGGATCTCCTGTTTTGTAAATTGACGCAATTTTTAAAACATTACAGGGGCTAAATAAGTCATACGTGGGGACTGGATTCAGTTTGTAGGTCTCCAGCTTGCAACCTTTGCTGTTCCTTTCTGTGGAAGGGTAAGGTGATGCTAGGAGTGAGCCTGCTCTCTGTGGGATGCTGGGTCTGGGGTTGGGGGCAGTGTGAATCTAGGGACAGGAATGGGAGCAGGGTCTGAAGTCACCACTGTGCTGGCCCTGAGGTGAGAGGCACTGCCTGCCAGGTGGAGGCCTTAGTAAGCCTCTCCCCTTCCCACTCTCCCTCCCTTTCTCTCCTGTTCCTTGGGACAACCCCCCCTTAAGCTGCAAGGCTTCCCTGCTGAGATCCCCCAAGAGTCACTGAGGGCCCTGGAGAAGAGTGCCAGACAGGGATGAGACCCTGCGGATACTGTCACTTGGGGCATGACCTGGGGCGGGCACCTCCACCCCTGTGAGTCTCTCTCTTCTTTTGTAAGGTGGGGAGACAAACACCTCCCCCGGCTTCTCCTCGGGAGGTGCCCGGGTCATACGAGATGATGCATGAGGCAGTGCTTTGTGAACTTGAAAGTGCTGAACGTGATTTGGTTATTTTAAAACTATGCCGTCTAAGCTGAACAATTCTGAAATGCTGGAAGTACCGCAGGAAGAATGGATCCTCCATTCATTTAATCAAGCATTCATTCAACAAATATTTATTGAGCATTCATTACGTGCCTGGCACTTCTAAGCAGTGACTGGGACAAAGATGGGTCTTCCTGTCGTGGAATGTAAGTTCTAGAGAACGAGGCAGAGAATAAGAAAAGGGAGGAAGGAAAGAATGAAGGAAAGAGGGGATAGGAAAAAAGGAAATGAGGGAGGGAAGGAGAAGGAAGGAAAGAGGAAAGAAAGGAGGAAAGAAAGAAGCTTGAAACTAGCCATGATGAGAGTATTTGCATCACTAACATTGATAAACTACAAACCGGGGTCCTACCCGAAGGCAGATTGTTAGACATTTACCATCAACCACTGAAATCTGAGGTCAGATCCCAAGAGTGAGGAGCTGCCGTGGGATTCTGAGCACAGCAGAAACACAATTCGCTATCTATTTTACCCATTTTTCAAAGTCACTCTTCCACTATGTGGAGAATAGACTGTAACCAGCACGGTAGCAGCAGGAGCACCAGTCCAGAAGGCCACGGCTGCAATCCAGGCTGGAGTTGGAGGGGGCTCGGGTCAGGTTAGCTCTAGGGTGGCAAGATGTGGATGGACCAGGACAGGCACTGGGGAAGGGCTGAGAGCATTTGTTAACGGATTGGCTGTGGGGAAAGATGGAGCCATGGCTGGTGAACAGCACAGACAGCCTCCCTGGCCAGGAGGAGCTCACGGTCCAGTGGGAGAAACAAAACAGGCAGTAAGCTAGGAATTTCACAAATAAATTATACTGGCTATCGATGACACAGAAACCTCAGGGGGACCTAACCTAGTCTGGAAGTGACATTTAAGCTTTATCATGGTGAACTATGGTACAATTACGAAGACAAGGGAACATTTACAGTATTTCCTTTACAACTCTGACCTGGATAGGCAAACGCCTGAGTGCCAAAACCTGTCAGTAGTTAGTAACGGACTGCAGCAGGGAGAAATGTGAGCATTCACCAGCTGCCTCCCTGCCCTCCTTCTGAGTTTTGCCTGTTCGGTCGGGGTCCTTTGGGAGCTGCTGGAGTAATGAGGGAAAGGGTGGAGATGCAAATGAAAATGGAGAATCTGAGAAAACAAGTCGGGACAGGGGTAAGAGGGTGCCAAAGGAGACAAGGTTGCTAGTGTGGATGGACTATTTGATAGAGAGTTTGGGAAGGAGAAAGATTTGCAGGAGCAGGTGCCCTAATAAGGGAACCTTGAAGAAGGAGATGGGCGATGAGTTTCTTTAGGGCTGATGGAGATTTCTTTGGCCAAAAGACTGAGCTGAATGAAGTGACAGTGAGCCAGTGCTGAGACTTAGGCCTTTAAAGGCTTTCCATCTTTGCCATTGTCATAAGAAGAACATACCCTGGTCAGCCCACAGGTTCCAGGAGGAGATGAGTGACACATGCAGCAGAGTCAGCCCTTCCTAGGTCAGCCAAAAAAGCATCTGACCCACAGACATGTGAGCCATAATAAATGACTGTTGTTTTACCCCAGCAAGTTTTGGGGAGGATTGTTACACAGCAATAGCTGACTGATACAAGGCTTTTACTGTGTGTCATGCAATATAATTTCTCCATTAGCCTTTATTCATAAAACTTAAGTAGAGACTTGAATTACTTCTAAACACTTTCCAGATGGTAGATTACTGTTTCTTTTGATGGTATTACCATGCTTAGGCTGGGCAGAGGTGGCCCTTGTACAATTCAAATCAGAAATGTTTTACGAGATCAGGCACCTACAGTCACTCCTTATCACTATCCATGTGAAGCTTATCTATGAAGTTTTCAGGAAAACTGACAGTAACCACAGCTCTTTTATGTAATCCTTTGCTTTACTGACATCTGGGACACTCTATTTATTAATTTCATATAATCTGTTTTTCTTACTCTGATAAAATTTTTAAAGAAAATAATGAGCTATTTCTCACCTAGGCGTCAATGCACATTCTAAATCACATTCCCAAATTATTTTTAATATCAAAAGATTTGGGTTGCTCTCATTTAGTGTTTTTCAAAGTAAGGTCTATTGATCAACTGTAACAAAATAACAAAAATAAATTGGGGAACTTGCTGAAAGTGCAAATATTGTTTCCTCTCTCTTCCCTTCCCTTAACAAACAATTCTGCTAAAATGATTAGCTGCGATAGAGCAAGGCAGGCATCCGCACCAGCAGTGGAAGGAGGGCAAGTCAAAGTGGCACAGTAGCCCAGAGCTGGTGTCAGAGCCTGAACAAGGTGAACAGGACGTCCATGTGTGGAGGTGGCCTGCCACCAGGTGACAGACCCTGAGCTGGGTAAAGAGGGCGTGCATATAGAGAAGCAGCATGCCATGGGGTTTTAAAGCCCAAGTTGGGTGAGGTGGGCCTCCATGTAGGAAGGATGTGCCCTAGAGTATGGGTTCAGAGCCCAAGGAGGACGACGAAGGTATCCCCATGAGGAGTGTCCTGGTCTCCCGGTACAGGTGTCAGAGCCCAAGTGTGGTGAGGAGGGCATCTGCGTCAGGGAGAGGGTGGTGGTGTAGAAAAACCATATGATCATCTCAATAAACACAGAAAAAGCTTTTGGCAAAAATCTAACACCCATTACTAATAAAAACTCTCAGCAACTAAGTATAGAAGGGAATTTCCTCCAACTGGTAAAGGGCATCTATAAAAAACCTGTACCTGACATCCTACTTAATGGTAAAGACTGACTGCCTTCCCTCTGTGATCAGGAACAAGACACGGATGTCTGCTCTCACCGCTCGCATCGCACTGGAGGTTCTAGAGCATGCAATCAGACAAGAAAAAGAAATAAAAGGCATTCAATGTGGAAAAGAAGTAAAACTGTCTTTATATGCTATGTAGCTGACATGATCGTCTATGTGAAAATCTAATAGAATCCACACAAAAGTTAGTAGAACTAATAATTAATTTTAGCTAAGGTTGCAGGATAAAAGATCAATATAAATATCAATTGCATTTCTACTTACTAGCAGAGAACAATCAGTAAACAATCAATTAAAATTTCAATTTAAAACATACCATTTAAAATAGCATCAAAAAATACGAAATGCTTATGGATAAATCTGACAAAGGATGTGAACTGTCTGTACACTGTAAACTATAATACATTGCTGAGAGAAATTAAAGACCTACATAAATGGAGAGATATACCTTGTTTTTAGGTTAAAAGTCTACTCGGATCAGGATTAGCATAGATGTTAGCTCAGGGTCAATCTTTGTCAAGTAAAAAGAGGAGGATTGGCAATAGATGTTAGCTCAGGGCCAATATTCCTCACCAAACAAACAAACAGAACCCTGATTTGAACAATAAGTAATAACTGGTAAAAATAATAGGAATGGAAAAAAATTTTTTTGTGTGTGTGAGGAAAATCAGCCCTGAGCTAACATCTGCCAATCTTCCTCTTTTTGCTGAGGAAGATTGGTCCTGGGCTAACATCCGTGCCCATCTTCCTCCACTTTATATGGGACGCCGCCACAGCATGGCTTGACAAGTGATGTGTCGGTGTGCGCCCGGGATCTGAAGCCCGGGCTGCCGCAGCAGAGCGTGCGCACTTAACCGCTATGCCACCAGGCTGGCCCTGGAAATATTTTTAAAGCTATTAATTTTAAATCAATGGCTCAAGCCCATTCACTCCTAATTATTTTTCTATAATGATTAAAAGCCAAACAGATGGTTTAGGAAGCAAAACCCAGCACTTTTTGAGGAGTTCGAATAAGCAGGCAATTGACCGCATCCACAAATGATCCCCTAGGTATAGATTTTGAAAGGAGGCTTTCCTGAGAATGATGTAACCCAACAGTAAGCAACTGTCATTAAAACCAAAAAGCTAGATTGAAACATTATCAGAGTAAAAGTTGCCACATCACTGAATCTTGACTAAAAACCTTCCATTGAAAAGCCCAAATTTTGAAGAGTGCTAAGGGAGGACCTGAGACCAGTCATCACGAATCTGTAAACTTACCATTCAGGCTTCTTAAAACTTTTCTACAAGGATTTCTGGTCTCCTGAGTGTCATGGTGACGCCAATCAGGAAAGAGACAAAACTCCTTTCAGCTAGAACCAGTGTTCATGTCATTCCCGAGGCCCCTTAGGTGTCTGGTGAAGATTATATGAACTACAGTTCACGAAGCCAATCTGCGTTCATCCCACAAGCCCTGTTGAACACCTATTTGTGGCAGGCTTTGCATGCTGGGCAAATAATGATGACTAAAACTCAGTTCCTGCCCTGGAAGAATTTACAAAGAAATAGGAGTGGTACAGGTGCCGTGACACTGCAAAGTGCATATTAATGTTAGCTTAATGTCATCTTTTTAATGTCAAGCACTTTTAGATTTTATGTCTTCTGTTTTTACATTCCTTTTTTTGTTTCTTTGTTTGTTTTGGTGAGGAAGATTCGCCCTGAGCTAACATCCATTTGCAATCTTCCTCTTTTTTCGCTTGAGGAAGATTAGCCCTGAGCTAACAACTGTGCCAATCTTTCTCTATTTGGTATGTGGGTCGCTGCCACAGCATGGCTGATGAGTGGAGTAGATTCACGCCCAGGATCTGAACCTGAGAACCGAGATCGCCAAAGGGGAGCACACAGAACTTTAACCATTCGGCCACAGGGCCGGCCCCTGTTTTTACATTCTTATTGTAGAAAATTCAAACAATTCAGAAAAGAATAAAGAAGAAAATAAAAGCTCTCTGAAATCCTACCATCAAGAAATAAGCATCACTAACAGTGGTGAATATCCTTGCTCTTATGCATTCATGTATTAAATACATGGGAAGTATACTCTAAATGCTATTTTTCAACCTGCGTTTTTAAGCAGCAACGTGTAGTGGACCTCCTGCCATGTTTGTATACATTGTCTTTTTTAAATATGATATTAGCTATAAACATTATCACTATATAAAGTCAAAATGCCTTGGCCCATCATAAAAGTCTGCAGAATTGAACTCCAGCCACCTCTCTTCACTCACCTCCACTTTATCTTGTAGGTAATATCCGTCTTTTGTCCCAGGGTGGAAGGAACCCTGACATTGGAATCAAAAGGCCTTGGTTCTGGTGCTGACCCTGTTTTAACTCTGGGCTATTCCTCAAACCTCCTTAAGTTCCAATTTTTCTCTTCTGTAGAACAAGAGTAGTTAAGTATTTGTCCTGCTTGCCTTTTTTCATTCAGTAAAGGGGACCTCAGGGCCTTTGCACTAGGTATTCCCTCTGCCAGAAACTGTGCTATGAATAGAGGAGACAACAAACCACTCCATGACCTCCAGGATTCTACAGGGCAGTGAGGGAAACAGGAAGAGAAAAAAGGAAATTACAAAACACTGTGTTAAGGGCTATCTCTATCCTGGGACTCCAACAGTCTGTTCTGAACCCAGCATCAACAGTGGCCCTTTAAATGTGTCAGTCAAATCATGTCACTGCTCTACTCAGAAACACTTAAGTGGCTCTGACCTACAGGGGCTTATGTGACCTGGCAGCCCATTACCAACCTATCCTCATCTCCTACTGCTCTCTCCCTCCCTCACTCCACCACCCCAGCCACACTGGTCCTCTTGCTGTTCCTCAGAACCACCAGGCATGCTTTTCCCTCAGGGCCTTTGCACTGGCTGGCTCTTCTGTCTAGAATGCTCTTACACAAGATATGAACATGGCTTCCTCCTTGGCCTCTGTCAAGTCGTTGCTCAATTGCAACTTTCTAAGTTCCCTTCTGACCATCCTATTTAAAATTGGAACCATTCTGGATCCCTTTATCATTCTGCTCTATTACCATTTTCTAATATACTATATACTTCACTCTTAATTCTGATTATTGCCTTTCTCCCTCTCTAGAAAGTAAGCTCCATGAGGGCAGAAATTTTTGTCTACCTGTAGTTCCTATAACAGTGTTTGGCATAGTGGATGACAAATAAATGTTTGTTGAATTAACTGGACAGAGCTGAACAGAGAATGGGAGATGGAAGGGCTGCCCCATCCCACAACTCCAGGCGGCTGCCTTCATACTGCTGTGTGAATGGCATCTTCTGAAACTGTGCAGTGCACAGGCTGCACAGCTGTATGCGATAACTCTAAAGACAACCATGGAATTACTTTGTCAAAGGGTATAAATTATTAAATGAAAATATTTTTCTAATAATAAAAATATACAAAAACTTTAGAAGAAAAACAATCATCCTAAATCCTTCAACCTAGAGATATCTTCGTTAACATTTGCTGAACATCCTTCTAGACACTTCTGTATGCATAAGTCCATGTATAAACCTTCATTTTACATTAAGTGGCATCACACTATACCAAAATGGTTTATTGTGTACATTATGATGAACTCTCTAGGACAATAAATGTAAATCTATATCATCTCTTTAAACCAGAGGTCTGCAAATTAAGGTCCATAAGCAAATCTGGATTTTTTTTGTAAATAGAATTTTACTGGAACATACAGTCATGTCCATTCCTTTACATATTGTCTATGGCTGCCTTCATGCTCCAATGGCGGAGTTGATTATTTGTGACAGAAACCATATGGCCCACAAAGCCTTCAATATTTTCTATCTATTCTTTTACAGAAGAGTTTGTCAACCCATGCTTTGTGGCTGAGTATTAAATAGTATGAAAATACCTGAACTAAATTATTCCCCTATTGGTGCACATTTAACTTGTTGCTAATTTTTGTTGAAGAATGAGGTCATATATACATCTTGGGACACATGTCCAGTATATGGATAAATTCCTAGATCAGTTTCTTGAACCACATCAATTCTTCCATATACCTGATAACAGGTTAATGTCCAAAATATATAAGGAACACAAACAAATCAATAGCAATATTAATAATAATAATAAAAATAACCCAATTTAAAAAAATGAGCAAAGACCCTAAAAAGACATTTCTCAAAAAGAAGACATATAAATGGCCAACAGGTATATGAAAAAGTGCTTAACATCACTGATCATCAGGGAAATGCAAATCAAAACCACAATGAGATATCACCTCACACCTGTTAGAAAGACTATTATCAAAATGACAAGAGATAACAAGTATTGGTGAGGATGTGGAGAAAAGGGAACCCTTGTGCACTGTTGGTGGGAATGCAAATTGGTACAGCCATTACAGAAAACAGTATAGAGGTTTCTCAAAAAATTAAAAATGGAACTACCATGTGATCCAGCAATCCTGCTTCTGGGTACATATCCGAAGGAAATTAAATCAGTATCTTAAAGAGATATCTGCATTCTCATGTTCATTGCAGCATTATTCTCAATAGCCAAGATATGGAAACAACCTAAGCGTCCATCAACGGATGAATGGATCAAGAAAATGTGGTGTGTGTGTGTATATTCCTACAATGGAATATTATTCATCCCTAAAAAAGAAGGAAATCTTGCCATTTGTGACAGCATGAAACTGGAGGATGTTACGCTAAGTGAAAGGAACCAGACACAGAAAGACAAATACTGTATGATCTCACTTATATGTGGAATCTAAAAAAGTCAAACTCATAGAACCAAAAAGTAGATTGGTGGTTGTCAGGGGTTGGGGGGTGGGAGAAATGGGGAGATGTTGGTCAAAGGGTACAAACTTTTATTTATAAGATAAGTTCTGGAGATCTAATGTACAGCATGGTGACTACAATTAATAATACTGTATTGTATACTTAAAATTTGCTAAAAGAGTAGATCTTAAGTATTTTGACTATATACACAAAAAGGGTAACTATGTGAGGTGATAGATGTGTTAATTAACTTGATTGTGGTAATCATTTCACAACGTATATGTATATTAAATCATCACATTGTACCCTTTATAAAAACCACATTGTACAACCTAAATATATATAATTTTTATTTGTCAATCATACCTCAATAAAGCTGGACAAAACTAATCAATTAATCCAATTTGTTTAAAAAAATGAAGCTAGAAAAAGAATAATTGCAGTGAAAAGAAGCTTCAACGAAATAAAAATAAACACAGCAAATATTGAAAATGGTTTATTCTACTGTATAGAATATCAATCAAGGGATTAAACTGGCTTAATATTGCTCTGGAAATATTTTCTTGATGAAAATCCATCCATGTTGGAGATAAGACTTCTCTAGACCCAGAGCTAGACCAATAGCTTTCTATTGGTCTTCATCGTCAGGCTTTTTTCGTTAGCCATTTTTCCATAAGATTTCTGGGGTCTCTGGAACCAATAACGCCCCAAGGAAAAGGAAACGGAACCTATTTTCTATCAATTTCTCTGTGCGGAATCTGTTTTGCAAGTAAGCGGCAGACAATTTTAACAATCCTCACACTGATCTCTACCTTAGAAGATAAAAATAATTTCTGCATAGACACTGCTTAAGTTTTATATCTCTTTCTAATAGTTCCAGGGAGGCAAGCATTGTTGTACCATTTCAAAGTTGTTTTACAGTATAAATTTAATAGCAAAGAAGACAATATTCTACTATTTAATGACGCAATTTTACATGTGAGTTTTGTTTGACTTATAGGCTATATTATTTTTGTCTGTCTACTGTATTTCTTTACTAGGTTTCTGGTGACGATTTTATAATGTTATACCAATTTGTCTTGTTTTTATTAGAATATTCTGTTTATTGAAGATTGTATATATCAAAAAAACAAACAAGGGAGAGAGATAAAATACAAAGATCAGAAACCAGCTCAGTGGTGTGCACATCTCTGTGGTGTGCAGGCAGCAGTGTGCAAATACCAGGGGTAAAGTATGTCCATTTTATTTTTATAGTTATGACTCCCGGTGACCTCATTCAAAGACATTGTTCCCAAAGTTAAATTACGTATGAAAGAAAGTGTGGGAGGTAGGAAGCAGGCAAGGCAAAGTGTAAAACCAATAAAGCAACACCTCAAACACCATGAATGATCTCATCTTTTCTCCCCATCATCAGGACTGAACTTAGGCCAGGGATGCAAAATTCCAAGAAAGACCAGTTAAAAAAAAAAAAAACAAAACTGTCTGCAGTGACTGTGGTCATACATGCAAAATTTGTTTTTCTTGAGAGAGAAAAAAAAATACTTGACACTGAGCTTCCTGAAGGCAGGACGTTGTATTATCTCTATATTCCCAACACTTAGTAAAGAGCCAGTGTAGGTCTTTTTGAGTACATGAATGGGTGAGCGAAAAAAAAACAACAACCCGTGAATGCATAAGTAAAAATATCTGTCCTCATTCAACTATTTGGAACTCGTTTGTCTAGTCTAGCTCAGTGGGTCTCAACCTTGGCTGCACATTGGAATCATTTAGGGAGTTGTTTTTTCCTTCACTTTTTATTGATGTATTATATACAGAAAAGTACATATATCTTGGGGATATTTTAAAATTGTTGCCTCCTAGAACGGTTAAAATTAAAAAGACTGATAATACCTAGTGTTGTGGCAAAAATGTAGAGCAACTGAACACTCATACATTGCTAGTGGGAATGCAAAATACTACTACTTTGGAAAACAGTTTGGAAGTTTCTTATAGAGCATAAGACATTTATCATATGACCTTCCTAGCTATTTACCCGAGAGATGAAAACACATATCCACACAAGAAC
Source organism: Ceratotherium simum simum (assembly GCF_057802395.1). Taxonomy (NCBI): domain Eukaryota; kingdom Metazoa; phylum Chordata; class Mammalia; order Perissodactyla; family Rhinocerotidae; genus Ceratotherium; species Ceratotherium simum. Next base: position 22,991,507 of record NC_141904.1, read on the forward strand.
TTTTACGTGCATGTTCATAGAAGCGTTATTCATAACAGTCCATAACTGGAAACAGCCCAGATGTCCATCAACATGTGAATGGATAAACAAATTGTGGTACCTCCATACAATGGAATACTAGTCAGCAGTAAAAAAAGAACAAACTACTGAAACATGTAACAATATGATCACTCTCATAAACAGTATGCTGAGTGAAAGAAGCCAGACTGCTCAATTCCATTTATATGAAATTTTGGTGCTTATAGTGTCACAATTATAGTGACAAGTCAGATCAGTGGTTACCTGGGGGTTGAATGAGGGATCTTTAGGGATGATGGAAATGTTCTATACTTGATTAGAGTGGTGTTTATAGGAGAGATACACACTTGTCAAAACTCATTGGACTGTACATTTAAAATAGATGCATTTTATTGTATGTAAACTACACCTCAAAAAGTTGATCAAAAAGAGAACTGTTGACACAATATTTAATTGGTCCACTCCAGACCAATTAAATTAGAATCTCTGGGATGGAACCTAGACATTGGACCTATTAAAAAAAGCTCTAGCTTAGTCTGTTTGAGCTGCCATAACAAAATACCATAGACTGGGTAGCTTATAAACAACAGAAATTTATGGTTCCCAGTTCTAGAGGCTGGAAATCGAAGATCAAGGTGCTGGTAGATCCAGTGTCTGGTGAGGGCCCACTTCCTAGATGGTCATCTTTTTGCTGTATCCCCACATGGCAGAAAGGGCAAGAGCTCTCTCTCAGGCCTCCTACTAATCCCATTCATGAGGGCTCTGCCCTCATGACCTAATCACCTCCCAAAGTCTCCACTTCCAAATACCATCACACTGGGGATTAGGCTTCAACAAATGAATTTTGGGGACACAAACATTCAGTCCATTGCAAGTTCCCTGGGTGATTCTATGTGTAGCCGGAGTTGAGAACCAGTTACCGTAACTTGAAGAGTATACTGGGAGAAAAACAGAACAAAAATTTTCTTTGAAGAGGGAAAAGGAAGGATCCTTTAAGTTATTCTGTATTTTCTGATTTTTCTATCATGAATTAACTTGCATATTTTTAAAAAGACAGTGTTATTTTATTTATTTACCTATTTTATTTCTCTCAATCTCTCAAATTTTGCTCTGTCATTCATTTTGGTTCTTAAGTCATCATCATATTTGTTCAGATAACCCCATTACTTGGTATTCATTCATCTAAGGTTGATTAAACATTCACCTTATACAAATAACTGTCTTAGGAACTGAAGGAGCAAAAAAGAAGAAAGAAATCTTCTCCAGGCAATCAAGGCACACGTGAAACAGATGCACACCTTTATTTTTATAAGAACCTGCAAACATTATAGTAACAGGAGATAAGATGATGCTATCTTATTCTTGTGTGTTTCTGGAAAACAGTCTGTAAACAACCGTCTTTGGGTGATTATGATGTGTCAATGTAGGTTCATCAATTATAATAAATGTACCACTCTGGTGTGGGATGTTGATAATGGTCAAGACTATGTATGTTTGGGGGCAGGAGGTATATGAGAAATCTCTCTACCTTCCTCTCAATTTTGCCATGAACCTAAACTGCTCTAAAGAAAGAGGAAAGAAGGAAGGGAGGGAAGGAAAGAGAAAAGGAAGGAAAGAAAGGAAAAAAGTCTTTTTTTAAAAAAGGAAAACCACTTAAAAAATGTGAAAAGAAACAATAAATTATTTAGCAGATGATTAAACCAAAATTCAATTAAGTGGTTACCTCTTGTTGGGGGAGAAAGGAGTGTGATTAGAGAGGGCACATAGAAAATTTGTAAATTAATGTGATGTTCTGTTTCTTACGCTAATTCAGGTATTTTCTTATTCTTTAAAGGTATACTTATTTTTATACTTTCGCATGAATTGTGTGTGAATTGTTAAATACACATACAAACACAATATGGATCTCAACATGCCCAAGACTGTCTCTGGAATTTGATTTTTTAACATATTATTTTTGATATTGATTTATCATTATTCTCGTGAAGGATATAAGACATATTAGTTAATTCCAAGTCAGGGAAAGGAGCAATGACAGGCCATACTTTTCTAAAAGCCATGGGTGATAGCTGTTTTTAAAATTTGCCAAGTGGGCCAAAGGCATAGCTCTCCCCCCAGGCGCCAGGTGTCTCTGCCTCTGTAGCGCCCACTGTGCCTCTCCCCGCCAAGCCTAGTCCCTCACGGGTGGCTTGCCTGCACTTGGTCTTGGAATCCAGCTTTTCTCCCACAGTCACTCTCTCTTTCCATTTGTTTTTGGCCACAAGGCTTGGCATTCAGACTTCATTGGTCCACTTTTCAGCCTATTCCTGAGTCACCCCTGCCTATGGTCAACTGGCACTCCTGGCACGGGCTTCGCAGGGAAAGATGAATTAAACCAGCAACATCTCTTACAGAAGTTAAAATGGACCTGATGGGGTTGTTCTCCAAACCCAACTATCCCAAAACCAGAGGTCGCCTGAGAGGATATACTGAGAGATCCCCATTTTGGACAGTATTTCTCAGAATGAGTGTTGCAGAGATCAGAATCACCTGAGGGACTTACTAAAATGCAGATTACTGAGCCCACTCAGATCTACAGAATAAGAGCATCACAGAATGGGGCCAAGGAGTCGGCGTCTCTGAAAAGCACCCCAGATGATGGTTCTGTTATTTGACTTCCCTGTGAGATTTGTATCATTGAGAACACTTGCCCTATCAAATAAGGGGCTGATTAAATCATGGATATAACTTTGAATGGTGAGTGATGGGTTTTTATTTTATCAAGGACAGACACGCGACCAACCAGAATGAGTAGCAACCAAGCCACGCTCAGAACAAAAAGTGCAGGTGTACTATTATCTAGCAGGTTTACTACTTAAAAACTGTTCAAATTTTATTTGCACTGTGCAGTAGCTCAAACAGATCAGCTTAGATAAAAACAGAGAGAAAACGGCCTCAGTATTTTAAATTATTCCTCTCCATTCTCACTGGTCCAGGGTCCAGCCAGATTTATTCTGGATGGTGGGTAATATTAAAAATTTTCAACAAGCATGTAAGGGAGAGGGGACATGCCCACTGTAAAGAGCTGCTCTGGCTGTACTAATGCAGACCAGAGGAGTGTCAGCCCCACCTTTCTTCAATAGTAAATAGTTTCATCCAAGATTGAACCAGAATAGAGTGTATCTGTATCCATTTTATTTTGGGGAAAGACAATAGATGTGATTAGAGCCTCAATGTACTTTGTGCTGGATTTGTTTTCTGTAAAAAAGAACTGATTAAGGATTATAAAACATCCAACTTTCTGAACTGCTTGAAATGTTAGTATTACTTCAAATTTATAAACAGCTTTCATGACCCCAATATCCCAGCCACGCAAGCATTTGTTCTATTGTTAAAGACCTAGTGAACTGATATCTGAGAATTTTATATGTGGGAAAAAGGCATATTCCTGGCATGCAGCCTTAATGGAGGTGCACATAAAATATAAAGCTTCCGTGCGCCTTGGGAAAATGAACTAGAGACTCAACTGGAAAACTTTCTGCTTCGGACCAGTTAAAAATGTTAAAATACAGCTACCATAGAGTTTAATCGTACAGTGGTAGTTTCCACTTCTGTAACGAGACAATTTTTTGCATTTCCTTGGGATTGGCCCACAGCTACAGCCATATTGGACAGATGTTTTTAACTCTAAATGCAACGTAGAATTACCTATCATTTCTTTGCTATGCAGATTGAATATTTTGCATGAGCTTTCAAAAACGCATGTTTATAGTTTGAACTTCTTATGTTTACTGTTTTCTACCACCAAACGTACTGTCTACAGGTGGAAAACTCAAGTCTTTGATGGGTGGTGAGGAATTGCTCAAAGAGATTCAGTTACACACAGAGAGACATATTACACATAATGCTGTGAAGGGCTAGATTACGTAGTTATCAATATATGTATAGGCGCAATCCTCATCTACAAGCAGCGTTTCAGGGATTCCAAATGATCATACTCAACAGCTGGGCCTATTTACAAGACTTGGTCAATGGAAAATACTGCCACTTTTCTCTCCCTTATGGTTCCCCACCCTCTCTATTGCCTTTCTGAGACAACAGTGTCATGCTGCCTTCTCGCTGCTGTTCCTTATTACCCTCAAACGACAGTAATGAAAGCAGGCAAGAGGATTAAGCAATGTGGCAGCCCATTTTTATGAGTTTACCTTTAAAGACAACCAAGAGAATTTTAGAGAAGTGGGTAGAGGGTTTTACAACTACAGGGAACTGCTGTGGATTCATTCTTTTTTTGTGAGGAAGACCAGCCCTGAGCTAACATCTATTGCCAATCTTCCTCCTTTTTTTCCCCCCTTTTCTCCCCAAAGCCCCAGTAGATAGTTGTATGTCACAGTTGCACATCCTTCTAGTGGCTGTATGTGGGACACCGCCTCAGCATGGCCAGACAAGTGGTGCGTCAGTGCGCGTAAGGGATCCATACCCGGGCCGCCAGCAGTGGACCGCGCGCACTTAAGCACTAAGCCACGGGGCTGGCCCCGGATTCTTTATTTTTGAACGTCGATGATTTCCTTGCAGTAAGGGTGCTAATCAATATTGAATAGCTATTTTGAACAATTATGAAGGTAACACGTTCTCATAAAAAGAAAAAAAGCATGCAGAATTTTATTTTTTATAGGAGTAACCAACCTTTTTGGAGTCAATTGATTTTGCCATAACTTGCAACTTCTTACAAAAAAGTGCTGCATGAAATTTCTCTTTCAATCCCCAAGACGTGGTTTTGTGTCAAGAACTTCATGGTAATCCTCAGCTGCAAATATGCTTAAAATATCAAGTTGGTTTAAAGCAACTGTTTAAGATATATGTAGTCTAGCTGGGGGTCTCAAAATGTTATAAACTGTTATTTAGCTTGGTCGGGGCTAATCAAAGGTTCTGGATAATGATTAATATGTAAGTACGTGTGTATACATACACACACGCACATTTACAGATTACTAATCTTCAGCAATTTATCATACTTGAAAAATCAAAATTTAACCTTTGGTGATTCAGAAGGTGCTCTTTTTTTATCTTGCAGAACCTTGATATCAAAATAAATTTTCTGGTGATGAGTCAGTTATGAAATATAGCACAGGAATGTCCAAAGGAAAGAATTTCCTCTCCTATGGCCTCCGTTTATAAAAGAACTGGGAGTACTGGAGCTACAACTGGAAGAGGTGGTGAGTACTGATCTTTCGGATGCCCCCTCATATGAAGTAAACGCAATATGAAAAATCTAAGCTCTATTATCAACAACTCCAATACTCCAAAATAAAAGGGTCACAGAGATTAGGCCCAAAGTGTACAGCAGACAAAATGTTTATAGAGTCCAAAATGAGAGGGACCTTGGCCCTGAGATTGCAGAATCACATACAACTCTCCAGGATTCCTACCCGGCACTGCTCTATTGATGCACTGCACTGGAACCCACTGTTAACCATTTCCAACTCAATATAAGAGGGATTATTTTCTCACGAGAACCTCTCTCTTAGTTTCCTAAGAGAAAGCAATAAAAATACAATGTACCAAAATTTGCTTTTATAAACTAATTCCACCAGATTAACAAACTGAACAGCATTTATACTTTTGAATTTCAAGGATCTAAACCTTGTTACATACTACCCACCCAACTCCCCATCACTTCTCCTTAGATAATATAACATGAATAAGTCAGTCAAAAACACTTCCAGAAAAAAAACGTTTTTTATTTCTGTTTATTCATTTATGCAAAGACAGTATCAGCAATAGGTAACAGGAACGTGCTTTTAAGTTTAAAATTAATTTTCCATTTTGAAAGGTTCAGGACTTTGTCTCTCTTTCTACCTTACTCTTTTAAGTACTTCAGTCCAACAAAATACACAAATAAAAAGTTTATTCCCTTACTTTTCTTAAAGTCATACTGGGATAATTATAATAGTCTCTTTAGAATTTAGGTATCATTTATAGTAACCTGGAGATTTAATCACAGAATGATACGTGTAAGAATGTTACAGCACACACAAAAAAGTATAGAGAATTTTAAAAAGGACAAATTTCAGCGCACTTGCAAATTCTGAAGCGTAAGAAAGCCTTCTTGGGGATCTTTAAGTTAAAAGACTCTTCAGATTCAGAATGAAAATTATTAAGAATTATAAAACAACAATGGGCACTGATGATACAGCCCATGGTCGCTGCATTAGGTTAGGGATAAATGGAGTCTCCACGTTTTAGTGAAGGAGACAATGAAAGAAAGGCCAGGAAGCCACTTTAAACTCATGTCCATGGCAGGTATTATTCCATTACTAACCCTTTCCAAGGCTTAGCCCTCAAACTTCTCATACTGCTACTTCTCTTCTTCACATCACCTGTTCTTGGAACAAATCTGCAAAAATGGTGGTACAAACTGGAAAAGCAAGACTGTGGGTACAGCCAAGGGGCTCCAGGTGCTCTAAGTTGTCTGTTACGATATACAATGTCTAACGAGGAGACCAGCTAATCTAGAAATGGACTGTTAACTCTGACTCTATTAATAGTTTCTTGGGATATGCTTACTAAACAACTTTTGTGATTTAGAAACGCCAAAATTACTTTAAGTCTCCTGGACATATTTTACTTTAAAAAAGGAAATATAATGGTCTAACAAACAAAAATAAAAATCTATCTGCTCTTTAACAAATAACTAATATTTTAATGTTTTTATAAAGACAATTCCTTTCAGATACTCTGATTAACCTTTAAGTGACATAAAAAAAGTTTCAGCATTCTTTAATACCAATATTTTGCACAATTTAAGATACAGCCATTGAGTTTGGCATTTCAAGGAAAAATAAAATTAAAAGAAAAAAAGGAGAATGGTAACTCACTGAGAAGCTTATATACCTCGTAAAGTTTAGTTTGTCTTGGATTCTTTAAAAAAAATTAGGCCTAGAATTTTAGTTATCCTAATTACCATCTCAATCAAATAGGATATCTATGTGTGAATTCTAGATAAAAGATAAAATATTTTGAACTAATAAATGTAAGACCCACTGATTGGACTGTTAGTTTAGAACCTGTTTTACTGGGTTTAGATAGGGAAAACTTCAATAAAACTAACTATATATTGAGTTCCACTGATTAAAAATGCAGTTTTAAAACTCTGCTTTTGTTGTAAATTTCTAGACAAATCATAAATGTAAAGCACAATATTGTAAATATTGTACTGCTCACCGGTACTTGTTGGAGAAGTGAAATGCTTGTACTCAAACTATCAAAATTCTGACCTTTCAAAATAGTAGGTTTTCTAAAATAATTTTTTGAAAATCAGCATTTGCTTTTAAACTCTTAAAATGTCAATTTCAATTTAAAAAAAAAGTCCTTACAGATAATTTTTAAAGTTATTCCTTTCAGTCTCAATTATTTTTTACTTTTAACTATATTTTCAACACAGAACCAGTTTCTAAATAAACACTCTAATGAAAAACAGTTTCAATGTAAAATAAAACTAGGCAATCTAATACAACCTGTATAGAAAGTCTGAGTGTGATTTATCAAAATTCAGAATTAAATTTCTATAATAGTGAAACACTTTCAGTCTCTTAATACTCAAAACCAGCAACTTCCCATGAGACTCGAAAGTCAGCAGAGAGGATCAAACAGATTTAAGTACTGCCCGACTTCTTCTAAAGTGATGCACTCTTTTATCCTAGAAAAGACAGACAGTCCTTTTTACTTCATTGAAAATTTCCCATTATCACTATGACCTAAGTGAGTTGCAAAATACTTAAAGCATTTATTTTGGGTTTAAAAAATATAAATAATGAGGAAAAAGTGATCATTTTTAGGAAGCATTCCTAAACTTTGGGATATCAAATGTACCGATGACTAGTTTTATTCAACAATTTTTAAAAAAAGAAATCTCGGTAAACTCAGAAACAGAGGACTTAGATATCATTTTATGTAGCTTCTTAATTAATGATTTGGCAGTGACGTCCCAAAGACAGCTGGTGGAAAATGCATGTCATTTAAAAAAGTACTGCTTTTACTAACAAGTGCATCTGGTAGAAACACAGCTTTAAGAATAGCACTCCACTTCGATCTGAAATCCTATGCTTTTAAGGTTAAAAGATAAAAGTTTTGGCATATTTAAAGGCATATCCTTAATTTGTGATGAAGATTTATCATTCTTTAGGAAATGAACAGAAAAGTTAAAAATATATGCAAAAATTTCTTTTCACTTTATGTTGCCTACAGATGTGCAGACAGAAGGAAGTGAGGCCTTATAAAGAGGAATGGAGCTGAGTAAACCAGTAATAACATGAGGACTTTCTTCTCTACATATTTAGCTTAACTGTGTCCTTTTCCTAGGGATTAAATTCAACTGTCATATAAAGAAGGGTGACTTCTGGAAATTATGTAATCTGTCAACAGGGTAATATCCTATTTAGGTTGAAGCCAGAAAAGTGGTCACAAACTCAAATTATCTTCAAAGGTCAGGTAGGATATAAAAGATTATGAAGGAGCTGGAATTAAAACAAGTGGAATTTACCATGGAAACAGTGTATATACCCTGCCTCAAGGCATTCAAATTCAATTAAAAAAAAAAACACAACAATAACATTTAGCCAATCAAAACAGGTCTAGATGCCAGACAACTGCAGACTACCAAATTCTGACTCCCAGCCCAGAGGAGCAGAAACTCCTAGAAGATTCTAAGGGAGGCTTTTGTCTAATACCAGGTGAAAACTCAAGTTTAAAGACTATTTTCTGCTTTGCAAACAAATCGGATTAAGTACTACCTATTTAACCTTCAGAACTCTGGCAAGGTAAGCTGTCATACGACCCAGGTTCTTTCTTTTTAAATTGTACCGTTTATGCAGAATGAAACAACAAAAGAACTAATGTCAACTTTAAATAAATATGTTTACTCTCTGTTGAGAAGATGGTAATAACTTAATCCTGCTACTGGTATACTCTTCTGCATTATACGAAGTCCTTAGCATTCCCTTTAAAAAGGCTTTAAGCTTCACCCTATGTCCATTCATAGATGGAAAAAAGCTATTCTCCTTTCCCTGTTTTAAGACACAAAGCAATGGTTAAAAACTTCCCTTTGAATGTAAAATGGAGCAGTCATTTTGGGAAAATTCTGGCAGTTCCTCGAAAGGTTAAACATAGTTATCATATGACTCGGCAATTCCACTCCTAGGTATACACCCAAGAGAAATAAAAAATATGTCCAAATAATAACCTGTACACAAATAGTCACAGCATTATTCATCAGAGCCAAATAACGGAAACCACACCAAATGTCTATCAAGTGATGTTTGGATAAACAAAATGTGGTATATCCATAAATAAAAAGAAATGAAGTACTGATACATGCTGTAACACTGATGAACCTTGAAAACATTATGCTAAGTGAAAAGAGCCAGACACAAAAGGCCACTTATTGTATTATTCTATTTATATGAAATGTCCAGAATAGGAAAATCCTTGAAGAAAGTAGGTAAGTAGTTGTCCATGCCTAGAGGAGTTAGGGGGAAATGGCGAGTGACTGCTAATGGGTAAGGGGTTTATTTTTGGGGTGATTAAAATATTCTAAAATTGACTGTGGTCATGGTTGCACAACTCTGCAAATATACTAAAAAGTATTAAATTATACACTTCAAATGAGTGAATTGTATGGTATGCGAATTTTATCTCAATAAACCTGTTATAAAAAAATAACAAAAAACTTCCCTTTACTAAAGCACAATATTCCTTTCCCCACCGGAGCGACCAGTTAGTTCCTTTCCACATTCATAGACTAATTCTCAGAACTAAAAGGATCTTAGAGACCATTAGTCCTGTGTCTCCTCATTTTAGATTTGTAAAAACTGGATCCTTCATAAGATTTAAATGATTCGTCCAAGGTGACAGAACCAGGATCAGAAACAAAACTTTCTTAAATTCAAACACCTACAATCTCTTCCATTTCACCAACTCGGAATCAACTTTCATTTCCTTCCAATTCAGCTTTTTTTTACTGCTTCACTTTACCTCTTCTCCCTCCACACTGTTCAAGTACGTCATCTGAGTGATCGATTTCTCTTCTTCCATGTACTTGTAAGTTCTGCTTTCTGCATCTGAAATTTTCTTTTTCTATTTGGTCAAGGCAATATTCTCTTTTAACTCGCTTCTTTCGTGAACGCTTTCAATTATAAGCTTCTGCTAAAGGTTTCTTCCCTAAGGACAAACTACACTATATCAAGGTTTGAGCAGCATAAAATACACTGCTAGGTAAAACTCACTTGCAGTAGTTTACTGGGTTACAGTCAAATGCTAAGAGTTCAATTAAATGCTCTATGTAATCTCAAAATACATATACCAAAGAAAAAAAGATGCTTCATAGCTGACAAAATGTGCTTTTTATCCTGTATACTATTCCTTTCATACCTTGAAGTAGTCATCTTGAGTAACAACAGAGTTTCTCAGTCTGTTCTCTGGATTAAATAGACAAGATACCACTGTCTGTATGCTTCGGTCCACAGATTTCTGAAATACAGAAGTTTTTTCAGTAATCTAAAGACTATTCTTCCTTTTACTCACTGTAACAAGCTTTTTAAACAAGTTTAATGAATACATATGCTTATTTCTAAAGAATTCTTATGTAATTCATAATTCTTACCACATGTCACTTACAATGTAACTTTTGTACTAAATTTAAGAAATATATTAGAACCTTAGTGATAGAGTATTGGTTAAAAAAGCTCAATTTAGTAAAACCCTAATATATTTGCTTAAGGCTCTATAATTATTCCTGTGAGATAAGAAACTGTGAACTTCAACGTTTCAAGAAAAAAATATCCAGGATAAAACCTGATAATATAAATATATCATACTGTAAGCTATTTTTTCAAATTTTAAATCATGTACCAAATCAGGGAATTTTTTCACCCTATAGTTCAGTAGTTCTCAACATTTTTTTCCACTCAGAAACACATGGACCAAGTTCACACACTCCAATGGGAATTCTTCAATGTTATGCACATTCCCATCACATCAACTACTTCCACATTCCCACCCACTCAAGAAAACACAGGAGAATTCAAGAGGGAGAGTATTGTTATTATAGGAATCTGCTCTAACGACAAAAAAAAAAAAAACCTACTCTGCCTATTTCAGTAATTCAATTATACTAGTAACTCTACCACTCTTGAGAGCTGCTACCACATATAATGTTATGGAGAGAATACCGTAAATAATCGTTTATTACTGTTTAGCTAAGTAAATGTTTAAATTGGTAAAAGACCAAGTAAATATAATTCATAGTAATCCCTCTTTTGAAGAGTAGAATTCTTGAGGAAACCTGCCCACTGCATTCTATCAAATCATGTTAATACAATATTTATTAAAGTATGTTAAAAAAACAAAAAAATGAAAATGGAAGAAAGGACTACTGAATCAGAAATTATATGTATACATTGAAATTTGTACATGTATATATTGAAATTTCTTCAACTTTTACATAAATTGCTGAATTATCAATTACTAAAGCTCTGTAATTTATGGCTTTCATATTTAAATTTGGGCAAAAATGCTTGCTTCTCAAAGAACCATTATTGAACCTTGAAAAAAAATGAAAATATAAATATTAATGAACAAAATTAGATGTTTGCCTTTTGTGGGCCATTTCCAGAGGATGGAGCAGCTTCATGAACTGAGCATTCACTTGGCAAAACTTCAGCTCCTGGATCAACTTCATTACAGTGGTAGTTAACAGCTGTATAAGCCTACATTTTAAATGAAAAACGTGTAATTAAAGAAACGTACACTAGATACATTTCTAAACAATCCATTCTCTGAAATGGTGCACTGATATTGGAAGTTTAAATATGGTTTGTGTTGAAGTTCAATTACATTATTTCAGAAACTTGATTTTAAGCTGAATAGTTGAAATGCAGTAAAGCAGTCTTTTATCTTGAAATGTTTCCTAAGCTTCACCATAATCAGAATTAGAAGGGCTCTAAGAAAAAAAAACTCCAACATGTAGTAATCGAATGGGAACTTCCCAGTGCCTGAGAATTTTAACTCATATCATATCTCTCAAATATCCAATCCTGATGAAAGACAGAAAGTAACAAAGGCTCAGGTGTTTTAGAGGCAGCACTCTCTTTTGCTTTATTCCTTTTCTTATATAACATATAACAATATTAACAGTAAAACATTTCTTTCCCTTCAACAGATTTCTTTTATGGGTAGAAAAGTAGAGGCAGATTCAATAGTAATTCTAAATCTATAGAATTAGAATTAACATAGACATTAATACTACTTTCCTTGGATTATATATTCTATCAATAAGTAACTGAGCACCTGTTGCATGCAGAGCGGCCACTGCTTAAGCACACAAAAACAACCTGAGAAACAAAAAGCAGTTTCCCCCATGGGAGTATATACTTGGGTTGACAAGAAATTAATAAAACATAACACATAATGTAAAAGGGCATTTAAAAATATTTCTAGACATACATGATATGGCAAAGGTCGATAAATACATTATAGTTAAACAACAAAATACTTTAAAATAAAGAATAGTATATGTTTGGCTAATTCACCTTACCGGAGGTATAACATAACTCCTTTGTTCCCCAGCGGGCCACTGAGGTGGCATCTTAAAAAAACAAAGGGAAATAATTATTTAAATATTCCTATGCATTTTCACAAAGACATGAGATACTCAATGTTGAGGTATTTGTCATGCTGGCTCTTTGAACCTGTTATAATAAAATAAACAGAATGAAAGAAAAAAGTACTTTATGTTTCTAATACGTGAGGGTTTTATTGTTACTTTCATATATAAACCCACTTTTTTCTCAATTTTCTGGAGTTGGCTTTCAGGAAAACTCAAGGATAGTCGTTCTCTGAATTTATTGCCATAGATGTGGTCCTATCTATGGGCAGAAATTCAGAGAATGCCTATCTTGTAGTAGTTAGCTAAAATAAACACTATCCAATATAACTGGAATTCAATGATCTAAGAATTGAGTAATCATTTTATTTCAACCCATCTCCCTAGAAAAATTTATGAAAGTTAGCCTGGACGTTTCAGCTATTTGACAGCGAAGATGGAAGAATACAAGAAGGGAACATCAAATCTTATAAGACAGTATAAGAGAAAACTTCTTGCTAAGTATATTCCTGTCAAAATATCATTCCCTTATTTCTAAATAATATAAAGGCCTTGACTCTAGATTCTAAGTTTTTCTTAAATTTTAGGCACACTCAACCAGTTTAAATGACAAACTATTAGGGGAATTTATATAAATAAAGGTCTCAATAATATTCCAAAGGAAATCATTTTGTTCTCTCTTAAATTACCTGATAATTATATACAGGCAGCTGATATCCAGTGATGACCTGAACTGGTGAACTTGGATAAGGAGGATATGCCTGAAAATAAAGTTTACAGAAAAAATGGATTAACAAGGTAAATTTTTAAAAATTAGAGAAGGAATATTATTCCCAATATAACAAAAACACGCGAAGAAATCTTCATTATTTTTGTATATACAACGCAGGATTCTATTTAAGTGACTGGCTTCATGAAGAAAAAAATACTCTTTGTCAAATGTTAGCCTTTTGGGCAGGGAGAGGGAAGGGATAAATAGGGAAGTGACTGATTTTGCCAGCACAGGTTTATCTTATTTGTATATTTATCCCCACCCTGAAGTTCTTTCTTGCACTGGTGATAAAACTCCTTTAGGATAGATTTCCATGTTAAAGTTATATTAATACATCTGCTATTTCTTTGTAAAAATACTTTTAGGCAGTTTTGTGTTCCTTTGACAATATAATAGGGTAATGTATAGTCAACGTATAGTCTTTCTACAGACTTTATGGCTCTTTCTGTATTTTACTTCTAAAAGTTAAGGGCCGTATATAACCCCAACCTGGAAAAGAGACAGTACAATGTCTTACATCTTTCAGTAAATATTGATTGAAAAAAATCTAGGTAGTAACATTCATGAACACACCCAGAATAGGTAATAGCTCACAGTATACATTAGGAACAAGTGGGGCTTTTCTTCTAGCCATGTTTAAAGCAAGAAAAATAGGAAAAGATATACCCTACACTTCAGATACACGAAAAATGTAAACACAGGAGACAGACTGCAGACTATTTCACTATTATTTTGTTTCTTTCTTTTCCCGCAAATAAAATGTCTTTCAAACTAAAGAAAGTAAAATGAACTAAGAACAACATAAACGTTATTTATCATCAACAGGAGATAGTAAGTATTCCAAATCCCACTTCAAATATTAAAGTAACCAGGACCAGACAAATTATATGCCAGAAACACACAGAATTTACAAATATAGTTAAGTGATCAGAAAATCTATCCATTCTAGAACCAGAATACATCCAGAAGTCAGCAATCCATATGAGGAAGCATCTGGAAATCACTGCAAACACAGAATAGCTAGAAGAACTGCTAACCTTAGAGAAGAATAAGCCAGGCAGACACATGAAGAAAGCTGCCTTCAAATATTTAAGGAGTTATCGTATGGGGGAAAAAAGGGAAGAAAGACATTGTATGTGGCTACAGAGGTCAGTTCTAAGATAAAGACTTCCTAGCTATACAGAAGCAGACTTTAGCTTAGTATAAGGAATAATGCTAAGAATGACAGATTTCTAACAAAAGTAATAAACTTCCCATCACTCAAAGTATTCAAACAGGGACAGTATTATCACTTATTATGGAAATTGTGGATATAATTCCACAGAGGATTAAAATGTGAGACTGGGTTACTTTTAGGGTGCCCCCATCTATAAGTCTCAGATACTATAATAAATGAAAAAACAGACACGTAGGTAATTCTTACCTGAACGTACTGAGTTATAGGATTCATCATGGTTGGAGGCTGCATATAAGTTTCAGTGTTTGGATTACTCCAGACACTCTGAAATTGTGGTGGAGGAGGAGGATTAAAAACCAAAGGACGTGGCTGCACATGATAAGCACCTTTTTAAAGAATAAAAAGAAAACAAAACTTATTTTTAGTTCTCTGAAAAGCTTCCTGTGTCAACAAGAACAATTCCTTTCTTTACTCACATAAATTTTGTTTCCTGATTGCAGGGCCCAGTTTCAGCTTTTTACCATGGAAATTTATTTGTGACTGAAAATAAAACAGTACAAAATTAAAATCAATTTCCAAGTCTTTACTTCCAAGACTTTGGTAAACACCCCAAGTCCTCTAAAATTCCTACTATCAGAGAAGATCAGTGGTTAAGAACATAGCAAATCAAAATTTATCAGCATGAAGCTACCTTACCTACCCTCAGTACTCTAGTCAAGCATCACAAGGTGTCTCAGAATTTGACCCAAAACCTTTACACTCTGTCTTTAACCTTTCCTATCACTAGTTCATGAAACTAGATGCCCAATCAAAAATAAACAGTTTCTGGGGCCAGCCCCAGTGGCCTAGCGGTTAAGTTTGGTGCACTCTGCTTCAGTGGCCTGGGTTTGGTTCTCAGGCACAGACCTACATCACTCATCAGTGGCCATGCTGTGGCGGCAACCCACGTACAAAAGAGAGATAGACTGGCAACAGACGTTAGCTCAGGGTGAATCTTCCTCAAGCAAAAAAAGGAAGATTGCCAACAGATGTTAGCTCAGGGTGACTGTTCCTCAGCAAAAAAAACCCAAAACCATCTTCTGACAAATTATATAAGATTACTCTAAGTCTGAGTTTCAAACAGGAAGTCTACCTATTTCTATATTTTATACAAGACTGAGTACATATTCAGGACTCAAACAACATTAAACATTGCATCCATAAACTAAGAGATTTTTCCATAAGATTACTTACTTCTACTATCTTCTGCACATCCACGTCATTATAAAATGAAACAAATCCATAGCTAGAAAGGCAGATAAATGAAGTATAAAATCACCACTATAACAGTACATGGTTTAAAACTTCCAGTATTCTATGAAGTAACTGACAGAGTGATAATGATAAAAGATGAAAAATATACTGAGATAACTATCTGTAAGATGTACATGACAGATCCTCTATAAATATTACTGCTTTTTGTTTTCTTACCTTGATCTATGTCAGAATGCACTAAGATTAAAGATAGTGTGGGAACCTCAATCATTAACAGAAAATTCATACCTACGAACCTGAATTTAATTTATTATCTATGGTAAGATGGTTAAAATTTAAGATATTGTGAAATGTGAGAAGAAAACAATTCTTTGATAAAACTGGTTAATCCACTTATGTGAAATAAATAAAGATGGGAAATATTTAAATACAAACACTTAGGAAAATGATTAAACAAAAGAGCTGGCAGCAAACTTCTATCCTCTACATAAAAGAAATTAACAAAGCAACAAATTTCATTTATACAAGTGTAAGACTACCAGTTCTGAATTCTTCTCTGACACTCTACAGATGCTATAGTTTAGATACTTTTTACAATTTATACTGAACATATGTTTTACTCACCCTTTGGACACACCAGTTCGATCTGTGATTATCTTCACTTCTTTTACTGAACCATATTTAGCAAAGAAACTTCTAATTTCAGTTTCATCCATCTAGAGAGAAGAATTTGACTTCAAGAGTAAAAACTCAGCATTCAAAATTTTTAATTACACTATAAAAAAAGTTTGATGCTGTGGAAGTATCTCCCCCCAGTATCCCAAAACTACCCATAGCTCTTTGTCAAAGGTATTTTTAGTCCCTATAGATTAAATGTAAAACCAATTCCAAACCAGCATGAAGCACAAAAAAACTTTATGTTTGCAATAGGGCCAAAATCCTATTATTCACAAAATATTTTTAAAATAAATGAAATAGGAATACAATACCCTAACATCAATTCCACCAACAAAAACCGTGTTTGGCATGATTTTGCCTTCTGGTAAAACATAGCCTTGGCTGGTGGTAGCTGATGAGGACTGGGTGCTGGCCTCTCTGGAGATGGTTGAGTTTGGAGCCTCAGGATTTGCAGCAGACTGTAATTTAGAAAGCAAATGTCATCAGTAGATATATAGGCAAAAACCATACATGATGTGAAACATTATTTTTGTGTTTAAAGTACAAAATATTTTCATATAAACTACTTTCATTTAAATTAGTCATGAATACAACTTAGTTCAGGCTCACGATTTAAAGTAATCAGATCAGTGTAAAATTTTAACAAAGGAGTACAGTATTTTCTTAAATCCAGTGTTGCTCATCACCATCTCTTGTAACAATGCTGTGGTAGAATACTGATTTTATAGTGATTGTGTGAAAATACTATGTGAACTGGTAAAAAATAATTGGAAAGTTCAGGTTTGTAAAAAATAAAATTATTGGAAGTTATCCTGTTCTATGCCAATAAGCAAATTTTCATTTTACTGAGTACCTCATTAAAAAGCACGATAAATCTTTAAAAAAGATAAACAAAATTTTTTTAAAAAGCTGCATCAAAAAGAAAACGAACAAAGTTTTAAACCAATTTGTTTTGCCTCGTCTTTCTATTCACTAAAATTAACATGAATTTTATAATTATAATACAGTCATGTGTCACAATGACAGGGATACGTTCTGAGAAGTATGCAGTTAGGCAATTCTGTCATTGTGCACACATCACAGAATGTACTTACACAAACCAAAATGGTATAGCCTACTACATATCTAGGCTATACGGTATAGCCTATCGCTCCTAGGCTACAAAGCTGTACAGCGTGTTACTGTACTGAATACTGTAGGTAGCTGTAACACAATGGTATTTATGCATCTAAACATAGAAGTACAGTAAAAATATGGTATAAAAGATAAAAAATGGTACACCTGTGTAGGGCACTTATCATGAATGGAGCTTTCAGGACTGGAAGTTGCTCTCGGTGAGTCAGTGAGTGAGCGGTGAGTGAAAGTAAAGGTCTAGGACATCACTGTACACTACTGTAGACTTTATAAATACTATACACTTAGGCTACGCTAAATTTACAAAAAAATTTTCTTTCTTCAGTAATAAATTAACCTTAGCTTACTGTAACATTTTTACTTTATAAACTTTTTTTTTTTACAGTGAGGAAGATTGGCCCTGAGCTAACATCTGTGCCAATGTTCCCCTATTTTCTATGTGGGTTGCTGCCATAGCATGGCTTGATAAGTGGTGCAGGTCCATGCCCGGGATCCAAACCTGCCAACCCAGACTGCCGAAGCAGAACATGCCGAACTTAACCATTACGTCACTGGGCCAGCACCTTTATAAACTTTTTAATTAATTTATTTTTCTTGTAGTGAAACATCTGAGCTAACATCTGTTGCCAATCTTCCTCTTTTTTTTTTTCTCCCCAAAGCCCCAGTACATGGTTGTATATGCTAGCTGTCAGTCATTCTAGTTCTTCTATGTGAGCCACAGCATGGCAAGTGACAGACAGGTGGTGTGGTTCCATGACCGGGAAGTGAACCCAGGCAGCTGAAGCGGTCAGTGCTGAACTTTAACCACCAGGCCATCAGGGCTGGCTCAAAACTTTTTTTTTTTTAACTTTTGACTCTTTTGTAATAATACGTAGCTTAAAATACAAACCTTATCATACAGCTGTACAAAAATATTTTCTTTCTTTACACCCTTATTTTATGTTTTTATTCTATTTTTTAAATTTTTAATTTTTTTTTTACTTCTTAAACTTTTTTGTTAAAAAACTAAGACACAAATATAGCCTAGGCCTACGTAGGGTCAGGATCATCAATATTACTATCTTCCACCTCCACATCTTGCTCCACTGGAAGGTCTTCAGAGTTTGTTTACACCAGCATCCCCATAAACATATGAGTAATGCGTTGCACTATGACGTTATGATGGCTATGACATCACTAGGCGACACAAATTTTTCAGCTCCGTTATAATCTTATGAGATCATATAATCTTAGAAAACCGTAAGTCATATATGTGGTCCGTTATTGACCAAAACGTCATTATGTGGCACGTGACTGTATTTCCTGTGTTAGTATTCCCGCTTTACTTTGGAAATGGATCATGAAAACATTATTTGCTCACATATCGTAGCTCCTGCTAAAAAAGGGTTTATAATTCTTTTCCCTAATACTAGGATATTCAAAGCATCTTCTGAAATAACATTTTTCTTCTTGAATAACACCAAGTCAGTTCCACTGATAATTCTAATTTTCACAGTGGGCTGATAGACATAAATGATACCATCTTTATTTTTAGATAGAGACACACGAAACTCATTATTTTTCTGGATTCTGGTCAGAACTCTGTCTTTAGTCTTCCCACACTAAAGTTAATGTAAATTTGTCTGAAGCAGAATTTACTGGTAACATATACGTTAGAAAGGCAGTATAGCATAGTGAAACAAAAAGTGATTTAGTCAGGAGATCTAGGTTCATGTGCCTGACCAGGTTATAAGCCACTTACTTGCCAGATGTTTATCTCTGGGAAAACTGCTTTTCGAATGAAGCAAGATAACATCTGTGAATTCATTTGGTAAAGTATAATGTGGTATGCCAATATAAGTTAGTGTCCTGTTATAGGAATTTATTTTCAATAGGTTAAAAAAAGTCTCTTTCCTGATTTTACTATTTACTTAGTTATTTTGTAGATACTTCATTAATTAACAACCAATTTGAGTTTGAACTTCAAGAAACTACTTTATGGCATATCCACTCATTTGAAATTCACTCATGAAGTGCCTACTGATTATAAGAGGTAAATACAAAAGGCTGCAAGAGAGAGCTAAAGCTATTACACCTCTGCTTATGGAGGAAAACAAAAGGAAGGACAAAATAAACCAACTGATGCATATTTTTAAAAAGGTAAGCACAGTAGTTTTTATAGAAATTAGTAACAATAAAGAAACAGTAGGTAGAGTTCCTGTTTTGTTAGATGCTAGAACTTACTGATAATTTAAGATTCCACAAACTGCTATACTAATTAGAGATGAAATCAAAATTGTCAAATTATCAAATTTCAGTGCTTTGGCTTTTCTGTATTAATTTGTGCTTATACTTGCTATTTTGTGTTTCTATTTGAATACCTCCTAATTCTTTCCTTTAACTATAGTACAGTAATATTTCATGACAATGAAGAGAGAGAGTAAAAAACTTCTAAACTTATTCCACTTTTTGATGTTGGATAATTTTTTTTTAAAATGAGACTATACTATATAAGCCACATATCTTGAACTATTGAGAACCTGACTGGATTTTCCTTCACTATAGACAATTTACCAATACCTTTCAACTAGCTCATTCAAAAATCCAAAACACAAATAAAACAGAACAGTGGTTCTGAAATTCTGGTAGACTTTCTTTTTTCCTTCTCAATCTCCCCTTCATTTGTGGATGAACTTTGGACACCTTTTTATTTGATCAGCTATTTATAGTATTACCTGTCTGTGAACCATAATGGATGGATTTACTTTACAGATGCAACATCAGGCCAGAAAACTGTGCCAGATTCTAAGAGGTTATGATAGTACTGATTTTCAACTAGGGGAGATTTTGTGGCCCAGGGGCATTATTGGTTGTCACAACTGAGGGGTGCTTGTGGTATCTGGTGGGTAGAGGCCAAGGATACAATAAACACCCTGTAATGCAAAAGGCAGCCCCACACAACAAAGAATTATCTGGCCCAAAATTTGAATAAGGTTGCAGGTGAGAAACCCTGTGACAGTGTCGCCAGAGCTGAAGAAGAAAGTTCTAATTCTCATACTCTATTTACAAAAATAAAATGAATACTTGAGACAAATAGTTATTTTGGAAAAGAAAAAAGTTATTAAATATTATAGGAAGTTTGGTTTGGGGCTGCCTGCTTGATTGGGATATTAAATTCATCAAATCATTTTACTAGTGTCATAATGTTTTAAATTAAGGAAGGCACCATCATGTCCTAGTCCTCTGCCAGCAGGTGGCGCCCAAGGCCAACAAAGAAAGCAAAGAACTCCATTTTAACAAGACTGAACAGCAGGGATTTTTGAACTCCTACTGTGTGTATTTATATACAATTATAATTCATATACACAAAATTCACAACCAACAGACAACCTTTGGTCACTTTTAAACTATTACCAAAAATACTCCACAAATAAATGCTTAGGTTAAAGCAAAAAGTTTTATGTTAAAGCATTAATCTTAACTATCAATAGCATACAGAAAATAAATTGCATGTAAACTAAATTAAGTAATTACTTTTCTTAAATATACCTTCAAGTGAGCTGGCAGGTTTTGAAATGAGTAACACTGGGATATTAAGTAGGGGTCAACTTGGAGGCCATCATGTATACAATTCTCATCACTGCTATTTACAGTAATATATTCCCTGTTATATTTGGATAACCAAATAACAAAGATAACTAAAAGCTGGAAAAAAAACCTTATGGTTGCTAAAGCTCCTAGGATGTCAGCTCTTTGACAACATTTTGTCTACATGTAAGCAAACTGAGATCTATGTATATTGACCAGGAAAAAAGTCTATAATTTGTAGCTATCAGAGTTATATCCACACAAGGAAGGAACTAATACAAAAAAAAGCTGAAATTAAGGAAATAGGAAATGAAAATCAGAATAAAACCTTTTAAGTAAATCCAAGAGTAGACTCTTGGGGGGAAAAAGTCCAAAACAATAAATATACAATCCTGGCAAAGCTAAGCAAGAAAAAAGGCAAGGCAGAAAAAACGCTCATTAATTGCGAAAAAGGCGATATAACCACTGATTATAAGAGAATGCTATGTATAAGCTCTATGGGAGTAAATTTGGAAATCTTGCTGAAATGGCTAACTTGCCAGAGAAATGTAAATTTTTAAAAGCAATCTGAAGAAAACAAAGAATACTCTATTCCTGACTTAGTTTCACTAGGAGTTTTTCCAAACTGTAAAGAAACAGATAATTTGTGTGTATGTAGATGGGGGGGGGGGCACCAAGACAGAAAAAATGGTAGATAAAAGAGGGAATAGAAGAGAAAGAAAATTCAAATGCTTTTCTTAAAAAAATTTTTAGAGAAAGGAGGAAAAAAGAATACTTCTCAACGAATTTTACAAAACTAGCACTATCTAAATAACAAAACCTGATTAAGATAGTCCACCCTTGCCCCCAACACAGAGATGCAAAATTCCAGCAGCACATAAAGAATACACAATTAAATACAGTTTATATTGGAAATGCAAGGATGGTTCATTCTTAGGAAATCTGTTACGGTAATTCAACCTGGAAAAAGCATTTGATAAAATACAGCATTCCTTTTTTAATTTTAAAAAACCCAAGTAAAACGGAAATAGAAGAATCTTTTTTTCTATTGATCTAATTCTAAGCTATCATCAGGCTTAAAGTGAAACATCAGACATTTCCATCGAAATAGGAATAAGGGCATCTCCTTATCACCACTATAAATTCTTTCCACTATATACGACAAAGGGTTAATATTAATATACAGTTAATCTAAATCATTAAGAAAAAGATAAATATCCCATTAGAAAAGCGGACTAAGAATTTATAAAAAAGAAACAAAAAAGCTAATGACAAACTTCAACCTCACAAATGATAAAAAAAAAAAAAGCATATCAACACAGTGAAATATTTTCCAGCTATCAGATCAGCAACTTTAAAAAGTATAATACCTCTCATTGGAAAGAGTGTGGAGAAGAGATCACTTTACATATTATCACTGGGAATATATACTGGTAAATGCTTTATCAACAGTAACTTAAAAGGATGATAATTTAAAATTATTATAAAATGGGCATTAACCCTTTCACCCAGTGATTTCACTCCTAGTAATTTATTTCAAGGAATTAATAGACTAGGCATGCCAAAACATTTGCACAAAGATACTCGTTCTAGTATTGTTTTAATAGAAAAATTATTTACTATAAGAGAATTTCGTAAAATAATGGTACAATCCTATACTCTATATATTCAAAATTATTTTAAATTTATCTTTGCAATAATGCCCACTATATTAATTGAAGGATGCAGGTTGTAAAATAGTATTGTATAGTACGGTACAACTTTTGTAAAATAAAACTTACCTATCTATATGCAATACATACATCAAAACTTTTAACATTGGTCATGAGTTGGGATTAAGATGGACCTCTACTTTCTCACACCGATTCCTTTCAAATGAGTTAATACGCTACTTTTATAATCAGAAAAAAATCAATAAAGCTATTACCATTTCCCCTCTTTGTCTCTAAAAATGGAGAGGAAAAATTATTGTAAATAATTACTTACAGTAACTCATAGTGATTACTAAATAATTATTAACACAGAGAACTAGGTGACAAAATTATTACAAATAATAGTTATATATAACTAGATTTTTATTTTTACATTTATATGTACTAATATAAATTGAATATAAATTGCCTCTTCACCTCTAAAAATGGAAAATAATAACTGTACTATAAAGAAATACACACAGTATTTACACATTTGTGACAACGGTCGGTCAGAAGCGTTCACAGAGCTGTACTCCGTGGTCAACCAACTCGAGGCGTTTGTGAAAACTCGCACAAACGCACACCCCAAAGAGCACGTGCGACTGGACGCACATTTTGGTTCAAGTCCCTGGTTTATCGAGAGGGAAAAAGCGTCCCATTGAGACATTTCTAAACCCCTCCAACCGGCGCTCCCGCAGAAACCCAGGCCACTCCGCCTCGTGCGGAAACCATGGCGTCCGGCTCGCCCTCTGCCCGAGGCGGCAGCACGAGGGAGGCGCAGCGGCTGCGGCAGGCACGAGGGGCCCCGCGACAGCGCCGCATCCCGGCGCCTCGCTCGGCTCCGGGCCGCGCCCTCCGCACGCCTCGCTGGCGGCTCCGCGGAGCCCGCACCCGACACCACACGCCACCCAGGGGCCCCGCACCCCACCACGCTCACTAGGGCGGGAAGGAACCGCCGCCTGGGAAACGCCGCCTCAAAGGCACCACGAGCCCTTCCGAGAGCCCGCGCCAGGGGGCGTCCGCGCGGCCGCCGCCATCTCGCGGAGGCCGCCTCAGCCCCCAGGGGAAGCGCGGGAAGGGAGGCCGCCGGCGGGGTGGGGGCGGGGTGGGGCGCCCGCACCCCAAACCCTGGCCGGGCCGGAAACCCAGGCCGAGCCGCAGCCTAGCTGGCGCCTGGCGTGGTGGTGGTGGGGGGGACGTGAAGGCCGCGGGCCTCGCACGTGGTCCGCTGGCAGGGATCCAGCGGGGTCCCCGGGCCGCACGCTCCCACGACACCCCCACCCCCTGCCTGCCCCTCAGGGCCTTGTAGGCCGCGCCCTGGCCGCCCGACGGC
This sequence comes from Ceratotherium simum simum, assembly GCF_057802395.1. Taxonomy (NCBI): domain Eukaryota; kingdom Metazoa; phylum Chordata; class Mammalia; order Perissodactyla; family Rhinocerotidae; genus Ceratotherium; species Ceratotherium simum. Next base: position 23,015,771 of record NC_141904.1, read on the forward strand.
CGCCTCTTCTCCCCGTCAGGCTGCGGCCTGCGGTGCCCCCAGGACAGGAAGGCCGAGTGACCCCGCTTTCGGCCCCCCTCCCGCGCCAAATCCGAGTCTCGACCACCCTGGAGGACCCCGTCCTGGAGGACCCCGCCGGGCTCGCCCCCTCAGGCCTCCTCTCCTCAACTCACCATGATGGCGGCAGCTAGCAGTTCCCGCCGATAGGGCTGGAGGAGCAGCAGAGGCCGCGCTTCTGGCACCGCTTTTGGGCTGCTCGTAGGTCCGCCGGTGCCCGCCGGCTTCGAGTGGGCGAGAGGATGGAAGTCGGCCGAGGATGGACGAGCAGAGGCGGGTGGCCAGGCGGACGAGCCCCGAGACCCGAGCGGCCAGGCTGAGGGGCGCGGGCTGACTGCGGCGTGGCGGCGGGGCGCCGGGTAGTGGGGCTCGTCTGAGCGGCCTCAGCCAATGGGTGACAGCGCCCACGCCCCCTACGGGGGGGCTTGGGGGGACGACGGCGCCCGGATCGGGGGTGCATAGGGGGTGCGCGTAGGCCGGCAGCGTGCAGCCCGGAAGGTGCCGCCCTGACACACACGGACAGACACACACATCACCCTGAAAGTGCCGTTCAAGCTCACTTGAAATAGGTATGCATACTTAAATATATCTTAAAATTAAAAAAAAGAAAATTAATGTATCTAGGCTCTAGTTTCAAAATGGCGTCCTGAACGCAGAGGATTGGCCCGATCACGATTTTCCTATCGCTGGCCCCCAATTCAAATACCTACAGAAATGGAAAATAGAAACAAGTCTGTGGAAAACGGGCAAGGAGACATCAAAAGTCCAGAAACTTGGATGCCTTCTGTCAAGTTTGAGGCAGATGGGGTTGGATTGGAAGAAATAAAAGGTAGGGCACGCGAGTTTGGCGTTCAGGACGTTCATTCTTTTCCAGACACATTTATTAAGTACCTACAGTTGCCAGGTACCCCAGATACAGGAGTAAACAAAATGGGCAAACATTTTTTCCTCCAGGGGGTTTAAATTGTAAGAGGGAGAGTTTATCTTCTAGGCCTTACAAGAAGAAGCTAGGCCTGCCTAGAGAATTCTAGAACATTCTCAAGGTCAGAGAAACAGGGCCTAGAGCAAGGGTGAGCTGTGGGGCAGTTGGCAGAGCAAATCACACAACTTTGGGAACCAGTTCAGCACCTTATACCCAAAGGGGTAACTGACTATGACTTTTATTCTCAAACTTCACTTTTGTACTGATGAAAGTCGTTAAACTGTTATTTTGTGAGCTAGCAAAGTGGTGGACATCTGTAACCTGAAAACTGTTTCACTACCAACACTGAGCATTACTGAATAAAATAATAACTAACCTTATTTTTAATATGCAGCTAAATCCATAAGAAATGAAGGGAAATCCCAAGATGTCAGAAATTAAAATAAATTGAAAACCAGAGCAGTGACTTGTTGAACTGATTCTTCTCTGGCCCTGAGTACGAGGGCTGGGGCGTAGGTCCACCAAAAAACTAGCTTGCTGTGGCCTGTCCCGGTTTTAGCACTGAAAACCCCCACATCCCTGTAAACCAGGCCCCAGGGAAACCAAGACAGTCAGTCATCCTAAGTGAGGGCAAGATGATGTTAGTCTCTGTAACTTGAGGCCTGGAAGTATAGGGGCAGGAGGTAAGGGTTTGGAGTAGGTGGTGGGAGTGGGAACTCAGTACACTACAAAATGCTGTTGTCCCTGAAAGTCGTCATCCTCAGGAAAAGAGTGGACTAGGGAAAAGAAAGAACACCCCGTGGGTAAGCAGATGAGGAAGCTTGTTCCACTTCTGGATGAAAAGAAAAAGTTATTTAGCTCTATGAAATTTTGAAACCCTACACCTGCATTTTGCAAGAGTTTGGAGTTTAAATTTATAGCACTTACGTGTTGTTAGAATCTCAAGATCTAGAAATTAATTCCCCCAACTCCCACTTCCTGCCCCAAAAGATCCCAGACAAGGTGCATCTGGAATGCCTGGCAGAAATAGACATCAAACCAACCTGGAGGGATGCTTCCATGAAAGGCTGAAAGGGATTCTCATAAGAAAAGGACCCTTTAAAGATAAGCTCACAATAAAAAATTATATAATGTTATTTACACGAATGAGAATGGCAGACAGCAAAGAAGATTAAAATGCCAAAAACTTACAGAAGAAGCTTCTTTTAGATTGTGTGTCTTTTCGTTTTCTCTCAACTTATTTGGAGTAATACATTCCATGTATAGTTTAAGGTGATTATTCTATTTTAACATGTAAACTTCAAGTCTAATAAATATCTTTACTCTCCTCTTGAATAATTCAAAGGCCTTAGAATTTTTAACTCTGCACATCCCCTCCCAATTAATAAGCTATTATTATTATTCACTACATTAGTTCTGTTTTCCTCCTATAAATTAGATGTGTTTTTTAGACTCACCCACACGTGTAAAAACATTTTGCTTACCATTTCTTTGCATATCTCCAATCTTCCTTCTGGATTATTTTTCTTGTGCCTGAAGTATACAATTCCCTTTAAGGAGAGTATGATGTGGTAAACTCTCAGGTTTTTCCTCACCTGAAATACTTTCATTTTGCCCTTGTTCATTGAAGATAATTCTAGTGGATATATAATTCTAGGTTTACAATTGTCTTTTTTTCTGAGAATATTGAACATATTATTTTATTATCTTCTGGTTTCAGTTGCTACTGAGAAATCTGCTATCAATCTAGTTGCTGGTTAAGATCTATTTTTCTTTGATGTTCTGAAATTTCACAATCATGTGACAAGGTGTAGAGTTTTAAAAATTTCTCTTGCTGAGGAGTTTTTGGGCTCTGGATTTGTGGATTAGCTTTCAACAATTCTAAAATATTTCACTAGTTTTCTTGTCAAAATTTACCTGGTTAGGGAATTTAACCCATTTTTCATATTTCATATTCCATAAGCAATTTTTATAACTGTTTTTGTTTAGATCATGACTTTTTCAAAGGTTGTGGTATTTTCTTGAAATCTTATGAAATCTTCACTGAATAGAGAGAGAAAGAATTGTTATTTAAGATCAAAATTGACTAATCATTTCAATGTGTTAAATTTGGTGGCATGATTCATATAAATTCAGAAATAAACCTCTATATTGCTTTCTTATCCTCCAGAGACTGTAAGGAAGGGAGAAGGAAAAAAGGTTGACATTTTTTAACTCCTCTTCCAATGCTTTTGTGCTCTGAAAGCCTGGGACTTTGGATAGAAGGCTTACAATTAGTATAAGCACACTCAAACTTCATTCATTTGCAGACTATTTTCATGATTTTTGTTGTATCTGTTCTGCATATCTATATTATTATTTACCTAATTTTTTAAAAAACTGACTCGTTGTCTAAAAAACAATATTTGTCCATGGATCACTTCAGATCACACTCTCCCAGGGCAACAGATAACATACTTTCGGAAAATATTGGATTAGGAGAACTCTTTATAGTCTTTGGATATGCAAAGTTAGGCCCAAGGAACTAGGGAGTGGAGTGTCAAATTGTTCTGCATAATAAGTGAGAGTAATTGAATTTGAAGGGGGAAACCAAGCAAGCCTGGAAGTGTGGAAATCGGGGAATTTGGAGAGAAGAAATAACCTTGCAAAGTGACAGAAAGTTGGAACCTGCAGTGAAAGATGCTATCTGAGTACATTGGAATCATCTGGAGGCTTTTAAAAGTTCTTATTCCCAGACCTTACCCCAGACGAAGAGCTAAATCAGCTGAGGGTGAGACCTAGCCATTGGTATTTTTTAAAAAAATGTTTCTCAAGTTACTCCAATATGCAATCAAGTTTGAAAATCTTGGCTATAGAGCCTTGCTACTCAAAGTGAGGTCCTCAGACCAGCAACTTTGCATCACCTGGGTGCTGTGGAATCTCAGGCCCCACCCTAGACTTACTGAATCAGAATCTGCATTTTAAGCAGATCCCCAGATGGCTCATAAGCACATTAAAGTTCAGGAAGCACTGATATAGAGAACATTTGCCATAAACAACTTGCATCCTTGGATTTGAGAGTCCCTTCCCTTACAGGGAGAGACTGCTTTCCCAGCCTCTCCTGCAGCTAGACCCGGGCCTGTGACTTACACAACACCAATGAGAGGCACCCCCCCTAAATTTTGAATAGGGGACTAATGATGCCACAAACCAGTGACTGCAGAGAATACATTCTGGAGAAGGGTGGCAACAGCAGCAGTAGCCATGGCATCAGTTAGAGCAGCAATGCCCTCTGCTGTCAGTTGTGCAAGCTGTGATGCAGCTTGGTGCCCAGTGGTGGCAGCTGAAGCTTCCTCACTGCACCAGTTCTGCAGCGTGATTCCATGTGTCATTCTTGGAGACACAGATTTCCAACCTGGTTCTTCAGTCCTTTTTGAGATTCCTTTCCTGCTTAAATCAGCCAAAAGTTCCATGCCTATTGCTTGGAACCAAGAACCTTGACTGAATAGGTGATGAGTGAGGTCAGCCAAAGTACTTTTAAGAAGAGGGTTAACAGCTAAAAGATTTATGGCTCTTCGCTCTGCGACTCTGTAACATAAGACCCCTCTATTGCTTCCAGCCTTTAGTACGGTTCTACTACATACACAAAAGCTTTATGCCCGTGGTGGTTTTTGTGAGAGATGACAAGGAAGGGGTCTCTTTTCTCTTTTTGTAGCAACATGGTGTAGATAGGGACTGCATGCTAAGCAGCAAGACGATCACAGATCGACTAATTCAGCAGGAACCAAGAGGCTTGGAGCCAGAAGTGACCTGGAAAAGCAAAAATCATACTCTCAGAATTCCCAGAGACATAGGAAGAGACATGTGTGTTATTCCTACTGCATGTCGGCTGGAGTTTGTGCCAATTCCATTTAAATCTCAAGGTAAGCTGTCGCAGCTTCCACTGGGCCTGAATTCACATGGCCCAGCATAACAACACACATCTCGAGTGCACTCTGGCTTCTGAGTCTGAGTTCTTAACCATTAAGGGATATTAGCAAACTACGTGGAGGAGGAAAGGGCTAATATAGTGGGACAAAGTTAAGCATTAAATCCCTGGTTTCCATGAAAGTAGCCAAATAGAGAGGTTGTGAGTCTTTTCTCATTAAAAGAAAAGTTTTCAGTCATTTCTGATATATCCATATTAATAAGTAGGTTAGGATCAGGACTTCAGATGCTCCATCCAAATGAAGCAAAACCCCCAAATCTACACCCAAACCATCCTATACCGGTGAATCACTCCAATCTGCCCTTGAGGAGGCTACCGGCTTAACAAAGAAGAAATTTCCTTCTGACTTTGCCTGTGAGAGAATCTTCTAGTCCTTTTCCCAAGTGTTGAGATCCAATCTAAAGTGTTTGACAACCGCATCTCCAGCCTGGGCCCACACTGCTGGTGCTCTACCCACACAGGTACTCCTCCCAATCACTTTGGAGCTGCTTTTTCTGAGTCAAGAGGCATCACCGAGCAGACTTTTGCAAATCAGAGAAGCAGAAGCTGTTGAACACTTGTGGAGAAGCAGGGAGAAAAATCTGGTAGAACTCACTCGTCTTCCTTTCCTGATCCCTAGTCATTCCCACCGTTTTATTCTTTCTATGTTTAATTCTTTTCCTTTCCTTATCCATTTTTAAGACGACATGACTATTTCCCTTTCTTGAAAAAATTGAAAATAAGGTTTGAGTCTCCTTTTGACCACCAATTCTGCATCCGAGATCCTTCCCCAGAGGTAACCCCTGTTAATAGTTTGGTATGAATCCTTTCAGATCTTTTTCTAGGCATTCCCTTCTGTATACTTATGTAAAATATTTGGTATTTGTACTTGTAGAAAGTACTTGTATTAGTGGAAAATATGTACTTCTTTTTTAATGTACTTGTAGAAAATATGTATTTATGCTATATATTTGTACTTATAGAGTATGTACATATTTAGAATATATAATATTTTATTGTATGTTTTTAACACAAATGATATACTGTATGCATCTTGCAACTTGATTTTTTCCTTTAACAGTATGACTCAGAGACTTCTAATTTCAGTATATAGATCTACTTAATTGCTCTTAACTGTGGCATAATTTTACATAATATAGATATATCGTAGTTATTTAACCATTCCTTGGTCAATGGACGTTTAGGTTGTTTTCACTTTTTCATTGCTACAAATAACATACAGTGAACCTGACTAATTGGAGCCACATGAGTATTTTTCTGCAGTGAACACCAAGAAGTATAACTGCTGGGTCATGGGATATGCACATTTCAAATTTTAATACATATCATGAAACTACCCGTTCAGTGCTGTGTCAATATATAGCAACTTACAACTGAGAGTGGGAGTCCCATTTGTCTATTCACTTGCCAATATTGATATTATCACACTTTGCCAACTTGATGGGCAAGAAATGGCACTCATTTTCATTTCACTTTGCATTTCCCTGACTGCTCATGGTGTTGAGCCTCTTCCTACTGTTTGTTGACTGTTCAGGTTCCTCTTCTGTGAATGGCCTGTTCATAGCCTTTGGCCATTTTTCTTTTGGGTTGCTTGTCTTTTGTGGTAGTCTGGCTTCTTTCTTTCTTTTCCTCCTCAGCCCCACAGACAAAGAGTACAGTGACACTGGTGCCTCCTTGAAGTTCTAGTCCAGTGTAATGAACTAGAGTTACATTTGTTTCCAAGAATTTCTTTCCCTAAACTGAAAAGATGTAAGCCATGAGCAAAAGAGAAAAAGAAATCCCTAGTATAAACACCAACAGTTGAACATTTCATGGCCTTTGAACATCAGCTCTTTCCTGGACATCCTCCTAACAAACCAGATGAGAGCTCTTATTTAAATCAGTCAGTAACTTTCAAAAAGCATTTTTTAGGAACCCAAGAAATTGCCAAAGAGAAGAACTGTGCTTTCTGGGAGGTGTGCTTTCTAAAGAGCTTTTCTATATATTGTGTATTTTAAGGCAATGTGACAGTCTCAAAGCAATTTGCTGAGGGCACCCCTGTAACTCTTGAAGTTCTGTTCTTGCCCCTGGTCCCCTCAATTTAGAGAGAGAATACATGTAGAGAAAAGAGGTGAGACACCAGATGAGTAAATACAACATTCACAGGGCCAGCGTTTAGAGCTTAGCAGAAAAGCCTTTGAAAACAACTTGATTAACACAAACATCAATTAATCTCTGATCATCCTAGAAAGGAGAAGCTAAGATGTTTCCATTTTCCCACTAAGGGTTCTTCCTGTGGCCTATGTAGAAATGACTTAAAAAAAAATCTGTCTATAGTTTCAGAACCACCGTGGCTTCCCTTTTGGCAAACATTTTGTTTTGTGTAGCTGCAGCAAGCGCTTCAGCCAGCCTGGACAAGGAAAAGGAAGTGAGAGGACAGAAGAACAGGACACAAGTTGAAAGAAAATCATAAAGACAGAAAAGACCCCCGAAAAGAAGAAAATACACATACTTAAAAAAAAAACAACGAAAGTTGAGGGCAACATTCTTTTGTCATTTCCCGTATCTGATCAGTCAACAAGTTCTATTTGTTTTCCTTTACGTTGATTCTCTAACAGATCTTTTCTATTCCCACCACTTTCTTTTAGACCAGAGGACATACCCTTGGTTAAGAAAGAAATCATGTCATGTTCTCTTCATTTTGTGGCTAGATGATTCCAATAGCTATGTGACTGGAATGCATGCCCCCTAAATCTCCATCAAACACTATTCTCAATATATTGCTCTTTTGCTCTGCTCACAAACCTCCCAGGGCTCCTAGTTCCAGCTTTACCTAATTAAATTTAAGCTTTTCAGCCTGTTAAAACCCTTTCATATATGACTGCATGCTACGTAGCCCTAATCAGGGCTGTCTCACCAACATTCCCTTCTCATTCTGCCTCCTGTATTCCTTCCATTTAGAATGTCCTTCCAGCTTTGCTTTTCCTCTCTGAATCCTACCTATTCTTGAAGGTCTAGTCAAGTTTCCCTTCCTCTGTGAAATGTTCTGTCTATTCCACCTTTATCTTCCTCTCTCATAGCCGTTTCAGTGCCCAAAGTATGTAATGTGTGATTTCGGATGGCAACACCTGTGAAATTGGGGAAGGAGTATAGCAGATCTTTAGATGTGCTTTGGCTTTGCATTGTCTCTAGCACTTAATGACACTGGGCAAGCTACTTGCCCTCTCTGAAGCTCCATTTTCTCATCTGTTTTTCTTGTTCTACCTTAGAGGATCAGTGGAAGGATAGGATAGGTGAAAGGATAGATATATGGTACTTAACACCATTTGTTGTTGATGCCCTTGAATTGATTCCGACTCCTAGTGACCTTGTGTGCAGCAGAGCAACACCCTGCCTGGTCTTTTTGCAGCTCACCATCCTCTCACCTTCCAGCACTTTATCAGACAGTGGTCTGCTGCTATTAATAGAGTTTTCATGGCCAATGTTTTTTTCTTTTTTTTTTTTTTGGTGAGGAAGACTGGCCCTGAGCCAACATCTGTTGCCAATCTTCCTCTTTCTGCTGAGAAAGATTGGCCCTAAGCTAACATCTGTGCCATCTTCCTCTATTCTGTATGTGGGACACTGCCACAGCATGGCTTGATGAGCGGTGTGTCAGTCCTCACTCAGGATTCAAACCTGCAAATCCGGAGCCGCCCAAGCAGAGTGAACTTAACCACTACGCCACCAGGCCGGCCCACATAGCCAATGTTTTCAGAAGCAGGTGGCCAGGTCCTTCTTCCTAGTCTGTCTTAGTCTGGAAGTTCTGCTGAAAGCTGTCCACCATGAGTTACCCTGCTGGTATTTGAAATACTGGTGGCATAGCTTTCAGCATCACAGCAACATGTAGCCACCACAGTATGTCAACTGGAAAATGGGTGGTGTGGTTCCCTGACCGGGAAAAGAAGCCGGGCTGTGGCGGTGAGATCACCAGATCTTAACTACTAGACCACCAGGGCTGATTGCTTAACACCATGCGTGGCCCATAAAAAACTACACCAGATATGCCAATAATTTCCTTCTCGTCTTCATAATCTCTGAAAAAACCTAATCCTACCACAGCCCTGGAAGAGATACCTACCATTTTGGATATAGGTAACAGAATACATGATTAAAAGTGATTAAATAATACTGACTTAAAAAAAACTAAATTAATATGAAATCTAGATGTAAGTAGTTCCAACATTAGTGTTGGGGCTTAATGATATGAGGGCTCTGAATCAGCACCTCTGGGATTCTTTGATTAGTACCATACAGTGTGACTTATCCTGAGTCAGGAGTATGGAAGGAGGGAAGGGACTCCCTTTTTACATCTCTCTTTTATTTGGGAGGAAGATCTGTCCTAATAGACTTCCTTTTATATCTTGTTGTCCAGAACTGTGTGATGTATCTACTTCCAGCTCAAAGGGAGTCTGGGTAAGCGCATATCTGGCAAAAAGGGAATGCATTTATAATAACTGACCTGGACTAGTTAGGATTCGTCTTATGGGCTTGGGCACATTCCTGCCTGAAACCAGAAGTGGGTTCTATTATCAAGGAAGAAGAGAGGATAGCTAGGACGTAGGTGTCAACCACGTCTGCCCTTTGGGCAACTCAAGATGCCACATGACCTCTCTTTTCTGGCCACAACTGATTGTATGGGAATGAACATGGACCTAAACTGAATCAATCAGATTCTCTCCCATTAGAATTTGAAGTAAGAGCTCAAGAATCGGTAGTTTCTGACTGCAGTGCCTTGGTGCCTTACGTTCTATGTTATCCCTTGCATCTTTCCAATAAAGTCTCCTTTCAGTGTATTTCTAGTTCATAAAATCAGATGAGCCCTGATTAAGCCACAGACTCATGTAAACGGTCTCAATTAATAATCACTAAAATAATAGCTGTTATAAAAGTTACTGTCCTATTTTGTTTTTTAATGGTTTCATGCATGTTAGTCTCATCTTGCACATAGCCTATAAATTCCTCAAGGCAGAAATGAACTGTGTACTTTATTTCCCATAGTTCTTAAACTAGTATTAACCACGAGGTGTGATGAGCTCCCTTAATACTTGTTGAATGATTTTTCATTGGTTGGTTGCTATTCTTTCATAGTTAATATTTTTTAACTGTTCCAGAAGTAGATAAAAAGAGAAACATGGAGATATATTATCCATCAGATTAGTGAAATACAATTTCAGATTGCTAGTGTGATAAACTTAAAATCTTTTAAGATAGAGCAAATTGACAAAAGAATAAAGAGGTAGTTGTAGTTGTTAGTGCTGTGGAGTTGATTCCAACTGCTAGGGACTCTGTGGACAGCAGAGCAGAACCCTGCCACATCTTTTTGTGCCGTCCCCACGTCTTCCACTGCTATATCAGACAATGCTCCACTGCTATTCGTAGGGTTTTCAGAGATATACTCCAATATAAAAACAGTGGTTGTGTTATCTCTAAGAGGTAATAATAGGGCTCTATCTTCATAAAACTAATCTAAATTGTTAAATTTTCCACACACAGCATAAATTACTTTCAGAATTTGAAAAAAAAAAATTTCAAAAGCAGCAATCAGAAAAAAATATATTTGGCCACTTAGCACATGTTTCTTAATTTCCTTCTTTTGTCTAAGGGTATACTAAAAATAAACTTTAACATTAGAGACACCAACTTTGGCCTTTATTGAATAGTGTAAAATTTGGATTTTGATTTCCTTTTAACTTAGAATAATACTAATATCATAGGAAAGTTTAACACATTTTTAAGCACAAAGGGAGCAAAATTTTAAGCACAAATGATGCCAAATTATAAGTTTTCCCTTAAAACACTTTTTAAAAATTCCTATTTAATTTAAAACATGATTTAAAAATGAACAAAAGACTGCTTGGCTATGTTTTAAATCTAAAATCATTTGAGTTTTCTTGACATTTCTTCTCATTATTTAAAAGAAATGCTACTTTGTTAACAGATCATTCAAATGTTTAATGGGCATTTGTGCAAAGTCTGGCAAGTAAAAACCAAATTCCCCCAGAATACAGTATCACAGAAGCTTTTGTTTCAAGCCACGAATTAGACAAATTTGCTTTTTTCCTAACACTCTGGACATTTTATGTCAAACAGCCCCAGTTTAAGTAAATATCCATCTCTTTACAAAACAAAATTAATATTAGAATTCTTTTTGTTTATAAAAAGAGCTAGACTCAACAGGTTCCAGATCTTGCAACTGGACCACAGATGTACCCAAAATAACAATGAAGGGAATATATTTTTTGTTTTGATTCCAAGCAGAAACAATCACCACTTATGAATTCATATTAGGGCCACAAAAAAATTCTACTCTTACCCAGTAAATAAACACTATTGTTTTAGCAAAGTGCTTCAAGACGTGATGTTATATAAGTACCACACCTTCCTATCACAGGATTGACAGCAAATACACAGATTTCTCATCTTTAAAAATTCACTGCTATGGCTTTTATAAGGGTTACCAGGGTCCAACATGCACCCATGCTACATTCAGATGTGCAAAGAAAAAGTAGCTTCCTTAAGTTTAACATTCTTCAACAGGCCCCCATTGAGGCACAGGATCTGGGGGTAGAGGAGGGTGTGAATGAGGGGGAGGAAAGCTCTAATCTGGCCTATCAGAATATTTCAGTCTCTTTTGGTGTCAATAGCCCCCTTCGGGGTGAATTCGTTCGATTTGTGTCTCAGGATCAGATTAAAGATTTCCTCCTGTTTTTCTCAAAAATGGCGTCAGGTATTTGGAGATTTTTATAAGGCCCCATGTTGGAGGGGGAAGAAGGGCTTCTGATCCATGCGAGGCCCTCCCTGGTGTGGCTGCACTGTGGCCAGCCAGGCTGGCTCTCTGTCCTGGTGGCCCCTGGGGGGCTGGCCTGGCTGGGTCCTTGGGCATGATTAACTCCCCAGTTACCTGGCATCACTTAAGCCCTTGCCAGGCTGTGGATCCCCGGCCTGAGACTCATATAGTGGGGGGTCTGGGCAGCACCCACCCCAATGCCCCTCTGCCAACCCCACCAGTCTGCACTACAAAACACAGCACGGGGAGAAAGGACGGGCAGGCTCAGGGCTGGCCCAGTCCTTCCTCCTGCCCAGTGCTGCTCCACCACCACTACTCCCATGCCCACCAGCCCACCCGTGAGGGCGCTGCTTTCAGGACCCCTCAGCTTTTGGCTTTTCCTCCCTTTGACACATCCTGGCCCTTTGGGGCTTTGACCTGGAGTGGGGATGTCAGGACACACTGGTCTCACAGCCTGTGCTCCTCTTTCTTCTTCCCACAAAGCACCTATGCAAAAAAGGTGCCAACTTTGTCTTGGCAACTTCTTCCTCCTGCTTCCAGACGCTCTGCCCCCCTTCCCTGGGGCTGTAATGGGCATGAGGAAAAGCCAGATCACCCATAAAGGGAACATAAAAATATGGAAGAATTGTTCAGGTATTTCAACTGTTCCCTAAGTGTATCAGGGTTATGTTTTTCTGGAGTACAGCCTCAAAACAACAGTGGCATAAATAACATTGAAGATAATTTTTTCTCATATAAAAGTCTGGAGGTGGGCAGTCCAGGGCAGTTATGGCTCCAGGAAGTCCCCCACGACTCAGTGATGCTTGGGTCTGGTAAGTCCATCCTGTGTAACATCTAGTCCCAAGGGCACCTTGTGGTCCAAGATGGAGGCTCCAATTCCGTTCATCATGTCTGCATTATGGACAGAAAAAAGGAGGAAGAGTAGAAGAGCAACATGTGAATTCCAGCTAGCTTTTAAGGAAGCTTCCAGAAGCTGCCACAGGACATTTTTTTATCTCACTTGGTTACATGACCAGAACATGGTAATATGGCCACATCTAGCTTCAAGGAATTCTGTGAAATGAGGTTGCATAGTGAGCAATCATGTGTCCACCCAAAATGAGGATTCCTTCATTATGGAAAGATGGGAACATGGTTATGGGGGAACAACCAGAAGTCTCTGGCTTGAAAAATTTTCATTATTCCATCCTTAAACAAGTTCCAGGAAAACATTCTTGAGTTTCTAAATTTGTGTTGTTGTACAAAGGGCATTTGACTGAAAGTAAAAATAAACAAATAAGCGGAAAATCCCTTATATTTTAGTTCCAGCTTTCCCACTAGCTTATTGTGTTGCTTTGAGGAAGTCAGTACCTCTCTGATTTTGGTTTCCTTTTCTATAAAATAAGGGGGTGTACTAAATGCTTCGGAAGGTTCCTTGAAGTTCTGAATGTACCTGGGTCCACAAATCCAACTGTAACTTTAAAGACCTATGTTTTATAATTCTTACTTTTACTTTATATAAATATCAGAACTTATCACGGCAGGCAAAAATGGGAACATAAATTTTTATGCACATTAGAAAACTGCGTTAATATAATGAAATTGCCCAATATTGCCCATAGTTCTTATCCTAGACACTTAACTATAATTGTCTTTGGTATTATTTTCAAATCTTACTAATCTGTTGGTAGAACAGAAGATATTAACCTAAGTGGTCAGAAAAAGATAGATATATGTATTGATAACTACAGAACATATTACCTATTGGTATTGGTTCAAAAAATATATATGAATAATATTCATAATATATAATATGAATATATTACGGGTGTTAAGTTTATAGTAAGTAGATTAATACAGAAAAGATGGAGATATTAGTTATATATTCTTAGTCTCTGAGATTGACTTTATATAGTTTAACTAGTCCCAGAAAAAGTGTACATGTCATCAGGGAGAAAATAATTGGCTAGTTAAACCAGTGCTTCGGTCCTGAATGCAATTTTTACTGTTCTTATGAATTAGACCTACAAATAAACCTTGGGCATAGCTTGGAAACCTTAGAAGACTGAATGTGTCCTTTGGCATGGGCAGAGTTACTGCCACTGCCTACGTGCCCCTCTCATCTTAAGTGTGTATGGGGTTGCATATTGATTCCATATCTGTTTTATCTTCAAATCTCTATAGAGAATGTTTCCTACCTTAGGTGGTTTTTCTGAGAATATAATTACCTAATCTATTTTTCTTCTTTTTACTGTATATTTTTGGTGGAGAGTGAGAAGTGGCAGAGAAGATGACAGGAATAAAACATCAGTTTGTGTTTGGAACCTCTCTGGAAATCATGTTTAGCTACCAATATTGAGAATCTTCTGGAGCTTCCCAACTCAAAGTTAAGTGGCCAGTTTTGTCTCCTCTCTATTTCTGGGATTTCTCCCTTGATCAATATATAGACGGTCTAACGACAGCTACCATTAAGCCGTATCCTCCTCTGAAGACCAGCAGATGAGAGCGAGAGAGACATCCTGAAACCCTCTCTCTTTGCTGTTCTCAGCACTACCATCAGTGTGTTTGTTGCAAGCCGCCCAGAAGTTGGAAGGAGCATGAAGGTGTTGCAAGAATTACATGAGGACAGACGTATTACAGATAACTGTTACATCGAACAGATGGAACATTCAAGTTTAAATATGTAAGTAGATTTTTGTTTAAGACTGAGATATGAATCCATTTCTTCTTTCTCCATATTTTCCTGCATCTCACTAAATCCAAAGAAGAATAATATTTGTCATACGTACCTTGACAGTATTTATATTTGCCTTTGCCTTTTCCTCTTAATCTGTGTTTACTATTGGCTTCAGCACACAGACTATTTGAATTTATAGTTTCTTATTTGTCCATCCCCTCTTGAAAGTGTGGTAGTGTTTTTACAACTAAATTGTTATAATACTTGTAACTGGAAGACTCTACTAAGTAAGAAACAGCAAACTATTTTGGTAGAGATTTTTTTGTTTAAGGAAGAGTCACTTAAAATGGTCTTCCTTGCTTATCTAACTAGAGACATCCGCTTCTCTGGGGAACGGGTGGAATGGAAATTTTTTATGCCCTGCTAACATCGGGCCCTTCACATAGGCTCTGTTAGTACACGCATTAGGAAGTCAAATAGAGAGGAGTAAAATTGAGAATTAAAATATTTAAGTGTGAAGAGGTTCAATTAGTATTTTGGAAATTAGTAGTCTCAGTCTGAGGAAAACAGCTTGAACCAAGAACAGAATTAAAAATACAAGGATGATGAAAAATCAGACAGGTCAGGTGAATACCAACTTATGTCTCCAAGATATAACAGAAAGCAAACATCTAGTTCTTTGCATAATTTTGATTGCCCAAGAATAATATGGCTTACATACACTTGGATGAAAACCCACTGACATTAGGATGTTGACCAAGGAAGGACTGCAGAGGCATCAAACAAGGAAGCTTGGGACACCAACCACTCCCAAGACTGTAATCATGTGCTTTCCCAGGAGGTGAATGTAAATGCTTAATTTGGGCACAGAAGTAGGTGGCATTGTGGGGATTATACAGAGAAGACAATGAGATACTGGATAAAACCTCACAAAAGAGGGATCATGGCAGACATTGTAGGCTGGCTGACCCAAACTCAACCTCCAATCCACTTCTCCCTTACCTGTCTTAAGTACAAAGGCTGTAAAAGCTGAAAATTTTGTTTTCCAGCCTTTGTTTACAGCTAGGGGACCAAATGACACACTTCAGGTCATTGAGATGCAGGCAGAAGCCCTTAGAGGGGAGCCCCTAGTCTGTTACTTCCCCAACAAAAAGACAAAGGCTCCTGAGGAAAAAGGCCCTTGCCCATGGTCCCTGCTCTTTTCCTTCTTGGATATGGTCATGAGACTAGAAGGGGCAGCAACTGTTGGAGGACCACAAACTGACAAACACAGACATGAAAATCATTACATTAAAGATGGAGGAGTATGAAAAGAGAAAAATTCTGGGTTTTTGATAGCATCATTGAGCTTCAATACCAGCTCTGCTTTACTTAGCATGTCATGTTACCCAAAAAATATTACTCTCTTAAATATATAGTTATTTAAATCACCATTTTTGGGGGGGGGGCTTTCTGTTATTTTCAGGTGAATACAATCTTAATTGATATAGCAATCAAAGAAAGGAAGGGTTTTAGATTTAGAATAAATACATAAACACAAGCATGTATGTTTGAGAGAACTTCTTGAGTGCTATTGACTTATTCTCCTGCTGACACTAGTTAATTGATCATATGGTTTTATACCCAAGATGTGGCACTTATTCTATAACTAGTCAACATCACTGTAGGGATGAAATCATGAACAGGGAAAAAATGGTGGCTCAAACTTCTGGTGCCCTCCATGACTTGGCCTGGGATTGGAGCTAGCTAGGTAGCCTATTGCTGAGATGGCTCTCCTGCCCTTGACATTGCCTCTGAGTAGGGAGTAGAACAGGCAGTCAACAGAATGCTGTACCCATTGCCAAGGAGAAAAGAGGCCAATAAGGAGGCAAAGACCTTCTCAGAGGGAAGAATCTGAGACCCCAATCCCTACTTTCTGAGATTCAAAGTTAGAGAAAGATGGTGGGGTAGAATGAAATGGCTTTGACCAGGAGATGTGGTCCCAGTACAAAAGGACCCAGATAATCTCAAAGAAGAACTCACTGAGGGGAAGAGAAAGTATGCCTTGGAGACTTAGGTCCCACACAAGAGTCCAAAGATTTGTGGGGCTTGCTGGTTCCCGTCCTGTAGTTGACTTATTTATTGTTCACTCAAATTCAGGGCCCCTCACTGTAGTGCTCCTCGCCATGAAAGGATTATATATCCCCACTCTATGAACTTGGGCGTGGCTGTGTGATTTGCTTTGACCAACAAAATGTAGGAGGAAGTAACGTGTGTCACTTCTGGACAAGGCAAAGAGCCAGTGTGTGGTTTATCCTGCTCTCTCTTTCCTCTAGCTGGCAGTGTTCCAAATAGTGGCTGCTCTGTCCGTGGGGACCCTGGAGTGAAGATGACGCAGAACAGAGCCACAGCAGATACACGTGGGCATATAGCTATGTGCGAAATAAACTTTTGTTGTTGTAAGCCAATTCAAGTTTGGGGTCATTTGTTTCTGCAACATAGCCTAGCTATTCTGACTCTTCAGTTGGAACTAATTGAGGGAATTTAATGATACTCAGCTCAAAATAGATACGTTGTGGCTGCATGCTCTGGGGTGCCTCATTTCCAAAACTGGGTCCCACAGAGGGCTAAAAGTGCCAGGCATCAATAGGATTCAGCGAGGGAAAAATTAATACTAGTGAATTTCTTTCTTCCTAAATATCTAAGAAACATCTCAAACCTATAGTTATTCTTAGTCTCATGGGATAATTTATCATTAAGAAGTGGTATGGCTTTACTGAACACTGCTACTGCAGAATAACATTGAGAATAATCAATTGGTGCTCTTCTTACACCCTCCTTCCACTCCAAAGTTGTATATTAAAATGAAATTCCTTTACTTGGGCCTTTCATCTCTTCCTTCCCCCAACCCAGGCAGCCAGACATGAGTCACCCTCTCTTCTGGTTGGACAGAGGCACCGAGGACAAGAAAATAAAGATGGCATATTTGAGTCTGGAATTCAAAATACGCTGGTGAAAGGTAGACAATTGCAGAGGTAGTGAAACGCAGCACAGATAAAAAGAATCCACAGGATAGGGAGAAAAATATGGGAAAGGAATGGGAGGAGCCATTTGAAAGGAGTGTAGCATACAAGTGAGAGACCGTAAGCTCCCACCAGAATCAGCACAATGTGTTTCCAGTCCCAGGAGGGCCTCTGAAAGCCAAGTATGGGCCCATCTGTGCCTCTTGTTGTGGTCCAGAGAGGACCACTGATAGACAGTTGCCAGCACAATGCTCGTCAGTCATCCAGCATGAGTGATGGCCATCTGTGCTCCGAGATTTTTGTTCAGGGCCCCCCCTCCGACTCACCACAAGTGGGTAACAGCCAGGATGCTCAGGAGCTTCCTGGAATGCAGAGTAGTGTGGCCACCTAGTAGAGGGGGGTGGTGGTGAGGGCTTGAGGAGAAAGCTCCTGCCTGGACCAACTTGGAACCAAAAAAGACAGGCTAGAAATCTCCCAGCACTCCCCTGATCCCCAGGAAGTCACCTAGTGCCTGATACACAGATGCAGGATGTTTAATCTGTACTTTGCTACAATGGCAGAATTTACCCGTGTGTGTTATGTATTTTGTCTTCAAAAATAATTTTTGTCTTAAAATTTTAATTTGACCCAAGAGAACTGAAAACATATTTTCACATAAAAGCTTATACATGTATGCTCAGAGCAGTATTATTCATGATAGCCCAAGATGGCAACAACCCAAATGTCCATCAACTAATGAATGGATAAACAAAATGTGATATATCCTCCATACAATGGAATATTACTCAGCCATAAAAAAGAATGAAGTACTGATTCATGCTATAGCATGGATGAACCTTGAAAATACTATGCTAAGTAAAGGAGCCGGACACAAAAGACCACATATCACATAAATTCCATTTATAAGAAATGTCCAGAAAAGCAAACCCATAGAGGCAGAAAGTACATTGGCAGTTGCCAGGAGCTGGGGGGAGAGGGAAGTGGGGAGTGACTGCTAATGGGATTGGGGTTTCTTTTTGGGGTGATAAAAATATTCTGAAACTACTGGCGATGATTGCATGACTTGTAAATACACTAAAAACCACTTTAAAAGGTTGTGATATATCACAACAAAAAATTAATTTGGAATGATATTTAGTTTTGATTGCATGTAAACATTTATACTACATAAATTTGTTCTCTGTGGATCTGAGATTGAAAGAAGAAAGTTTTAAACAAAAAGCAGAGTCTCGATACCTCACAAAACTGTGTCAATCTAAAACAAGCAGAAAGTGAATGCTTCAAAGTGAAAATGAAAAATCACGGACTTTGTTTTCTGAAAAAAGGAAGTGAGCTATTCAAGATGAAACAGTTGATTTTGGAGAAGCCTGCCTCAATAGTCCCCAAATATAGCAAGACACACTGAACACATTGTTCTTCATTTTCTGGAAAATGTGATTTTTTTTCGGATTATAATGTAGTAAAGACAAAATTTAGGAATAGACTATATACTGTCCTCGATCAGCAACGTTCTTTCTGATATTAAGCAGGCTCATGATTTTTAAAAAGTCACAAAAATGTTATTTTCATAAAAAATATTTGGTGAAACAATATACTTTAGAAAGTAAAATAAATGATCTTGATTTATACATTCTTGACATAAAAATGATTTATCTTTGGTTTTAATCTAAAAATAATAAGACATGCAAATCAAATTTTGATCATGGGCTCAATTAATTGATCTGTGGGATCTATTTTTGCTGTCTTCACTAATATAATCCAAGTATGCATTATATCTCATGAGCTCTGATTAATATCCTGTCAATAAATCACACACTCAAAAGTGTGCCATGGTTAAGCAACTTTAGGAAATGCTGCTGTGGTGTAGTTCTCTGCATACCTCTATACCAGAAAGCTATACTTAAGAATATATTAGGTTATTCCGTAGGAATGTACAATCCCCAAATCTCAATTGCTTATTTAAAAAAGTTTATTTTGAGCTCACATTCCACATCTAAGGTGAGAGTCAGCAGGAACCTCAGCTCACAGTCAGCATGGCAGCTGTTCAGTCTCCGTGTTCACTGCCACAATTTCCTTGGAGGGCATTGCAGTATCTTGCATGAGCAATTAAATGCACTGCCCAGAAGAACACATGTCTCTTCCATTCACCTTTTGTTGGCGAAAGCAAACCACATGGCCACACCTGATTTCACAGAGGGCAGGGATCTGCAATCCTATGCGTGCCTGGGAGGAAGAGAACCTGACTGTTGAACGGCCCTAATATCTACCCTCTCATCCAGCAGCTGTCCAATAGAAGTATAATCAAGCCCCAAATGTAATTTCTAATTTACTAGTAGCAACATTAAAAAAAAGTAAAAAAGAAGCAGAAGAAATTAATTTTAATAATATATTTTATTTAAACCAATTTATCTGAAATATTATCATTTCAACATGCAACCATAAGAAATTATTGAGAAATTTTGTTCTTTTTTTGAACTAAGTCTTTGAAATTAGGTGTATATTTTACACTTACAGTGTATCTCAACTTGTACTAGCCATATTTCAGGTGCTCAATAGCCACGTGTGACTAGTGGCTACCATATTGATAGCATAGCTTTAGTGTTTATGGCTTGGGAACATAACCCTAAATAATACCACAAGCATGAAACTTTCTTCAAGAAAATTGTTTTAATTAAAAAAAATTAATATGTATATTTTGTATCAAATAATGTTTTAATTAATTATTACTGCGTTAATTATTACTCTCTCTCTGGGAGAATGGGCTGTGTTAACCCTATAGCTCTGCTTCTCACCAGCATACTACCTTGAACCCCAGAAAGACTGGACCAGGATCTGGAGATTTCCAGTTCCAGGGAATACTAATTAGTTGGAGGGCCTTAAGAGAGTCATGTGGACTCGCTGAGCCTCAGTTTCCTCATCTGTAAGACAGCATGCTTAGATGAAATCATCTTGAAGCTGCTTTTTAAAATCTCAAATTCTAAGATTCTAGTAAGAATGACATGGGCTATCATGAAGGGATGTGTTTTTTTTCTTTTTTAAAGAAAAATTGGCCTTTTGTACTACAGCTTGTAGGGTAACTTATTTGGGGCCTCTTTTTCCAAGAAGGAGAATGGCTATGCGCTGCCCGCAATGGCTAGCCATCTAAACTCCATCATTATTGAGTAGCCATTGGCAAAAGGGGGTTCTGCAGTTCCCCAAGTTGAGTGGTACAGGCAGCTTTTAAGAACTTGGAAAGAGTTACCTTAGGTTTAGGGACTTGAAACCAAGACCTTGTTGGCAGTGGGTGCCTGTAAAGGGGAATCTGAAGAATTCCCTCTTCTGGCATTGCCACTGGAATCCCACTGGGCATTTCACCTCAAGGCAGGGAAAAAGTCCAGTGTCCATAACCAATTAATGATCTACAGGGTGTTTCGGAGGCCAGAGTAATTCTTTGAACTGTATAGGGGGAGGGGAATGAAAACTTTCTGCTTTCACTCCGTGGGTGATGAGCTAGCCTGGTTGAGGACGAATGCTAATGCCTGAGGAAGGGCCCTTGCTCCTGCACCTCTGAGGGGCTGGTGACTGTGCTGGTCTTGCTTACACTTTGGGTGGATTTCAGCACAGGGGGACAAGGCTTGTAATGTTGCCACCTGAGGTGTTCTTTAGACAGTGACGCTTCAGCCACTGGCCTTTTCTCCTATAGGTTTTTAGAGCGGCAACAATGGAAACAGAAGTGTCTTCCTGTGGTCTGCTCTGAATTCACTGTCAAGGCAAATTTTAGTTCCTCTAATTATTCTAAATCTCTTCTCAGACAAAGCACCAGGATTAATTAGCAGAGTTCATTTACTGTCGCATGTGTACTTGGGAATAAAGAATTTGGAATCAGGTCACTTGGTGAATGTAATTCATTACTAGCGAGCAGGGCAAAATGATTTATTTAGAAATATTAATAATAGTTCTTTATCGTCTATAGATTATGTACAGTATTTTCTAGTTTCTTCAAATTCATATAAAAATATACATGGAGTATTTTTATGAGAATCTCTGATTTAAACTATTGGGTTCCCTTTAGCTCAAAGAAGTGAGAAATTAGGAACTGAAAACTTCCTGCTTAAATAATAATATTTAGAGTCCAGAATCTGGGCTAGGATATCGATTTTCGAAGCTTTGTGCAGAAACTTTAACCGTCAACATTTTTCTTACCCTTTTGGGCGTGAATTCATATCCAGGTTGTTTCCCCTTAAGAAATGACCCTCATGTTTTAAAAAAAATATGATAAAGGAGGACAAAAGAGTGTGCAGTTCACCTCTCCTTCCAACTAAGACATCTTATCAGTATATTTCTGCATTCCTGGATCAATTTCTGGCGTGCAGAACAAAATGAAATATGTAACTTGAGTTCAGGTGAGGTGAAGTAAGGCTGTTTACTTGAAAAAAATACCTGTGTTTTCGTTCTGTTACAGCTGGGTATTTATTTCAGGCTCTAGGAGCCAAATGGTACTATTGAGTGGGCCGGTGCTGGGTTGAGAAATTGATGCATATTGACCAGTTCCCATTCTTGCTGCATCATTCTTAGATAACCTAATGTGGGGGGTATGTCAGGACCTCCTTAAAGAGAAGACAGGCCAAAGTCTTTGAGGGTTACTTCGGGTCTTCTTCTGCAGGCCTTGGACCTGGGCCCACAGGCCTGGCCCCTCTTGGTTAGAGTGCCTCCTCAGACCATCGTGGGCTCCTGACCCCCACCTGCCTTTCCCGTCTGTCCCACCCCTGGTTTCAGCTGCTCTCCACCTCTCACGCCTATGGCTGCCCCAAATGTACTGTGCACTTTCTCATGCCCACACCATCATTCTTGATGTTCTCTCTGATTGGGATAATCTTCCTCTCCCTCTTCATTTGCTTGCTACATGAACCTTTACTGCATCCTCAAGACCCAACCTGAATTTCTCTCCCCGTATGAAGTCCTTTCAAAATCCCCTGTTCCCACCCCTGCCATCCTCGTCAGAAGTAACTGCCACCTCCTGTGGGCTTTCAAAGCACACTCTTGCTCTCTCTCTAGTATAGCACTTACCACATGATTTTGATGGGGTTCAGGACACGCTACCCAAAAATATGGTGCCTTGGCATATTGAATATTGTAAGCTGAAGACATATGAGAAATGGCAAGCACAAGAAGAACTCTTTGACCTTCCCCTGAAGCGGGTCATAAGACCCTCACGTGAGAGGAGCCCTTCCTATACCTGGAAGAAAGGAGCATCCTTATCTCCAAGACAGAGGGACTCCCAGAGGAATCTGAACCAACAGGTCTTACTAAGTTTCCTTCAGTCTACTACACTTAGCTCATACCCTTTCTCCTATCACATTTTTCCGACTTTCCACTCTTCATCAAATCTTGCATGAGTCCTTTCTCCCAGTCCTCATTTCCTTATGAAGCTTCTTGTATTCACGTAAAACTTATATTAAATAAATTTGTGTGCTTTCCTTTTGTTAATCTGTCTTTTGTTACAAAGACCCAGTCGAGAACCTAGAAGAATAGAAGGAAAAAAATAATTTTCTTCCCTAGAGCTTCATAGTTGCATAAGCAAGCTTCTTATACTTTCTGGACCTCAGTTTCATCATTTGTAAAATGTGAATAAAAATAGTACCTACCTCATGGGGCTCTTGTAAAGGTATGATGCTTGCAAAGCCCTTAGCACCGTGCCTGGCACACAGTAAGATATCAATCGATGGCAGCTACTATCATTATCATTGGATTATTATCATAATTATTCAAATGGAACAATGTGAAATAGTGGCAAAATGCCCACTCAATTGGCAAGGTTTCATGGGGAAGACCAAAGCTGAAGCCTCTCTACTCCATTCCTTTTTAAAGGTTTTTCTTATGAAAACTTTCTAATATACATAAAAGTAGAAGGCATAGTATAATATACTCCCATTACCCATTTCCCAGCTTCAACAATTATCAATATACGTACTGCCAGATTTGTTTCATCTATATCTCCTCCCCTTATTGGTATTATTCTTCTATAGCTTTATGGAAGTCAAATTTACATACCATAAAATTCATACTCTGTAAATGCACAATTTAGAGATTTTTAAAGTAAATTTACAGAGCTGTGCAATCATCACCACAATCCAGTTTTAGAATCCATTCCTTTTTGATTTAAAGAGAGCAAAAGCAACTCTCTCCTTTATGACATTATTATATTTTACTCTGTTTTTAGTAAGGGTTATAATGAGAAGATACAATCTTCACATAAGAAGGCCTGGCACGTATGGGCACTTTTGTGTTTTCCACGCCTGTTATAAGAGAAAGTTGTGTTTTCTCCATACCGCAGGGTCTGTTTCGGAAACAAGAGGGTCTTTGGACTTCTGTGCCTACTTTGTTTAATCTTATCCTCCACTGCAATGAGAACCATCTGGCAGTTTGAAAAGGTGGACGATAAAGAAATCAACAAACAAACTGTACAATGGTGCTAGAGGTTGAAGATGTTTGTATAATAAGTGTACAGAAAAAAATGGATGGGATCACGTACAAAAGGTGATCATGACTTAGTGTGGTAAAACACAATTTCTTCCTGACTCCAATTCATCGTGTTGCTTTGGTCAGCTTAACACATTGTATTTGCCATGGAGACTGTAATCATTGGTAGGAACCACAATACTGGCTCTAATTTCTTTTTTTAAGTTGGACAAAGCAACAACCAACTCTAAACTATGTAGATAGGGTTGAAAAAGCATAACTATGGCTCATTCATTTGCTCAACAAACATGTATTGAGTTCCTGTGATAGCTGAGGTTATCTTAGTGAGGCAGCTGGGTGTGGTGGAAAGAACAGATGGGAGTTTAAAACATGACTTTACTATTTAACTCTAAGCCTCAATTACCCTTTCTGAAAAAGAGGGATAATAATTACTACTGCATAGGATTGTTGAGAAGATTAAATGAGATAATGCATGTGAAATATCTTCATTGTGCATGACATATTGTAGACACGGAGTAACTGTTAGCGCCCATCTTTAGCTAGGTGTTGTTGGCTTCACAGATATTTTAGGGCAGGTTCCCTAGAAGCAGAGCCTGAAATGGGAATTTTTGCGAAAGTGATTTATTGAGGGAATGCACTTCAGGACAAATCTATAAGGGAGGGCGCGCAGCAAACAAAGCAAGGGAAGAAGCCAAGAAAGGATGTGGACTCAGGTGAAGCCTTGGCCTGACTCTCTGGGGCTCTGGAGCATCAACAGCTCCACAGAGTCATTCCCCATTGAGACAGAGGGCCTGCTTTTGCAACTCACATCAGTCATTCGTTGGCTGTGGGCTGCCCCTGTGAGGTTTGGAGGTATCACTTCCAGGGACAAGGGAGATCCTGCCAGCTGAGGTCTATTCTCAGGACAAAGGAGGTGTCTGTGAGCCATTTGCAGTCAACCTTCAGAGAAGCTGGGGCATGGGTGCACTGGCCAGGCAAAGGGCATCTGGGTTGGTCACCACAACATCTCCTATAACAGAGGCAGAATAGACATGGACCCTGCCCTACAAAAGTTGGCATATTTGGGGGGAGATGAGATGTGTGAATCATTAGAGAAGTAGGGCATTCTGCCATTGTTCTAAGCTGAAGGGATTTTGTTAAAACAGACTTTTTTTGTGGAGAAGGGAGCATTTGAGTTAGGCCTTAATAAATGAGGTGGAAATGTATATGAAGAGATGAAGGAAAGGCTTCACTGATTTTTCCAGTTGGGGGAACATCATTGCCCAAGACTTGGGAGGAAAACTGGGGTTCTTTCACTCAATGTGCCAGATACTTTGCCAGGT
Source organism: Ceratotherium simum simum (assembly GCF_057802395.1). Taxonomy (NCBI): domain Eukaryota; kingdom Metazoa; phylum Chordata; class Mammalia; order Perissodactyla; family Rhinocerotidae; genus Ceratotherium; species Ceratotherium simum. The sequence continues at coordinate 23,040,961 of NC_141904.1, forward strand.
GCTGCAGAGACCACAGTGAGTATATGGGTGAGCATATGGTTTGGCTTGAATCTAGATAACATGAAAGGGAAACATAAGAGATAAGATGGAAAAGTAAATCAAGAGCAGATTGGGGAGGGCATGTTTGAATGCTACCCTAAGGATTTTAGCGTTTATTGTATAGGAGCCACTGAAGGTTTTTAGTAAGAGACTGACATGATCAGAGCTGACTCAGGCTTATAATCCATAATGGTGCCTCACTGTTATAAGGCTAAAATCCAAACTCCTTGTCTAGACTTGCAACAACCTACATGGTCTGGGCCTGGCCTGTCCTCATCTTATGCCATCCAATGCCTCCTGAGACATGTGCTTAGCGTTGCACAGTGACTTGGGAGAGCCAGGTGGTCTAGGCCCCACCATTCACATACTCTAGGATCTTGGGCAAGTCACTTAGCCTCTCTGGGCCTTCACACTCCTCATTCATAAACTCCTCATTACAGACTAGAAAGTATCTTACAATGATAAGGCCTGAAGAGACCCTTGGGCATCATGGGCATCAGAGGGTTCCCTGACAATTTGTCTGGGGTCACAGCATGCAAGCAAGGTAAGACTTAACAGCGTCATGACAAAGCCATGCCTAGGAGCACATATTCATCCGAGGGCCAGGCTGAGAAGGGGAGGGAATCATCAGCCCTGAGAAGGGCAAATTCAGGAAGGCCTTCAAAGGTGACCTTTGAGCCACGTTAAAGATGGAGAGACCATGCTTTTGGCAGAAACAGTAAAGGGGAAGACATGGGCCACTGGGAGACCTGGTGAGTGCAAAGACAAGGAGAGGGGAATGTTGAGGCCCTGTGCTGATGACCCCAGAGCCTGCTGCAGGGAGTGGGAAAGGTCTGTTCCCATGGGTGGTCAGGCTGGAAGGGGCCTTGATGAGCAGGCAGCAGTGAATGGGCTTGATAAATCAGCAATAATTAACCAATGCAAGGTACTCTGGCAAGAGGAAACACTATAAATGTGGTGTTTTAAGGTAGCTGTTTGCAGAATATTTGTTTTTGGTCTTTGAACAAATAACTGGGGAAAATACTTCTTTTAATTTTTTATTTTGAAACAAATTTAGACTTAGAGAAAAGTTGCAAAATAGTAGAGTTCCCGTTTACCCTTCACCCAACTTCCCATAATGTTAACAGGTTACATAGCCACAGTACTATTATCAAAACTAAATTAGTATTAGTAAAATGCTGTTAAATAATCTACAGATATTATTCAAAATTTTCCAATTTCCCCACTAATGCTCTTTTCACTGTTCCAGGATCCAATCCAAGATCCCACATTGCATATGGTGGTTATGTCTCCGAGGTCTTCTCTAATCTGTGACAGTTGCTCAGTCTTTGTCTTTTATAACTTTGACACTTTTGAAGAGTCTAGGCCAGTCATCAGTTATTTGGTGGAATGGCCCTCAGTTTGGGCTTGTCTGATGTTTTCTCTTGATTAGATTGAGATTATGGGGCCAGCCCAGTTGTGTAGTGGTTAAGTTCATGCGCTCTGCTTTGGCGGCCCGGGGTTTGCAGGTTTAGATCCGGGACCCAGACCTATGTATCCCTCATCAAGCCATGCTATGGTGGCATCCCATATACAAAGTGGAGGAAGATTGGCACAGATGTTAGCTCAGGGCTAATCTTCCTCACCAAAAAAAAAAAGATTGAGGTTGTGGTTTTTTAGCAAGAATACCACTGAAGTGATGATGTGCTCTCAGTGCATCCTATCAGTGGGTATGTGATGTCAATATGTCTTATTACCGGCAATGTTAATTTTGATCACACGGCCAAGGTACGTCTTCCAGGTTTCTCCACTGTAAAGTTACTATTACGAGAAAAAATTGTTTAAATCAGATCTCTTGGGATCTTATTGGGTTCTTACAGATTTAATCTGATTTTGTGCTCCTTTTTAGAATGGGTTGTTCATTCATTCATTCAATTATTATTTATTGAGGACTTACCATGTGTTGGGCCCTGTGCTGGGTACAGCTGTGAACAAGACAGACACAGTCCCTGGCCTTGAGGAACCTAGTGGGAGAAAATATTAAACAGAATGTTGCAGGGTGGGATGGAAGCATGTGAAGAGGGGTGGCAGTCTGGAGGCAAGTAGTCTGGGAGGAGGGAAAAGTCTGGCGGCCAGATCAGAGGAAGATGGTTAAGCTGAGACCCAAGGGGCGGCAAGGGGAGCTGTCTCTGGATGGAGCTACCTCCCTTTTCTTTCGAGCTCCCATTTTTAATTGGATAACTTTATATTCATTATTAGAAGGCAATGAAATTGAGAAGACAGCATTTTGTACTATCTATGGTGATCAATAACAGAGATAATTTATTTGATGTGTTTTATCTTATACTATTTGTTGCAGAAATGTATTCCGAATGACAGAAAGACAATATATGTAAAAATAAGACAAAAAGACAATATATGTAAAAAGAGTTGGGCTGAAATATGTCAATATTTAAATTTAAAAATTAGAATCGAGACTATCCTCTATACAGCAGAATTTACTGTGAGTTTACCAGGTACCTCGGCATCTATAGAGAGAATATTTCCTCAGTTAAAAATAGTCTATAGAAAAGAATAATTGAAGGTGTCAACAGTTTCAAAATTATTAACCACAACATGCACCTTTAAAGAAGATTACAGGTTATTTTATGAAAGCTGTAAGACTACCTTGAAAAATACAAACGATGGTATTAAAGATAGACAGCTAAGAAACTGATTAAAGTATGCAAATATATATCAAGAATAATTGTTCTATTTGGGCTGTATTTTAAAACTGAGATAATCAATATAAAGAAGTTTTAAATTTTGCTTTAATGTACACAATATATGATATATTTATTTTTTGGAAATAATTTTATTTTTGAAAATAGTTTTTGAATAGAACTGTTTCATAGGTCCATTAATATAATAAAATCAAATTGTCAGTTAAAAATATTTTACAAAATTACCTAATGAGAATTCTTTTTTTTTTTTTTTTTTTTGGTGAGGAAGATTGTCCCTGAGCTAACATCTGTGCCAGTCTTCCTCTATTTTGTATGTGGGACTCCGCCACAGCATGGCTTGATGAGTGGTGTATAGGTCCACACCCGGGATCCGAACCTGTGAACCCTGGGCTGCCGAAGCAGAGCACGCAAACTTAACCACGAAGCCACCGGGCCAGCCCCAAATATGAATTCTTTTTAGCATCTCCTTTTGCACTCAAAAGCTATAAATTATGTGATCCCTTTACCTGTGTCCCCAACCAGCAAATCCAGGGCCTGAACGCTGGTAGTACACTAAGGTGTCAGGTGTCCACAGTCTTCTCCCTCCCTAGAAGGCAGGAAAGGGCTGTGAATCCTCATTTCTGTCCTTGTCATCATCTTTTCCTTGCCACTGTCAACTTCTTCATAAGGTCACATAAACTGAGTACTTCCTATGTGCCAGAAGCTGTCCTGAGCACTCTACATGGATCAGCTCATCCTGATCTCACAGTAGCCCTATAGTGTAAGTATTGTTATTATCCTCATTTTACAGATGAAGAAACTGAGGCTCAGTTTAAGTTAAATTGCCCAATGGTACATAGTCCATAAATGGCAAACTTGAGATTAGAATCAAGAACCCATGTCCTTAACCACCCTCTATATTTCCCTTTTCTCATTCTGCTCTACCTGCCAAATTTCCAGATGTCTTGTAACTGTTATGCTCATTCAAGGATATTCTCTCACCCTCTTTCTTATTCTGAGTGCCCACACTTCTTACCTATGCCAGAAACAGGTCAATACCACTCCACCGTGTGAACACTGAATGGAAGGGGGTGGTGTAGTCCTTGGACCTGTGGGCAGTAGCTGGGGAGAAAAGTTCTTAGGTTTGTGTAGAGCTGTATTGCAGACTGAGCCTTCATCACATCTTTCTGGTGTCTTATTAAAGTTGAACAGAGCTCCTTTTAAGAGTAGGTGGAAATACTGCTGGATTTGGTATCAGAAGACCTGGTTTTCTAGTTGTGGCTTCCAATTCCTCATCAACAAGAAGAGCATATCATCTTTTTTGTATAGCTGGTACTGCTGTTTTAACCATCACATTAAAGTGTTTAAAAGTATATTATAAACTGTGAAGTTCTTTACAGATGTTAATTACTATTATATAAGTAATCATGGAACAAGACCATGCATTTGCACTATTCTTTGAAGTTTATTAAAAGTTGTCATCATATATTATTTCATTGAATCTCTCAATAACCCTATGGCTTAGGTATAATTATCTCCATTTTACCAAAGAGGGACTGACACTCAGAGAAGTTTAATGCCTCCCTGTATTAGCCAGCTCAGGCTGTCATAACAAAATACCAAAGGATGGGTGGCTTAAACAACAGAAATTTATTTTCTCACAGTTCTGCAGGTGTAAGTTTGAGATAAGGGTGCCAGCATAGTCGGGGTCTGGTGGGGTTCTCTTCCTGGCTTGCAGACAGCCTTCTTCTTGCTGTGTCCTCATGTGGCAGAGAGAGAAGGAGAGGAAAGGAGAGGAAGGGGAGCAGGGAAGAAGGGAGGAAGCAAGCTAGAGCATGCTCTCGTGGCTCTCATAAGGGCAACAATCCCATCATGAGGGCCCCAGCTTCATGACCTCATCTAAATGGTTTGGTCCTATCAGAAATGTCCATAAGACATTTGGCCCATAAGACATTTGATCCACACCAAAAGGTCCTTGACACTTGGGCCTGTCTAAAACGTCCACGAGCATATTTGGTCCATGCCAAATGGTTTTAGACAGGACCAAATACCAAGGACCTTTTGGCAAGGACGTTTGGGACAGGACCAAATATGACCAGATATCAAGGACATTTTGGTGTGGACCAAATGTCTGATGTTCACTTTGGACAAGACCAAATGTCAAGGACCTTTTGGTGTGGACCAAATATCTTATGGACCAAATGTCTCATGGACCTTTTGGACAGGACCAAATGTCCTGCAAGGCATCTAAATCTAATTATCTCCCAAAGGCCCCATCTCCAAATATCATCACATTGGGGTTAGGGCTTCAACATATGAGTTGGGGGTGGGGGGGATACAATTCAGTCTATAGCACTCCTCCTTCCCCCTTTCAAGGTCGTGTAGCTCAAAAGTGGCAAAGCCAGAAATTAAATGCAAGATTTTCAATTCCATATCTTGAACGCTTTCCCTAAAACCAGAGGCATCTCACGTGATTTTGAAGCTAATTCAATCAGGGCTTTCACGTGTTATATCAGGTACTTCTTCCGACAGACACCCTTTAAATGGAGATTATAAGTGTTTTCCTATTCAGTTACCTGGCTCTTGTGGAAATTGGATTTGAGAACGTTTCTTCTCTGGTAGTAATTTCTTTGTAGAAAGTACTAGCTAGCAAATCTTGGGCTGAGCCTAATCGGAAACAAGAGTTGCTAAAGGACTTTCTGGTTTTAAGATGTACAATAACTTCAGAAATTATTAAAAACATGGAAAAATGAAGCTTACAGAAATTGAAGTTTTGGTGCTTTATTTAATAAATAAAAAGGTGCTTTATTTAACCTATTTAATATAAAATGATTTTTAAAAATCTCTTTGATATAAAGTGATTTTTCTTGGTGACCAGTGAAGTTCGGAAGAGTTTCATTTTCCTCCTTCAGGAAAAGCAGGGAAGCAATGGTTTTGTTTTTTTCGGGACTCTCACATCCGTAAGCTTTTTACCTCCAGCTGAATATAGTGCTATCTGTTGTGGTCAGAGGAGAAATAGAGGTTGTTCTTTGCTCTTTTTTTCCCCTCCTATAGATTTCTGCAGCTTCAGATTTTAGGATTTATTATTTTGCTGCTTGTTATGTTGTGAAGGTGAAAAATGATCTTGAAGAGTTGAGTACACTTAAAGTATTAGCTCTTGAAACTTTAATTTCTTTCTTACTTTATTCCTAAAGAGAGAAAAGACCGATTTGTTTTTCATTTTAATACAATATTGTAGTAGGTCTTTTCTGGAATATCCTAGGGAAGATTTAAGAAGATATCAATATAGGAGAACTAGAATCTTTTTTAGAAGTCTGGTGAACAACACAACTCCTAAAACAAAAATTCTTTGTGTAGACCAAATCCACCTGAAATAAATTATTATTTACATTTTGCTTGCAGTTTTTCCACATTAGAAGCATGCATTCCTTTAACCAGTATCAACTGAGCACCTACTGTGTGCCAAGCCCTTTGCTAGGAGCTGAGGATACAGCAATGAATAAGAACAGATCTGATAATAGTTGTACGCTAGTGAAAGGCAATGAAAAAAATCAATAAATGGCAAACTCAGGGTTCTCCAGAAGGTCTGAGGAGAGGGACCCCTTATTCCAGCTCCCTGTGTTTACTGATACACAATCTAGGATATTCTTTAAGCCAATATGAGGTGGTTAATTTTATATGTCAACTTTACTAGGCCATGGGATACCCAGATATTTAGTCAAACATTATTGTGGGTATGTCTGTGAGGGTGCTTCTGGATGAGATTAACAATTGAATCAGTAGACTGAGTATAACAGATTGCCCTCCCTAATGTGGATAGGCTCATCCAATCAGTTGAAGGCCTGAATAGAATAAAAAGGCTGAGCAAGCAAAATTTCTTCTGCCTGACTGCCTTTGAGCTGGGACATTTGTCTATTCCTGTCTTCAGACTCAAACTGACGCATCAACTTTTCTTAGGTCTCCAGCCTGCTGGCTTTCAGATTGAAACTACACCATGGGCTCTCCCGGGTCTCCAGCTCGCTGACTGCAGGTCTTGGGACTTGTCAGCCTCCATAATCACAGGAGCCAATGCCTTATAATAAATAAATAAATAAGTAAATCTATCTATCTATCTATCTATTTATCTATCTATCTATCTATCTATCTGTCCATCATCTATCTATCATCTATCCATCTACACATCCTGCTGGTTTTATTTCTCTGGAGAACACTGGCTAATATATAACTCTTCCGTGTACAGCCTGCAGTGGCTTTATAAAGTGTCAACTTGACAATACTGAACTACCTTTCCCTGAGTTTTCTTCCCCATATGTTTAAGGTGGGCCACAGGACGCATTTTGCCCAAGACTTGGAAGCAGTGGCCACGTTGCTTTTACGCGCAGGGGGCAGAGCTGGGGGTTGCAGGGGTGGGAGGTGCAGGGACACCAGGTGCTGTTGCGGCTCACACACTTTGCTGCTATCTGCTGGCCCACTTTGTTGGCGTGGAGCGGCAGCTGGGCCTGTAGCTTTTCCACCTGCCCCTGGATCCTTCCTCAGCTCCCCCAACATGTGAACGGAGTGCATGGTTAGCTCTGTGACAAAAGGGACTGGCTACTACGGCAGGACACCTGCATCACTGAAGTTGGAAGAGGTAAGAGATATTGGTTCTAATCCATCTTTATGGGCTCTGGATTACACTTGTAGGTTCCAGTTTATTCCTTACTTTAAATCAGAGTTTCTAGAGCTTAGTACTATTGACATTTGGGTCAGATCATTCTTTTTTTTTTTTTTTTTTGTGAGGAAATCAGCCCTGTGCTAACATCTGCCAATCCTCCTCTTTTTTTGCTGAGGAGGACTGACCCTGGGCTAACATCCGTGCCCATCTTCCTCTACTTTATATGGGACGCCGCCACAGCATGGCTTGCCAAGCAGCGCATCGGTGCACGCCCGGGATCTGAACCGGCGAACCCCGGGCCGCCACAGTGGAGCGCACGCACTTAACTGCTTGCGCCACCAGGCCGGCCCCTGGGTCAGATCATTCTTTATTGTGGGAAATTGTCCTGTACGTTGTAGGATGTTTAGCGGCATCCCTGGCCTCTACCCACTGTCCTCCAGCTGTGACAACCCAAAACGTCTTTAGACATTATTTCGGGGAGGAGCAAAATAGGCCCTGATTGAGAGCTGCTGCTTTATATCCACCTTCCCTTCCCAACGACCTGCTGAAGACTTCAGGTTCTAACACCAGAGACAGAGCCTTACAGAGACCGTATAACCAAATCCCCAAATTGCCGGGCAAATCTCTAAATAAATCCCTTGTTGTGTGTCTCTCTCCTAGTGGTTCTGCTTCTCTGATCAAATCCTGACTGACTTCCCCCTTAGAGCTGGTTGAATCTTCCTGAATCTTTTGGACCATTTCACTCCTTTTCCTCATCCCTGTATACCAATGACCTCCCACACTAACCCCATCCCCACCCCCATCCCCCTAGTGAGATAACGCTGCCTTGGAAGAGGAACAATCAGGGACAAGTGTGCTTGGTACAGAATCTGGATGTAACCCTGCCGTGTGGAAATGTGAACTCTGACCTTCACGCTGCTGGGGCTTATGAGGGCTGGCTGAGCCGAGGCAGAGCTGTGGAGGGCTCAGAACCACTAGGGATTTTATTGCTTTTTTGAGAATCTAATCCTAGAGGGAATAGTTACAGGCTATGTCTGTGAAGCCTTCTGACATATTCTGATTATATATTTTTTCAAAATGATTTGTATGAAAGTATATGGTATATTTGAACCAAAAAAGATAATTTGCTGTTTACCTAGTCTCTAGTTCCAGAAAACCGAGAAGAATGTAATGTTCTGTATAGTCAAATAGAAATTATTAACAGCTAGGATCAAAGCTTTTATTTTCTGGTAGAGGGGTAAGAAATTCCCATTGAAAAATTGGTGAGAGTAAGATTGAGCTATAACAAAATCAAGTCTATTCATTTTTTAATGAGTGTTATGAGCCTGGCACTGTGTCTGGTGTTGGGTGTCTGTGGTCAACCGGACAGACAAGATCTCTGTCCTTGTGGAGCTCACAGTGGAGGAGGAGAGATACACACTGCACAAATAATCACATGGTCCAGTTCTTTGGAGGAACAGTGTGGAGTCCTAGGAGAGGCCAAATATAGATGGCAGGGGTGGTGAGGGATGGCTTTCCTGAGGGAGTGACGGCTCTGATGAGAAGTAGATGGAAGAGAGCTGCAAGCAGAGACAAGAAAGAACGTGGCCCACTCAAAAAGCTGCAAGTATGCCATAGTGACTGGAGCGTGGTGAACAAGGAGGAAAGAGGAGGAAGACGAGGCTGCAGACGGAAGGGACCGGATTGCTCCAGGGCCTGTAGGCCAAGTAAGGAGCTTGGCTTTTACTCTTAGGGTAGAGTCATTAAACGCTTGAAGTTAAGAACGATCTGATTTATAATTTTAAAAAGATCCCTCTGGCAGCCATGTGGAGAGTGGATTAGAGAGAAGCAAGCGTGGGAGGGGGCTGTTGTGACAGTCCAGGAGAGTCCAGAAGAGAGATGACAGAGGCCTCAACAAGAATTGCAGCAGTGGATGGGGCCAACCCCCTGGCGTAGTGGTTAAGTTCACACACTCCACTTCGGCGGCCCAGGGTTCACAGATTCGGATCCTGGGCGCAAACCTATGCACTGTTTGTCAAGCCATGCTGTGGCGGCGTCCCACATATAAAGTAGAGGAAGATGGGCACAGATGTTAGCCCAGGGACAATCTTCCTCAGCAAAAAGAGGAGGATTCGCAACAGATGTTGTTAGCTCAGGGCTACTCTTCCTCACCAAAAAAACAAGAAAAAAGAATTGCAGCCGTGGAGATGGCACAAAGTGAATGGGTTAGAGACATCAGTAGGAATTAGGTTGGATACAACTTAGAGCAGACTTCAAGTGAAAGATGTGTGAAAGGAGCTGTTGAGGAGGACTCTTGACTTTAGCAATGCAATGGGTGGTGATAACAGAAAGGAATGTGTGCTATTCATGTCGTTACTGCCTCCACATGATGTCTACACCATGAGAATTGGACAAATTAGCACTCGTTCATCCAAACTCAATGTTGAATCACTTCATAAAATGGCACTTTACAGTATGGATATAATATCATGAATAGCAGTGGGGCCATTTGTTCTTTTGGTTCTATTCAAATGAGCATTTAAAAAATATAATTTAGGCTATATCTGTAAGTTGCAGTTTTTTAGCACTAATCCAAATATTTTAGTAAAACTAAAATTTTTTTAGTAAAACTAAATTTAGTAAAACTAAAGTAAAATTTAATTTTACTAATTTAAATTTACTAAATTTTAAATTTGACTTTAGTGAAACTCAGTTTTGAAAATTGGACACTGAAATGTAAGCTTCAGGTAAGGCTGTTTCCAGGCAATATGGTAAAGGAGCACTTGCCATATTTGGGGTTCCTCTTTGTGGTGAGCCTCCACCACATGCTTGCTCCTACTAGGTGGCCACTTCCCTCATCCAGCCCCTGTTATCCCAAAGATTGAAAGAAGAGTATCCAGAAGAAAATTGAAACTAAAAGGATCAGAGCCCCTGATGGGCCTTCCAGCTGCAGAAGTGAAAAGCAAAGGCATTTCCAAGTGCTCCACACAGGTGCTATGGCACCTGAACAAGGTGACCTTGTACATATAATCATTTTGTACCATTTTGTACAATTTTTTTTAAGTGATTCAATAGCAAATAGTTTGTACCACAGTTTCCTCACAGATACGATGGTTGGACCCATTTGCCAAATGTTTATGCTAGATGTACTAGTGGGAAAAAGAAGAAGTAAAGAGAAGAATAAAGAGGAGGGTACAGGCTGGGACATGGAGGCGGAGTCTGACAGGCAACATCTCTCATCATCCCTTGTGTGGGGTAAGGAACAAAGAACCCAAATTCTACACTAGCATTTCCCAAAGTTTAACCAAAGATCATCTGCATCAGAATCACCCCCAGGTGCTTTTTAAAAATGTCATTGTGTTAGTTGGGTCCTCCGGGAATCAGACCCTAAGATAGAATTAGGAGTCCAAGAGGTTTATTGGGTAGCAAAGCTTGTGAAGGACAGAAAGGCGAGGAAGCAGGATTGGGCACAGAAAGGCTTCACACAACAATGCTCATTTGACACCTGTGAAAGAAAGGAAAGAGGGCAGGGAGCAGGACTGGGCAGGGAGTGCCCAGAGCATGATACAGACCTGACAAAGTCTCGGCCAACCCACTGGGGAGTTTCAGAGCAAGGATTGCCCATTAGAGCCCCACATTGCGCAGAAATGGTCATGCCCTAGTACCCCTGCCATACTTTGTCACTGGTTGGTCAGGAAGAGTGTGGCTCTGGCTCAAAAACTCAGGTGGATCCTGCAGGTGCTAACAACTAGAGATGGTCAGCTGATTGTGCTCCTCACAACTGAAAAGCAAGTTCTTTCTTGGAGGGATGCTGAGTGACTCTCCTCTACAGCTGCCATAGCCAGCTTCCTCTGCCCACCCTGGACCTCCTGCATCAGAATCTCTGAAGGTGGAGCTCGGGAACCTGCACGTTAACAAGCTTGCCAGGTGATTCTGATGCACCCTGAGGTTTGAGACCTCTGTGAGTCAACATAAATTCGGTCAGGTATGGTGTCCCTTAGTGTCAAAGTTCGCCCGAAGATTCGCCTAGGCCTACATCCATTAGGAATTCTTTTGGCTGGAAAGAACAGAGCACCTGACAAGCAGGGTCTTAAGCTAAAAAGATGTTTAAGTGTTTCACAAAACAGGAAGTCTGAAAGTAGGTATTTCCAGGATTTGGTCCAAAGGCTCAATAGTATCACCACAGACTCAGGCTCTTTTTCTGCTCTGCCATCCCCAAGGTGAAGGCTTGCTTTCTTAAGTTTGTCAACTTGTGGTCACAAATTGTTGCCACAGCTCCAAACATTATATCCCCGAACATCTGGAGATTCAAAGCAGGAAAGAAAAGGATGAGAAGAGGTCTCATTTTATCAGAGAGGAGAATCCTTCCCAGATGTGCCCCAACTGACTTCCTCATGCTTAGTAGGAGCACATGGCCACCTGTAGGCACAAAGTGACTGAAGAATTGAGTTTCTAGAATCACCAAACTGGCTTAGACCCGTTGTAATTGAACTCCTGGAGCTAGGGACACTGTCCTCACAAACAAAACCAGAGTTGCATTAGCAAGAAACAGATGGGGAGGGGAGAGAGAAGAATGGCTTTTGTAGACAATGAATAGTATTTACTACAATTCATTAAAAAAAACGTTTTTAAATAGAGAGAGTAATGTGTGTAATAGGTTAAAATTCCCTAAATTTTTTTACACAGTCTAGCTCCTGACAGAGAATGATCTTTTTAAAAGGAACCACACATTCATTCATACCCAGCTAATATTTTTTGAGCACCTATTACGTACCAGGCACTGGATATACAGCAGTGAACAAAACAGACAAAATCCCTGCCCACGTGATGCTTCCATTCCAGCAAATGAAGACAGACAATATACAAAATGAATATGTTTTATGGTTTTTCAAAGGCTGTAAGTCCTATAAGAAAAATCAAGTAGGGAAGTAGGATAGGAAGTGATGAGCCACGTGATTTTGAATTGAGGGACCAGGAAGGTTTCTTTGGAGAAATGACTTTAATGAGGAAGCGAATCACATGAGGCAGAGGAAGAGGGAGTAGTCCAGGCAGAGAGAATAGCAAATCCGAAGCCCTGACGTGGTGGCATGCCTAGTGGGTTAAAAAAACTCCAAGGAGGCCAGTGTGGTTGGAGTGGAGAGAGCAAGGTGAGGACAGTGGGAGATAGTGGGGGCCAGAACTTCTAGGGCAATGTATGCCCTTTAAGGACTTTGGATTTTATTCTGAGTAAAATGGAGAACCACTGAGGGACGTGTTTTGACTTACATTTTACAAGGATTACTCTGGCTGCTGTGTTGTAATAGACTGCATGGGTGGGGTGAGGGTGGAAGCAGGATGAACAGTTAGGAGGTTATTATAGTAACTGAGACCATGGGATGGTGGCTTGGGCCAGAATGCTAGCAGTGGAGTTGGTGAGAAATGGACAGACTCTGGATATTCTTCAAAAGTAAAGTCAAGGATTTGAGGTGGATTGGATATGGTTATAAGAAAAAGAGGGGAGTCAGGAAGGACTGCAAGGTTTCTAGCCTAAGCAATAAGAAGATGAACTTGCTATAAAATGAAATGTGGAAGACTGTGAGTAGATCAAGTTTTGAGGAGAAGATCATTAGTTGGTTTTGAACATGGTGAGTTTTGAGATGTCTATCAGACATTTAAGTGCCCATGTCAAGAAAGTGACTGGATATGAGTCTGGGGTCAGGGGAAATGTTAGGTTTGGTTATATACGTTTGAGCATCATCACCATATAGATGTATTTAAAGCCATGAAAATGGATGAGCTCACTATGAAGAGAGTGTAGATAGAGAAGACATGAGGACCAAGGACTGATCTGGTACTTCAGTCCAGGAGGAACTAGCCAAAGAGACTGAAAAGTGGCCAGTGAAGTACGAGGAAAACCAGGAGAGTCCTGAAAGTCAAGTGAGGAAAGTATTTCAAGGATGATGGTACAATCAGCACATAAAGAAAGATTAGGACTGAAAATTGACCATTGGATTTACCGGTATGGCGGTCATTTGGTGACCTCCATAAGGACAGTTTGGGGGATGAGGTCAAAGCCTGACTGCAAAATGTTAAGAGAGAATTGAAAGAGAGGACTAGGAGACAGCAAATACAGGTAATTATTCTGAGGAGTTTTGCTCTAAAGAGTAGCAGAGAAATGGGATGGGAGCTGGAAGGGTCGGGGGGGGTCAAGAGAGGATTTGTTTGTTTGTTTTTAGGATAAAGGAAATAATATGTGCTTTTGTGCTAAAGGGATTGATAGAGGGGCTGGAATTTAGACTCAAGAGGAGGTACTGCTTTGGATAGAGTTCACGCAGTATCAGGAGGGAAGGCAGAGTACTTGGGAACATGTGCTTATGGGTTGGTAGATGTGATGGAGGGAATTTGCAGAAGATCTCTTCCGGTTGCTTTCATTTTCTCAGTGAAAAAGGCCATTGGCTGAAAGTGTGAATGGAGAAGGTCAGAGGGGCCAGAAGTTGAAGCACAACAAGGTATGAAATTGTCATGTTGGAGAATGGGAGAATGAACAGACCAGGCAAATGTCGTACAATTGGTGGACAGCCTTATGGTCCTACTTGGTAGTGTGTTTGCTCTGGCCATTTTTTAGCTGCACGGACGCAGGTGCAGAGCAAGCAGAGAGTTGGATTTAACCCAACTCTTTGAGATTTGGCCAAGTTAGAAGAATGAAGCAAGAGAGAGGACAGGGAGCCGAAGATGCACGAAACACATAATTATCATAATTGATCATGGAATTCTGGCTGGGTAAGGAGGGAAGTGAAGATATGAAGAAAGGCGACAGAAAGTTTTAAGTTGTAGGAACATGGATTTTAGGGCCCAGGAGGTAGAAGGATTACTGGAGTTGGGATATGTGGTGGGTAGAATAGTGCCGCCCTACTTCTCCCACCCTAGATGTCCACATCCTAATCCTTGGAACCTGTGACTGTGTTAGCAAAGGGGCTTGAAGGTTGCGGATGGAATTAAGAGTGCTAATTAGATGACCTTAAAATAGGAAGATTATCTGAGTGGGCCCAATGTAATCACAGGGTCCTTAAAAATGGAAGATGGTGGTAGAAGAAGAGTCCGGGCAGATCTGACTATAGAAGAAGGTCAGAGTGACACGATTTAAGAAGGACCTGACTTGCTTTTGATGGCTTTGAAGGTGGCAGAAGGGCAACATGAGCCAAAGAATGCAGGTGGCCTCTAGAAACTGGAAAAAACAAGGAAATGGATCCTGCCTAGAGCCCACAGAAAGGAACACAGTCCTGCCAACATCTTGATTTTAGCTAGGTTAGACCCAAGTCAGATTTCTGACCCACAGAACTGTAAGATAATAAATTTGTGTTGTTTAAGTCACTAAATTTGTGATAATTTGCTGTGGCAGCAATAGGACAATAATACAGGATACTAGAGGGAAGGAGCTAGAAATTCAGATAGTGAACTTGAGATTTTAGAGGGTTTATATGAGTTTTGGTAGTGACAAGGTCAAGGATGTGGCCATGGGTGGGAGTCTGAGGTAAGGTAGTCAACCAGATTGTTGGAAGAACACACCTCATAGAACCATACAGTTCAAAACCAAAATTTTGCCTTGGTTTCTATATATAGGTCAAAATTATATGGGAAATTGTGAATGTATTAGAGTTTTTGTTTGTTTTTTTTCACCAGCAGGCATAGCCAGCAGAAATGTTGTCCCTCCCCCTTGTGCAGCTGATCTTTATTAGTGTTTACTGCCTACTGGTATAAACAGTGCTACTCAGAATTGGATTACGGGGAGATCTGGTCTAAATTAAAGCTGTAATAAATGAGCACTGTTTACATTTCCTCACACCCGCCCTTCTCCACACACACGTCAAATTATTCTGGAAATGAAATGCAAAATAAAACGAGAAAGGATTCTGTTCTTCATTAACGTGTAATTGTAAAATGCTGGGGCTCCCCTGCTGGGTGGAGAAGTAAGTCCATAGCTAGGGTGGGAATGCTTGAGGGTGGGACATTCTTCGTTGCTATTAACTTTGGGTGAATTATTATTTTCACATCTTTATGAAGAGATGAATGAAAATGAGGCCTAGATCTGAGCCTCCTCATAGAACCATAATGAGGCAAGGAAAGCAAGTGGGCAGGACTGTTCATATTGCAAGACTAGAACCTAATGGTCTACTCTCATTGGATTCCCCTGCCCCGCTGTGTGTGTGTTTTTTTTTTAATAAGCTAAGGAATTTAATAAGAAACTTCTCAGCTTTATTCCCGATCTTAAACCACTTAGTCTTTCATATAAAAGTAACAAAGATGATAGAGATGCTCTCGACTTACTTCAATTTATTTTAAAGATATTTGGAGTCTCAGTGCTGGGAGAGAGGCCACACAGAGTACTGTTTAGGGTCCGGGATCAGACAGACTTAGCATCTCAGACCACCTGTGTGGAGCAGTCATGCTCTCAGAGGCTCTATTTCTTTATCTGTGTAATGGAGACGATAATAGTTTAACCAGCCTCACAGGGTGATTGTGAGAACTTGATAAGATTATTGATTTTAAAAAAAGTGCTTGCACAGTGCCTGGTACAGTGCTTAAGGCAGGGAGGTTATTACTATTATTATCTCTATTCCTTACAGGGCAATATAGAAAAGAGACGAGAGGAAACTGTGTCCCTCATTCCAGTCTCCCTTTCCCCCAACACTGGCCATGTTGGGTTTAATTTAAAACTTTGCCTTTATTTAAAATTTGACTCTCAATAAGTCACTTCTTTCTAGAATAGTTTTCCAAATTCTAAATAAGGAAGAAATAATAACTGGTTTTCTTGTTAATTCATATAATGATGAATGAGATATTTGTAAGGGCACTTGGATAAGAAGATATATTTTTCCTCAAAGAGCTTATGAATGTTCCTTAAGGATGGAGTTGCATTTTCTAATATGGTAGCCACTAGCCACATGAGGCTATTTAAATTTGAATCAATTAAAACTAAATAAAATTAAAAATTCAGTTCCTCAATTGTGCTAGCCACATTTCAAGTGCTCAATAACCACAGGTGGCAACAGGCTACCACACTTGACAGTGAAGATATAGAACATTTCCATTACTATTCTATTGTGTTCATGCTAACTGTGTTCAATAAACACAGGATAGAAAGTAAAAGAGATGGGGACACAGTGTTGAAAGACAAAGAAGGTAAGGAAGAGAAATTTTATCAATTTTATGAATTTGTGAAGAACTGGTCCTGCATCTTGCTATAATAAGACCACTAAACATTGAGCAAAATTACCCATAAATTGTCTGTGGAGGGTGTGAGAAGGAAAGCTCAGTAAGTATTTTTAAGCTATTGAAAATTTTACTGGTGTACTTCATTTTGCATAATAGAAATTCACTCATTCATCAAATATTTATTGAGTGCCTCCCACGTGCCATGTGCCGTGTGAGGGAATGAGTGAGCCATGTGGGTATCTGGGGGAAGAGTGTTCCAGGGCTGTGAGAAAAAAGTAGATCAGGATAAGAAGGCTCAGGAATGTGGAGGCAGAAAATAGACTGGAGAGAGAGGGTAGGATTAAATAGATGGATCAGAGAAGGCACCTCTTAGAAGGGGAGATTTAAGCAAGACTTGCAGGAGGTGAAGGAGTGAACCAGGCAGCTACTTAGAGGAAGAGTGCCTGCAAGGACACAGGTCCCCAGGCAAGGTCATGCCTTGCAAGTTCAAGGAACAGCAAGAAAGCCAATGCTGCTGGAGCAGAGAGAGCGAAGGGGAGAGTGAGGGAGATGTGGTCTGAGAGGTAATGGGGGAAGAGGGGCAAATCATATTTAGTTTTACAGGGCATTGTTAGTACTTTGGTTTTCACTCAGTGTGAAATAGGGTGTCATCAGATAGTTTTTAAAGCAAGACAGATTGATCTGGCTTAGGTTTTAAAAAGAGTCTTCTGGATCCTGAGTTGAGAGAGTGGTGGCTTAGACCAACGTGATAACAGGAAGGTTGGTGAAAAGTGGTGGGTTCTGGATAAATTTTAAGGTAGAGTCAACATGATGTGTTGACAGATGGATGTACAGTGTGAGAGAAATACAAGAATCAAGATGACTCTGAAATTTTTGGCCTGAGTAACTTCAAGGATGGAGTTGCCGTCAACTGAGATGCGGAAGGCTGTAGATGGAGCAAGTTTTTTCTTTTTTGGTAGGGGAGAGAAGGACGGATCAAAAATTCAGTCTTGGACATCTTGAGTTTGAGACGTCTTTAAGTGGAGAGGTTGGCCAGATGATTGAATGTAAGATTGTGGAGATCCCTCCAAACATCAAATATTTGGAAATAGAATAATATAAATTTGACAAATAGACTAGTAATTGGTATTTAAAGAAACCATACAAAGAGATAAATCTAATCATCCACTAAATTATCAACATCATTCATTAACATGGAACTACTACATGTCTGGCTATGAGTTGGGTCCTTTCCTCCAAGGTGTTTGTAATTTGCTTGAAAGCAAGTGGAAATCATAATATAGAGTTATGTGCTCTGTCTCCATGTGAATCCTGAATTTCATTAAGATCTGCTTAAAGTAATGTATACATGTATTGACGTTAAGCAACCTGTCTATCTGCCTTGTTTAACAGAATAGCCATGAGCCACATACTCCTCAATAGAGCACTTGAAATGTGACTATTCACATGTGTTCAAATTGAGATATGCTGTACTTGTAAAATACACATCTGAGTTCAGAGATTTAGTATGAAAAAAGAATGCAGAGTAGCTCATTAGTAAATTTATAGGTATTGATTACACGTTGAGGTGATGTTTAGCTATATTGGGTTAAATAAAATGCATTATTGAAATTATGCACGTACTATTCACCTATTTCTTTTTACCCTTTTTAAGTGACTACTAGAAGATTTAAAATTACAAATGCGGTCCGCATTATATTTCTATTGGACAACGCTGGGCTAAAGTACGTCTCTTAGGCTTAAATTTTTGAAAAAAAATAGCTTTTCTTAGGAAGAGAGTAGTTTGTAATGTTTCTTTCCATTGTTTTTTCTATTGTGAAGAACAGGATCCAGAAATCCTTAATGACATGGGCTGTATCCTCCAGGAGGCTTCCCCGCTGTAGCAGGAGGCTCTGTTCTAGTACAGAAGCCATATCACAAGGCTTTAGATTGGTAGGTTCCCCCCCACCCCCCGCCCCGCCAACTACCAGATTAAAAGTGGTAATTATGTCCACATTGTCTGACTAAACGCTGCTGATGTGTGACATAAGAGCTGGTTTCAGGCAGCTCTTGGAGAGCAGCGTGCTGTCTTCCCTGAATAGATAATGAAGGCTGCGGCTGAGCCCCCACAGCTCTCCTGTGTGGCTTGACACCTCCATGCCAGCTCAGACTTGCAAGATAAGAGGGAAGAATGGTTCTGAGAACCCCTGGGAAGTGTGGGGGGCACCCCTGCTGTTCTCTAAAAGGCATTCCAAGAAAAGACTTCACAGAAAGTCAATTGCTATCACTTAAGACCTTTCCTTTAATTCCCGATATTCCATTGTAGGCTTATTGTTTTCTTAGAAAGAGACAAAGCAATGTGTGAAAAATTGTATACTCTTCCTGTGGTGTCTTTGAAAGCAAGTTTATAAAATCCTAATATGCATTCCTATTAGTCAGGAGTCTCAAAGAGCAGAGGGTGTCAATAAAAATCATCCACTAGGACAGATGATGGTTTTTGAAGCAGGGAGAAAGGGCATTGTTGGAACAGAATGATATGGGTTCAGGAAAGAAGACATGATCTGAAGAAACGAAAAGAAAAGCATTGAGGTGACACAAAGCTCCTCACCCCCACCCTGTGAAGTTTCTGAATAAGGCTTCCTGGCTCTTTCACGCTTTTGCTTCCCTGTGGCCTGAGGCTTTCGTTCTCCTGGGGGAATCAAGGGGAGATTTCTGCTGGAAAGACCGGATCCTGTTAGTTCGTGGATTTCCCCCTTTTGCTCTCTTTGCCTCTAATGCTCTTTATTTATTAATTTCTTTTGTTAGGAAGATTCACCCTGAGCTAACATCTGTTGCCAATCTTCCTCTTGTTTTTTGCTTGAGGAAGATTAGCCCTGAGCTAACATCTGTGCCAATCTTCCTCTATTTTGTATGTGGGTTGCTGCCTCAGCATGGCTGATAAGTAGAGTGGGTCCACGCCCAGGATCCAAACCTGCCAGCCTGGGCTGCTGAAGTGGAGTGTGCTGAACTTAACCACTATGCCACAGGGCCGGCCCCTAATGCTCTTTATTTTTAAATCAATTTTTTTAAGTATGTCAGGCACTTTTACCCCAGCGTACTGTGTGGTTAAGCGCATGGGTTCTGGAGGCAGACACAGCCTGGGGTCTAACCCAGTTCTGTCACTTCCTAGCTGTGTGACCTCAGTGAGCTGCCTCATCTCTCTGAGCTTCCCTTTCTCCTCTGTAACTGAGTACCCCTATAGTCTCTGCCCTGTGGGGTGCTATGGTAGTGAATGAGATAGCATGTATGTGTTGGGCTGAGGGTCTGGCACATTAGAAGTGGTCAGAAATGTTAGTTATAATAATCATTATAATAAAAATTAGGTACAATTTTAGGGAACAAACTAAAATAAGCATGTCTGTACTTCGCAGATATTAGAACTCCACATTACTCAGTTTGTCTCGTTTTGGCAGAGGGCATTAAATAGTCTATATTAGGTACTTGGTTCATAGGCATGGGGACCAACCAATTGGTTATTTCTTAGGTGTGGATAACTAAGAACAGGGACAGTATGCTTCTTAACACACACACACAAACACACACACACACACATAATCCCTTCCTCTATTAAAATAGCTAACTGTTAATATAATAAATCAATAATTCCCAACATTTGTAGATAGTATAAAATGTAGCTGGATGCTGCCAGCTGGATTTAAAAAGCAAGCCTCCTACAGAGCTGGGGCTGAGGGAGAGTTGTACCTGCATCCATGTGGAATAAGGACCTCTCTGTCTCCTCCTCTGTAAAAGTACTTTCTGGGACTGTTCTAGGGATTAAAGGGTCAATGCATATAAACCTTAGCTCAGAGGCTGGCATGTGTTATCCATTATTCTTAATATTCTTGCTGTTGGAAACTCTTGGCTGATTATAACTTGTGCTTTCCAGAGCCACGGTCTGCATAGACTCAAGACACTCTGGAATGAGCATCTTTGGTGTTAGATCATAATCCTGACTTGGCCCCAAATCACCAAAGGACTTGGGTCTGAAGAGTCCATGAAATCTGTGCCTGCCTCTAGACTCCCAGAATATTTGTGCTGGGGGAACCTGAAAACATTTCCTGCTGGTCTAACCAGGGCCCCCAGAGGTACAGCTGTTTGAGGTCCACAGCCTATGCCTGCCAAACTCAGGCCTATGACACAGTGGAGTCAGTTACAATTTGCCTGTTAAAATCTTTGCTTTGACTTTCCAGGGATCTTTCTTGTTGCTATACAATATTTTAGCAGAAAGACTGCAATATGGTGTGTTGGAACAAAGCCAGGCCAAAATCTTCAGGCTTTGGCTGGACCACTACGAACAAGGGAGAGAGGAACTCTTCATTCCTGTCGGCTCCTGCAGAAAGTGAGCAAGCCAGGAACAGGAGTCAACGGAGGGGCTAGGAGGTCCTCCGGCTGCTCAGCGGCAGCTGGCATCAGGACAAGAGTGATGACTGGATCAGGTGTGGCCCAGGGGAGCTGAGGAGCATGCTCCATGGAATCCAAAGTGAAAGCCCTCCACCATCCAGACAAGAGAAGCTGCAAATTGAAATGGTTGAGTTTGAAATCAGGCTGCCCCTGGGGCTTGTCCATCTCACTCCAGCTCTAGCACCTGCTCCCCCTCTTCCTCGGGAGGGCACAGTGGGAGCCAAGAGAAGAGGAAGGGTGTGGGCAGGAGAGGAGGAGATGGAAGTGTGGGCAGTAATGGGCACTGGCTGGCAGTTGGATGAGGATAGAGAGGTTAAAGTGGGGTGGAGGTAGAACAAATAAGGGGGAACAAAACAGATTGGAGTGACAACCATTTATTGAGATATTTGTTGGAGGAATCAATAAACAAAGCACTTCCTATGTATTTTTTCACTCTGGGGGCAGGTGCACAATTATCCCTGCTATGCAGATGAATGAAAAGAGACTCAGCAAGCTTAAGGCCCTCACCTGGAGTCACAGGTTCACTAGTTAGAGAGCTTGGATTCAAACCAAAGCCAGGTACGCTCCAAAACCATCATGAGCTCCCATCCACCAGTCTTTAGCCCCAAATCCCTAAGGAGAATTGGAAATGTGTCCATTCAAAGCTGCAAACAGGGGATGGACTAAGCTAGGGAGAGAGGAGCATGTATCTTGCTTGACAGGAAAAGTTTACTAAGAGGTTGAAGAACACTCCAGAGAGTAGACGCAGTAGAATGTAGCTCAAGGATCTCCCTCTAAGAAATGAGAGGATCCCTCAATCCATCCTGAGGGGCACTTGCTATGAGAAAAGGAGAAATGGGGGCAGATTGCAGCAAATTCCCTGACTCCTGGGTCCAGACATTGGGGACAGTGATGGCCTCTACAGTTGTGCAGCTGCAACTTACTCTGTGCAAAACCCTGTGTGAGTCCTCTGAGGGATAGAAGCCCGTCACGGCCAGATCTCCTTTTTAAGGAAGTTGCAGTCTCCTGGAGGGATAAGGTATGCACATAAACACTGGTCACAAAAGATACCTTAGAAAAAGTCTGATCAAGTGTCATTGGCATTAAATGGGGAAAGAAGTTATTTACGATGGATTTACAAGGAAAAACTTCACGGATGAGGTATCTGAAGAAGGGAGAGATCTTGACCCAAGGAATTAGGGGGCATTCAGGCAGAGAAAAGGGCTAGAAGTTGGAAAGTGTGGAGGGTGTATAAGGAGAACTGTGAGCAATTTGGTTTGGCTTGATCATCAGTGAGGGGGGATAAGTGGGAGACAACGGCAGAAAGAAATATTAGGATAAAAATGGGAAGACCTTGAAAGTCATTTTACTTTGAGGCAATAGAGACTCACTGAAAACGTTTGAGCAAGGGGATGCCATGGTAAGCCCTAGTAAGTCCATGGTAAGAGATTATTCCTACTGTTCCTAATCCTTTGCAGCACTGGACAGGCAGAGGGTGAAGACAAGTAGACCATGAAGGAGGCTCCTACAACAGTTTTGGAGAAGAGGCAATAAGGTTCTTGACTGGAGTTGCAGCATGTGGGATTTCCTTTGCCTGGAACATGTTCCCCTTCTTCACTTGCTTTATACCACTCATCCCTCAGGTCTCCACTTAAATGTCACTTTCTCAGGGAAGTCTTCCTCAGTTTCCCCAGAATAGATCAGGTCCCCCTGTAAAGGCCTTCATGCGCTCCTTTCCTCTCCATTATGGCACATATTACAACCATAATTAAATGATTCCATGTGTAGTCATTTGTTAACATTCTGTCTTTATAAGACTGTAAACTCCATAAGGCCGGGGCTAGGACTCTGCTCCCTAACTGCTGTATCTCCAGAGCCTAGTGGAGTTCCTGGCACATGATGGGTGCTCTTACCTGTTTGTGGAATGAATCAATAGGAGTGGAGTAGTTTAGGGTAGGCTATAAGACAGAATTCAAGTACAGTCAGGCCCTTGGTATCCATGGATTCGGCATCCACATTCAACTGATCGTGGACAGAAAGGCTTAGGATGGTTGCGTCTGTACCTGTTCTTTTTTTTAACTTTTTGTCGTTGTCATTAATTTTTTTCTTGTCATTATTCCCTAAACAATACAGTGTAACAACTGTTATAGCACTAGGTTTACATTGTACTAGGTATTGTAAGTAATCTAGAGATGATTGAAAGTACATGCGAGGATGTGTATAGGTTATATGCAAATACTATACCGTTTTATAAAAGGGACTTGAGCATGCGTGGATTTTGGTGTCCACAGGGGTCCTTGAACCAATCCCCTGCAGATACTGAGGGATGACTGTACTGAGGCATAAGAGGTATACAGTTGGCTGAATATGGCAACTGATTGGCTATGCCAAGGAGAGGAGAAGGCAAAGACAACACCAAGGGTTAGAACCCATAGTTTTCTCCTGTGACTAAACCCAGTAATACGGAGAAAGGAAGAAAACGGAGCTTGAAGGTATAATAAATTCAGTTTTGAAAACAACACACTAGAAGATCAGCCAGGTATAACCGTCTAATAGGTGTTTGGAAATACAAGTCTGGAAACAAGGAGAGAAGTCTGGACTACAGTTGGGGGGGTAGACATGGGGTGTTCTCCTGTGGTCCCAGTTCTCCCTACTCGTGGTGGCGTGGCTGGCTTTGTGGGAAGCCTTGGCAATGTGATTGGATTTGGCCATTGAAATATGAGCCAAATATGTATGTCATTTCTAGATGGAAGAATTAAAGAGCTAGTGCGAGCTTCTCCATGTGCTCTCTTACTTCTGCCATCACACCAGCAGCATTCTAAATGGTGCAGGCTTCTCAGGGTAACCTAGCATAAGTGAAGTAAACGTTTGATGCTTGAAGCCAGCGTAACCTAGTCCACCCTGATTGACAAGAATCATGTACCTAAAGAAGTTGGTCAGTTCAGTACTTATTTATGTGTGCTTGCCCTGCTGGGCACTGGGCGAGATGCTAGGATACCATGGTGAGTAAGACACAAATGGTTCCGAGGGAGAGAATGTGGAAAGTAAGAGAAGAGAAAAGAGAACAGGAGTTGGGGGTTAAAGGAGCTACCATTAGGGAACCAGAAGAGGACACAGTTGGTAGGAGGCTCCAGGAAGTCCCTTAGGAATAGGAGAACACAGCAGGAGCCACGGGAGAGCAGCCTCTGCCCTGCCTCAGGCTCTCGGGAGAACTGAAAGGGCAGGAAGAAGTGGGTGCTGGGGTGAGCGTGAGCTTTCCCAGGTTGCTTCCCTGACACAGTCATTCTTGAAGTGTGGTCCTGGACCAGCAGCATCAGCATCACCTGGGAGCTTGTTAGAAAACCCCTCCTGTCCCCACTGGTCTGTTTTGCCAATTCTACCAAATATCTAGTTTCTGCATATGTGTAGATCTGTTTCTAGGTGCTCTATTTTGTTCCATTGGACTATTTGTCTATTCTTGTGTCAATGCTACAGTGTTTTAACAACTATGTCTTTATAAGATGTATTGCTATCTGGTAAGGCAAGTCCCCATCTCATTCCCCTTTTAAGAGGATGTCTTGGCTATTCTTGACCCTTTGTTTTTCCATATAAATTTTCGAATCCATGTTGTTGAGTTAAAAATAAAAGCCTGTTGCAATTTTTGTTAAAATTACATTGACTCTGTAGATTAATTAGGGGAGAATTGGCATCTTTATAACATTGAATTTTTCGATGCATCAACATAGTATAAGTCCTCTCTTAATTTTGTCTTTTTAAATACATCAGAAGTTGTATAATTTTCTCCATTAGGCTTCACATATATCTAGTAGATTTATCTCTAAGTACTTCATGATTTTTTGTTTGTTTGTTTATTTATTGCAGTAACATTGGTTTCTAACATTGTATAAATTTCAAGTGTACATCATTATACTTCTGTTTCTGCATAGATTACATCATGTTCACCACTCAAATACCAATTACAACCCATCACCACACACGTGCTGAATTATCCCTTTCGCCCTCCTCCCTCCCCTGTCCCCTCTGGTAACCACCAACCCAATCTCTGTCTCTATGTGTTTGTTTATTGTTGTTATTATCTACTACTTAATGAAGGAAATCATACGGTATTTGAGCTTCTCCCTCTGACTTATTTCACTTTGCATAATACCCTCAATGTCCATCCATGTTGTCACAAATGGCTGGATTTCATCATTTCCTATGGCTGAGTAGTATTCCATTGTGTATATATACCATATCTTCTTTATCCATTCGTCCTTTGTTGGGCACTTAGGTTGCTTCCAAGTCTCGGCTATTGTGAATAACGCTGCAATGAACACAGGGGTGCATGTATCTTTACACATTGGTGTTTTCAAGTTCTTTGGATAAATGCCCAGCAGTGGAATAGCTGGATCATATGTTTTTGATTTTTTTGATCCATACTGTTTTCCATAGTGGCTGCACCAGTTTGCACTCCCACCAGCAATGTATGAGAGTTCCCTTCTCTCCACATCCTCTCCAACACATGTTGTTTCCTGTCTTGTTAATTATAGCCATTCTGACGGGCGTGAGGTGATATCTCATCATAGTTTTGATTTGCGTTTCCCTGATAGTTAATGATTTTGAACATCTTTTCATGTGTCTGTTGGCCATCTGTAAGTACTTCATGATTTTTAATGCTATTGTAAATGGTGTCCCTTCAAAATTATTCTTTCTAATCGTTGATCATACGTAGAAATGCACTTGACTTTTACATATGGATTTTGTATCCAGAAAACTTGCTCAGATCTTTAATTAACTCTAATATCTTTGTGTAGATTGTCTGAAGTTGACATGTAGATATCATATCAATTGTGAATAATTACTGTTTTGTTTTAAATCATATCTTACTTTTATTCTTTAATTTTTTTTTTTTGTATTAGCTATGACCTTCAGTACAAGGTTGAATAGAAGAGTTGATGGCAGATACTCTGGTTTTTTTCCTCTTGAACTTAAAAGGAATGCTTTCAACATTTGACCATTAAGTATAATTTTTGCTGTAGGTTTTTGGTAGATAACCGTTTTATCTGTTAAGAAAGCTTCTTTGAATTACTAGTTTGTTAAGAATGTTTATCAGAAATGTATGTTGAATTCTGGAAAATATTTTTCCTGTATCTATTAAGATGATTGTATGATATTTCTCCTTTAAACTAAGATTGTGGTTAATTGTATCAATTGATTTTCTAATGTTAAAGCAACCTCTCATTCCTATGGTAAACCTAATGTGGCCATATGTTAGTATCTTTTTTATCTGTTTCTGGATTTGGTTTGCTAATATATTTTTAAGGATTTTTGTATTTATATCTAAAGTTGACTTCCAGTTTTTGTCTCTGATATTATCTTTGTCAGTTTTTACTCTGAAGGTTATGCTAGCCTCATCAAATTAGTTGAGAAATGTTCTCTCTTTCTCTGTACTCTGGGATATTTTGCATAGGATTAAAATTTTTGTTCTTGAATTTTTGCTAGAAATCACTGATAAAACCATACAGGCCATGTGTTTTGTGGGATTTTAAACTTTTGATTCAGTTTATTTCATAGTTTTACAATTATTCAAGTTCTCTGTTTTTTTCTTTAGTCAGTTTTGTTGATTTCTATTTTTCTAATTAAGTTTTCCAATATATTGGCACTTTTTTTTTATAATATCCTCTTATTTTATTTTGATATCAAAAATATTTGAAGTTATGCCTTCATTTTCATTCCTTGTGTTTGTCTTCTCTTTTCTCTTTCTTCATGGATCTGGCCAGTTTTTATCTCATTGATTATTTTGATTATATTTTTGATTATATCTTCACCAATGCATAAAATTATGTAACTACTACCACAATCAAGATATGGAATATTTTTATCACTGTAAAAAGTTTCTTCCTGCTATAGCCTCTTCATGCTGAGAGTTTGAGTCAAACCCTCCCCAACCTCTAACCCCTGGTTTACTACTGATCTGTTCTCCCTCCCTATAGTTTTAGCTGTCCTGAATGCCATTTAGTTTAAATCATACAGTGTATAGCCTTTTAAATTTGGCTTCTTTCACTTAACATATTTTACTCTTAATTTTATTCCATCTTAATTCTTCTTGATGTCTGAAGCAGCACTTGTGTTTAGAAGCAGAAATTATTACAGAAGAAATAAAAGAACAATTAGTAACTTCCTGCTCTATTCTCCCAAGGACAATTTCCTTAATATTGCCTATATTTCTACCTAATTTCTTGATCCACTTTTTATCAATTTCCAAATTTAAATTTCCAAATCATAAAAACAACATGTGCGGGGCCGGCCCGGTGGCATAGCAGTTAAGTGCGCGTGCTCCGCTCCGGAGGTCTGGGGTTCGCAGGTTCGGATCCTGGGCGCACACTGACGTACCACTTGTCAAGCCATGCTGTGGCGGTGTCCCATATAAAGTAGAGGAAGATGGGCACAGATGTTAGCCCAGGGCCAATCTTCCTCAGCAAAAAGAGAAGAATTGGCATTGGATGTTAGCTCAGGGCTGATCTTCCTCACAAAAAAAAAAAGCAATATGTGCTCATGATGACAATTTAAACAGTATTGAAGGATTATAAGAAACTGTCAGTTTCTTGAGTGTTTCTAAGGACATTTTATGTGCATATGCATATATTCTTTTCTTCACACATAGTATCATAATATACAGACTCTTCTGCTCCTTATGTGTTAACTGGCAGAGACTGCTGGCTATTACCAATGTCTATTTTCTACTTCTTCTTTCATAATAAAGCCTCATACTCTTAGCTAAGTATTTGGCTGCCCAGAATAAAGACTACATCTCTTATTGCCATTGCAAGGACACTTGGACCTATGACTAAATTCTGGCCAATGAGATGTAAGCACAAGTACTATGTGGCATTTCTGATATTGTCTCTTAAAAGACAGCCGGTAAGCACTCTTTTCCCCTTCTTTCTCTTTTGTCCTAATGCCTAGTACGTAGAGGTTGTGTCTGGAGCTCTAGCCCCTATTTTGGACCGTGAGGACAAGGGCCACATCATAGGGATGATAGAGCACTGACCTGGGAGAATCCTATGTCCCTGATGGCTTCATGGAACAGAGCTGCAAGACTAGCTTAAACGCATACCTCCAGACTTTTACACAAGAGAGAAGTAACCCATCATCAAACAGAATTACAGAATCCAAATTTTTAAGTGTTGATATTGTCAAATTTTTCTCATTTTGTTTTTTTTCTCATAAAAGTTTGCGCCATAGTGTTTGAAAGTGCCAGTTTCCATATTATCTTAAGATGTTTTCAAATCTTAAGATGAAAATCTTAATCTTAAGATGAAGAATACCTATAGAGACTGTTGGCTTATTGTGCTAAATTTATCAATTTAGTACAAAGGGGAGACTTTACTATTACTGGGACTGGAAGACACCCCCAAAGCTCATAAATGGGCTTGTTGGCTGTTAGGTGGAAAACTGCAGTTGGCCCCCGCTACTCATGGAGGATACGTTCCAAGACCCACAACAGATGCCTGAAACCACGCATAGTACCAATTTCTATATATACTGTGTTTTTTCCTGTACATACATACCTATGATAAAGTGTAATTTATAAATTAGGCACAGTAAGGGATTTACAACAATAACTAATTGTAAAACAGAACATTATAACAATATACTGTAATAAAAGTTATGTGAATATGCTCTCTCTCTCTCTCTCAAAATATCTTATTGTACTGTACTCACCCTTCTTCTTCTTGTGATCATGTGAGATTATACAATGCCTATGTGATGAGATGAAATGAGGTGAATGACATAGGCTTTGTGATGTAGCATTATTTTTGGACCACGGTTGCCTACAGATAAGTGAAACCGTGGAAAGGGAAACCGTGGATAAGGGGGGCCTACTGTATATCTTGGTTTTTACAAAGAAAATACCCTTGGAGACCATCTGCTAACACTCCTCACTTCCAATTTACAGTTGAAGATGCTGTCTCCCACAAAGCTTCATATAGCCTGACTTAATGGACAGAACACATCTGGATCGCAGTCTAGTTGTGCCCTGATTGCATGACCTGGGTAAATCATATCTTCTTCAGCTTCTGTTTCTTTACCTGTAAAAGGAGATAACATTAAAATCTCACAGAGATGTTATAGATACTAAACAAGCTGTCCTATATGATGTGCATCACACAATCCCGGGCACAGAGGTGCTCAAAAATAGATCTTCCTTCCCCTCTACTGCCTGCTCACCCAAGATTCTCCAGCACACTGTCTTCCATGTGCTTCCTCCTGCAGCTGGTGTGTGCTCGTAAATGGTCTTAAAGGATTGTTTGCTGAGGCATTTGGCTCTTGAGCTCTACTTCTAAACATGAGATCAGGTTTCTTCCCTGTAAATCTGCAGCATTAGTTCTTAAGTAAGATCTCAGCAACTATGATAAACCCACGATTGGGGACTAGTTTTGGCAATGACAATGATAAAACAGATTTCATCAGCAGGTGTTTGAAGCCCGGTGTTTGGCTGAGTTTTCTTTGTTAATCCCGGGTTTCAAAGGAGGAAATGATTTTTGCCTATTTACTTTGCCTGCGTGGTCTTCTGAGGTCAGCAAAATCCTATTAATTACTGGATTGGATAAACAGTGGCTTTCCCTAAAGCTTCCTGCTGTTCTGAAACTTTGTGTCTTAGAGTATGTATTAGTTTAGATAGTTTCTCAATTGGCATGGAGGCATTTTGAGAGCTTAGGCCATGTGGTCACTTTATAAGTGCACCTAGTCTCCATGTATGATGGTTTTATTGTCTCTGTCAATTGCCCACATCCTTCACATCAGCTTTTCCTTAACTGTCGTCTTTGGTCATCTGCATCTTACAAGTGATCACTTCCTGTATTTCCAAATTATAAGTCCTTTTAGGGTACGCATCAAATTATTTGTGACTTTTACCTCTACCTAAGACAAGTACTTTGTATATAGTAGGTGCCAAATGATTAAGTGAATGAATAAAAAAATGAATGAAGAAGCAAACAAAAGTTTTGCTCCAGTTTTGTGTCTTATGTTGAATATTTAGATATGTCACAAAAGTTGTAGAAATTTATGGGCTTAAGAGATCATAATCCTATCATGAAAAACCTTTCTTTAAACTCTATCTTTGAGAAATAGTTCAGTATCAATTAATAGTAGGCTCAGCAGAGACTGACAGGAAGTCTAAAATAAGAGTGGCTTGAATAGACGTGCAATTCAGTGTAATTTTCTCACATAGTAGAAGCCCAGAGACAGTGCTCCGTGACTAGTGTGGCCCCTCATGATGACAAGCATTCAGGCTCCTTTCACCTTGTGGCCTTGCTATCCTGTGTGTGGCTTCCACCTTCATGGTCCAAGGAGGCTAATCAAACTCCCGTCATCATATCAGCATTCCCAACCGAGAGAAGAAGGAAGAATATACCCTCTTCTCTAAAGACACTTCCTGGACATTGCTTCTACCTCTTCTGCTTACACCTCATTGGCCAGAACTCAGTCGCATGGCATTCTGGGAAATGCAGTACTTATTTTGGGCAACAGTGTGCCCAACTAGATTCTAGGGTTGTATTGCTAAAGGAAAAAGGCTTGAACAGATATTGAGGGACAAATGGGTGTCTTAGACACAGTTCCCAATGCTTTTTGGATAAAGTATGAGCTCATCATTATGACCAACAAAGGACTGACTGATCTGGTCACTGCTTAGTCTCTGGCTTCATTCTTGGTTAGTTATTTATACCGTTTCAGCTCTGTTTTCCTACTTACATTTTTTCTAAAGGACCAAGCTCCACCTTGCCTCAGTACCTTTGCACATGCTCTTATCGCTGGGATTTAGGAATCCTAGATTAGGTTTCTCTGTCCCCATGATACTTTCTCATAACATCTTGTACTTCCTCTTTGTAGCACCAACCACAATTGCAATTATAAATTATTTATGTAATTATTTGCTTTGTATTTCTCTCTCCCACTCACCCATAAGTCATATGAGTGCGGGGACTTTGTTTTATTCATGTCTATATTTCCAGGACCTATCACAGCGTTGGCACAAATCAAGCACTAAATATGTCTTTGCTAAATAAATGAACGAACTTCCGAATGGAACTTTCTCATTTTACAGATGAGGTAATAGTTTACCCAGAGTACTTAAGAAATCCGGATTCTAGTTTCTTTAATCAGTTGGTTAAAATGAAGGTTTCAGCTAATGTTGAAAATCCTTTCTGAAATGTTCTGGTCTAATTTCTTGCCTTAGTAAGGACAGTGCATCAAACAAAATTGATTCTTCCTTTGACGGTCAGGGTCTTAATCTGCCTGAGGGTCCACATTGACCATCCATCAGCACTGAACAAACCCATAGATACAGAATGAGAAAGAAATTGTGTGGAATCTGTCTGACTCTGGGATACAGCCTGGAAAGTTGCTTTAAACAAATATGCTCAACATTAGCCTGTTTTCTTCTTAATCGCCTCTTTCCCCCAAAACGAGTGTGCTAAAAAAATTCCAGTGATTGTGTTTCCCAGTTGATGGAGAATTTGTTTTATGCAGGAATTGTTTCCCTTGTTTTGAAAGAAAAAATAACTTTTTAAAAAGTGTCAGTCACACAGTTGGGGCTGTGAGTGACAGTCACGTCTGGGTTCAACAATTCTTTTTTTAAAATAGCGGGGGGAAATGGCGTTATTTCTTGTTGTCCTGATCTTTAAATATCAGCTGCTGGAATCATCACGAAGGAGGGAGGCCAGGAAGAAGGAAGACCATCTCTGGGATACCCTGAATTCCAGTGATGACCCTGGAGCTTACAGAATGTCGTGGTTTAGGAATTTAAGTTGTTTTGAAAGCTGTGAGTCTCAGTTTTCCTGAGATATGAGACTTTGATGGATTGAGGACACAGAATCTTTACATTTGTCACAGGTTCTTCAAACTACAGTATTTTTTTGGCATTTGTCCAAGATTTTAATTAAATAGGGCATGTCTTGCATCTTTAAAAAAGTTAGAATTTTAAATCTTTTCTTTAATTCCTTGTAAGTAAAAATGGACATTTTCTTTCCAAGCATTTAAAATAACATTACCTGTTATGTATTTCCCAGAGGTCAGAGGCTTTTCCCTTCTCCCAGCGCCTCACTGCCTGCGTCAATGTTGGCAGCTTTTGCCTTTGAAATATAGGAGAATTAACAAATCACAGAGCTAAAAGTGGGAGATTAAAGGGTGTGGAAGCAAAATGTATGATGGTAACAAACTTTAATTTGAACAGAAGCCAGTTCTATTCCCAAACTGTTCCCAAAATAATTTATCTTCTAGAGAAATTTAGTCACCAAAGTCTAAACACTAACCAGGAGTGAAGGCTAAAATTTTACCCATTTAAAAATGCTGCTTCACGGTGTATATCAGCAATTAACACTTCAGATGGGATTGGTGGAGTTTAAAATATACACCTATCTCTTCTAGTTAAGAGAATGCCTGCGGACCTAATTAGTAGCTTTAAGGGAGGTTTGCATTGATGGGGACAACTAGGCTTTCAGGCAAGGTAACTGTCAGTCAATGCATGTTCTGGCTACTTAATATTCAGGATGATATGATCAAGTAGGAATGCAGTCAATCAAATGGGACTTCAGCTGGGGGCAGAGGAGAGGGGTGGGGAGAAGTAGTTCCAGGGCAATGACAGGGTACAGGTAGTGTCATGGCTACAGTGTTTCTGCCCAGTGGGGAAATCTATTTTCAGCTTGGATGCCAATGAGGAAGTGATGCTTCCTGTCACATAGATGTTAAACAGTCCCTCCCTTTGCCTTAGCTAAGTGGCAGATGCCACCCAAATGTAGGCGGAGTGCTCAGAATAGAATAGAGAGTCTTGCACAGTGCTGCCATTCCTGGGAGAGTAGGTAAAGTAGGGAGCCAGCTTTTTTGGTAGGCAGAGCTTATCAAGGGAATTAAAACTTGTCTAACAATACTATGATGAAAGCTCGATTCTGCTTCACACATAGAAATAAGGAAGCAATCAGGGCCAATACTGAGAGGATGGGAGAAAAACATAGCGTGGAGCACACAAAAGAAAACCAGCACACCTTGGAACATAAAGAAGGAGGATGTACGAGTGCCACTCAAAGTGTGGATTGGTGCTGGGTCTGTGGACTGTTGGTTACTGGTCTGCAGTGCGAGAAACACAGAGATTTAGAGAAAGCATTTAGAAAAGATTATAGGAATTTGAACTTGCTGCAACATCCAAGTGTGGTCCTGGATTCTTGTAATTTATCTTGTACCAGAGCTATCTTTTCATTTGGGTTGGAAGCAACAAGAAAATATGAGAGACATACACGCAAGATTACTCAAGGCATGTAAAAAGCCCTGAGGCTCTTGGCTGAATGGGTTGGTATTTAGGAGTGAAACTAAGGACAGGCATGAGCCCAAGGGAGCAGAGGCAGAGTGGAAGAAACAGTGGACTTGTCTCATTGAACAGGGTATAGACCAGTTTGAGTGTTGTCAAATTCATGCAGTAAGTTATGTGTGGTGTGAAAGTTTAGAGTTGTTGTCAATTTTAACGCAAAAGTGTATAAAATCTGGAATTCTCTTGTTCATCATAAGATAATTTAAATTTATTATTTAAACAGTTAAATGGTTAGAACTGGTTCCAGATGAATTATGATGGGACAACAAAATTTTTTGAGTAAAATAGTGATTCTCAACATTAATCACCTACATACATACTTCCAATGAAGCGTGTGTACAAGTTCTGTAATTCTTTTCTTTTATCCCTTAATATTTCTCAGATAGCTATCTGAACCATGTGGCCCCACTGGAATGTTTCAGACAAAATGCTGTTGCTTGCAACGGCCACAACTGGATGTGCTAAACCCTTCTGGAATATTTCTTTGGCTATTGAGACCAAGTTCTAGTGGGGTAGGCTACAATAAATCTTCCCAGTCCTCTGCACTTGAAAGGCTTACATTTCTACTGCAATAAATTATAGTTTATTAAAAAAAAAAACCACTTACATTATCAAAATTTATGGCTTTGTTCATGGATTCTTATAACTTATCTTGTACTAGAGCTATGTTTGTTTGGGTTGAAGGCGACAAGAAAGACATGAAGATATACACCTAGATTACTCATGCCATAAAGAAAGCTATACATCTGTTGAGGGTGGCTCTTGCCTGAATGGTTGATTATTTAGGAGTTAAGCTAGGGACAAGCATGATGGAGCCCAAGGGAGCAGAGGCTGGGTGGAAAAAACACACAGACAGGGGCTGGCCCAGTGGCGTGATGGTTGGGTTCACACGCTCCGCTTCGGGGGTGGTCCCAGGGGTTCGGAGGTTCAGATCCCGGGCATGGACCTACACACTGCTCATCAAGCCATGCTGTGGCGGTGTCCTGCATACAAAAAATAGAGGAAGATGGGCACAGATGTTAGCTCAGGGCTAATCTTCCTCACCAAAAAACAAAACAAAACAAAACAAAAAGAAAAAAACCCCACACAGACAAAGTCAGAAGATGTAGATTTGAGTCTTGCCTCTGCCTCTTAACCAGCTGCATAATCTTGGGCAAGTTACTTAACTTCTCTGTGCCTTAATTTTCTCATCCATAAAATGGGAAAAATGACCTTTTCTGGGTTCTTGTGCAGTCTAAATGAGAGAGTGTTTGTGAGATGACATTGTAGCTATAAATAATGCGAGAATTAGGGATTGGGGGATAACAGAAAAAACAGTGGCCTAGAACAGGGCCAACATTTTCTGTAAAGGGTCAGATAGTAAACATTTTGGCTTTGTGGGGCGCATACTGTCTCTGTTGCAACTACTCAACTCTGCCATTGTAGTGTGAAAGAAGCCATAGATAATATGTAAACAAATGTCCTAATAAAAGTTTATTTATAAAATTAGGCAGTGGGCTGGGTCAAAATTTATAAAATTAGGCAGGGTCAAAGTTCATTGACCTCTGAACTAGAAGCCTAGAGACTTGAATTCTAGTCCTAGCTCTGTTTTTATCTAGCCAGGTGACCTTGTGTAAGTTATTTTCAGTCTTAGCCTCAGTTTCTCTATCAGCATTGGACTTTCCCAGGTCTCTTCAACTCTCTGACATGTGGAAGAGTGAGGCAGAAGACAAGAACCTTGTGAGAGTGAAAGGATTTTAATGCACAGCATTTTGATTAGAAAAAATCATAGCAGTACATAAGATAAGATGAAATATTAACTGAAGTGTAAGTACAATAAGAGTATGGCTAGGAAGAAGAGAGTTTAAAGCTTAAAAAACAACAAAGAATTGTGTGGCTTCTTTAGTACCCCAGTAGATCATCAGAGTGCTGATGACACAGGATTGACCTCAACCTCCCTGCCATCAGGAAATCCCCCTCAGCCCAAGACCAGATGGTGGTCTGGAACTCAGGAGCCTGACTTCCTCTGTCCCCAAGCCACATGAGCAGAGATTAGGGCCTAAGTGGGAGAGAACCAGTAGCAAATGTTGTTAGTGTCCCTCCTTAACCCCTCACTTACTGTGCCTGCATAAGGGGCAGGCCAGAAATGCAGGGAGTCAACTTCTTCAGGAGCCGCCCTCAACCAATGAGAGATGAGAGTTGGTGGATAAATACCCCTGCTCCCTCTCTTCTTGGGTGAGCCAACTCTGAGATGTTTTCTACACTATCTCCCAGAGATTCACATAGGCTCAAGCCCCAGTTTCCCACACAGTAAACTTATTAACACACCCTTTATTGGCTTCCTTCCCTTGCCTGTCTTACTTCCCCTCTCCCTTACCAGTGCGTCCTGGGATCACCTCTCTAACAAGCTACTAGTATCCAGCTGTTTGTCTTAGGGTCTCCATCTCAGGAAACTCAAAAGAAGACAAAGCCACATAGATATACAGTCATTAGGAGACAGCGAAAGGCTTATACAGAGTTGCTTCAGTACTCAGGACCACAAGAAAGTTCTCTTCAGTCTGACCGCCTTGGAGCACAGGGTCTTCTAGAAGAAAATTGGAACTGGCTCACATGTCAAGGAAAGTTTTAGGTGTGCAATAGGTGCTGAGCTCCTTCTCTGTGAAAACACTCTGAGAAAAATATAGTCCTAGCTGATCTGGGGCAATTTGTTTCTTTTAGGACAGCAAAAAGGTTTTTCAGCTAATTGACCTCTTTTTCAGTCCTAATACAAAAACATCTTCCATGGAGTCTTCACTCTTGTTTATGGCTCAAGCTATGGCCTCATAGAATGTTTCTCAGTTTCTGAAACTCTTCTAGTTTTACCTTGTTTCTGGACTTTTCATCTGCTCTTCTTTCTGCCTGGAATACTCATTCCCATTCATTTTTGGCTGCCACTCACCACTCCACGTCATTTCCTATGGGATATCTTCCCTGATCCTCCCTAGATCAAGGTAAGTATCTGCTCTTGTCGTGTTCCTGCAGCGCCCTGTTCTTCCACCATCACTGCACATATCAAATTGTCTGCTATTGATTATTTGATTATGAGAGGTCAGGGTCACAACTTATTTATACCTTTATCTCCAGTGCCTAGCACAGGGGCTTGGGTGCTCAATAAATATTTGTTGAATAAATGAACAATATGCTTAATAAGTGGAGGACCCATCCTAGGGCTTCACAGTAGTTTATAAAGCAATTTTAGGGAGGTTAAGTAGGTATAAAGGTGACCATCGATAAAGGTCCAGATTTCTTTGTACCCCTCACCTAAACATCTCCAAAGGCTCTGGGCCAAAGTTTCTAAGTACCAGAACAGCAAGCCCACACTTGGGTGGTGGGCT
Organism: Ceratotherium simum simum; assembly: GCF_057802395.1. Taxonomy (NCBI): domain Eukaryota; kingdom Metazoa; phylum Chordata; class Mammalia; order Perissodactyla; family Rhinocerotidae; genus Ceratotherium; species Ceratotherium simum. Next base: position 23,077,600 of record NC_141904.1, read on the forward strand.
TGCCAGCCTCCACATATCCAAGAGGAATTATTATCCATCCATCCGTCTATCCACCCAGCCAACCATCCAGCCGGCTAGCCAATTAGCCAGCCAGCTAGCCAGCCAGCCAGGCAGCCAGGCAACCAGCCAGCCAGCAATTCCCTCTATCTACTCATTCATCAAAAAATTATTGAGTTCCTGTTCTCTTTCAGGTACCATGTTAATCACTGGGGACATGAACATATCTGATCCTTGCCCTTTAGAAGTTAAAAGTCAGTCCAATTGAACGAATAATTAAAGCTATTGTAATAAATGGATCAACAGAGTTATTATGAGCTATTTGGAGAACGTAGAGCAGGAGCAGCTGCTTTATGCTGGTTGCCTTTAGTCCCATTCTCCAACAACATATGATTTGTTCACAAATGTGGTTCCAGGAGTCGGAGTTAAATCCCCATGGCTAAATGCTTGGCTGTGGTGTCACCCGCTTCCCACGTGGATTTATTTTTTTCTTCCTTATTTCCTTTCATTTTTATTAGGAGCTTATTCCTTGAGGCTCAGAATCTAATGTGTGACTGAAGGCTAGAGCAGGGTGGATGGAGTAGTGGAAATTTCTCTTGCTACCAACACGAGAGGGATCCAGTTGTGCCTCCCTTAACCCTACTAGAATAATCCAGTTTCTTGTCTTGACTTTCAGCTACCCACCAATTTCTATTAAGCCTCTTCTTATTGGGCCCACAGAGTGTGCATTATTAATAATACATACATCTGCATAGTGTTTTACACTTTTCTAAGAACTTTACAGAATTTCAGGATTGAAAGGAACATTAAAGGTCATTATCTAGTCCATCCACCCATCTGATATCCAAATTCTTCCTACAGCATATGCTGATGCCCACCCACTGCCTTCTAAGACAGCCTTCTCTACTTCCCTTATCTGGAGCCACTCTTTCCTGCAAGGCAAACCAGGATTTTTGTAAAGCAAATGCCTACTTAAGGCATGCATTGAGTCCCCAGGTTCTCAGATTTGATTCCTGAATCTCTGATCCCATGTGTTCCACACTTTGCTCTTTACTCTCCCAACTTTGCCTATCTCTTGATACCCCTAGCTCCATCCTTCCAGTCCGACCCATCATCCAGACTCCCTCTCCTTTCTTCTTGGATAGGGGAACCACAGTAGAGGTAGGACCCCTCTGTTACAGTTACTTTGGTTGCTATAGCAAATTATCCCAAAATATAGTAGCGTAAAAACACCATTATATACTCACGGATTCTCTGGGTCAGGAATTTAGACAGGGCATAGGACAATTGGCTGACCTCTGCTCCATAACATCTGAGGCCTCAGCTGAAAAGTCTCAAAGGATGGGAGATGGAATCATCTCAAGTTTCACTCACTCACATGTGTAGTGGTTGATGCTGGCTATTGGCTAGGAAGACTTAAATAGCCAAGAAGACTTAAACAGTCGCTAGAACATCTACATGTGGCCTTTCTATGTGGCTGCTTGGCTTCCTCAGCACATGGTGACTGGGTTCCAAGGGTGATAGTACCAACAGAGAGAGAGAGCCAGGCAGAAGATGTATACTTTTTATGACCTGTCCTCAAAAGTCACATAGGATTTTTTTCTCTACTGATCAAGATAGTTACAAAGATCTGCCTGCATTCAAGGGGGGGAGAATATAGGTTCCCATCCCTGGATGGAGGAGTGGCAACATCACATTGTAAAAACATATATATTCTTATATAGGATGGGATGGGATATTGGCATGGGGTGGGATGGGATACATATTGGCATGACTGAAAAGACAATATGCCACATACTCCTAGTGTCTAATGGCTCTCCTTCTACACCCTGCTACATGGGAAGTCCTACGACATGGATACCATCATGGACACAGTTCTGTAGTAGTCAATATTCCTTCATCATAAATAAAATCTATTTCCCTGGGGCTCTTACACTTTGGCCTTAATTCTCTGTATTTGGGGCTACACAGAACTGGTCTATTACTTCTAGTGCATTTAAGGAAATCTATCTAGTACTCCAGGGGTTTTTGGTCCCTTAGGCTAACCATTCCAAATTTTGTGTTCTCATTCCATCTTGTACATTCTTCTCTGAACAGGCTTTAGTTGTTTTTTAATCCTTTTAAAGTGTTGGGATTCCAACTGAATGAATACATGCTCCAGATGTGGTTCCTCCATTTCATTAGAAAAGGATGAGTATCCCTCTTGATCTAGACCTGGACTCCCTTTAATCAGCCCAAGGCTTCTTTGGCTTTTATTTTTGGTAGTCACATGATACTGTTGATTTATACCCAGCCTGTAGTCAACTAAAACTCACAAATAATTTCATGTATGTTGCTACTAATCCCTGTTCCTCATTCTGTACTTGACTTGGGTTTTTTTAGGCCAAAGATCAAAAATTTTAATTTTCTCTAAGCTTCATCTCATTAAATTTATCCCATCATTTCAGCCTATTAAATCTTTTAAGATATTGAACATTATCTGGTGTATTAGCTCTCCCTCCAAAGCTACCTAAAAATTCTGTTATGCCATCAAGGCTCACATCCAAGTCATTGATAAAAATGTTGAGTAAACATATGATTTTTCATTTGATGTGTACATTGACCATCAGAAAATTAGGCAAAATCATCCCTGCTTCTGAGATGAGAGAAGTAGGACTCAGACAGATCCAGGGATATACTCAAAGTCACATTACTATTACAGTCATGTGTTGCTTAACAATGGGGACACATTCTGAGAAATGTGTCATCAGGCGATTTCGTTATTGTGTGAACATCATAGAGTGTACTTACACAAACCTAGATGGTATAGTCTACTACATATCTAGGCTATGTGGTACCAATCTTATGGGACTGCCATTATATATGTGGTCCATCATTGACCAAAATGTCATTGTGTAGCATATGAATAGAGATGTGACAAAGGAGGAACTTGAACTTACATTTTCTGCTTTTTCTGCTACATTGAGATATTCATACAGCCCTCGACACTTGGCTAAGGAGGCGTTAGGGGAAGAGCAAACAAAATGTAAGCTATGACTAAATACAATTGGAATGATAAAAATGATGAGCTTTGACAGTGACTTGTGGGAAAGATAGCATGGGACATTTCTTTCTTAATCTCCATTTTCTACCATTGCGCATTTTTTTCTCCTTACTTGAAAATACCTATATTTTTCAAACTCAACTTCAGAAAGCTGTTTCCTGAGCTGTCTCCTTGAACCACAAGCCACGTGAACACAGATCTCCTACAAGAAGATACTAGAATCCAAAGTTGGGAAGAATCTGCTGTGTCTGTCAAGGTCCCCATGAATCAAGAATGAGCTGAGTAGGTAGGGTCACCAACTGACTGCATTTACCTGGGATGGTCCCAGTTTTAGCCCTAAAAATCCCAGGAAATCTCTCAGTCTGGGAAAACCAGATGGTTGGTCACCCTATGAGTAGGATAGTGCAGCATTTTGTTCTCTATTCTTCTCTTTAATGCTGCAACAGAGTAAAGATGGCCACAGATTCTTTGACATCCCTTCTATTGAGAAATGGGGTCCATATTCCCTCCTCTTGAACCTGGCAAGCTCTGTGACCATATAGAATACAGGGGCAGTGACGCTGTACCAGTTTCCCAGCTCAGGTCTTAAGACACTGACAGCTTGAACTTCCCATCGCTTAGCACACTTTCTCTTGGAGCCCTGAGTCACCATGGAAGAAATCCAATTACTCTGACACTACCGTGCTAGAGAGGCCACACCTTGGCCTGCCTGTCAACAGTCTCAGCTGGACACAGGCTTCTATCCATCACCATGGCACCAGAATATGAGTGAAGATGTCTTGGGCCCTTCAGACCGGCCAGTGCACCACTGAATACCACCATCGAAATCACCACGTGATCTTAGTTGAGGCCATATTGAATAGGAGAATTGCCCAGCTGAGTCTTATTCAAATTCCTGGCCCACAAAATCATAAGACATAATAATGAAATGATTGTTTCGTTAAGCCACTACATTTTGGGGTAGTTTGTTATCCAGCTAGAGATATCTGAGGTGAATGCCAAAACTGACCAAAATAAACCATACCCAATCTTTTTACTCACCATTATAAACAGTAGCCCATTTCCAAATAAATGTTCTGCATAAGATCTATGTCATCCTTGCCTAAACTTAGCAAGCCTCTTCTGGATGGGCAAATGGTGCAACGTGAGCTGAGATGCTGGCTTTGACTACCTACAGCCATTCTTTCTGCATCTCCTTGGCATGCCATATTGACACACTTCCTTCCCTATGAACTGGCTTATCTCTGTGCCATATGCTCCAAAGACTCTTTCTTGATGAGATTTACGTCTTTCATTCCAGTTTTTGGCATTTTGTTGGCAATAACAGACTGCACCCCTGTAGGCTACAGTCTCCACCAAGTGAATTCTCATGCAGCCTCACATTCACCTAGAGCAGCAAACACTTGACTGCTCCTTTCCAGTTTGGCTCCATGATTGAAAACCTGATTGATGAAACTGTAGATTCCTGGAGGGCAAGGGCTGTGTTTTACGTGTCCTTGGGTCCCAACAGCTTCTCTTTGGATGAATGAATATAGTCTCGCCACTCTGGCAGTGCCAGTTAGCTTTGCTTCTGCTCCTTCGCTTGCCTAATCCTTTCACTTAAGCCTTTTTAGTGTCTCCTCACTTCTAGAAAAGATAGGTCTTTAGAAAGAGCAGAGCCTATTGTTGTTAGCAGGGAATTTTAAAATAAGAAAGGGGCAGAAGGATTCTGCATCATTTTGAGATTCCTCAGACCTTAGTTCTCACTGAATAATTTGCTTCTGATTTTCTTTCCACATGAGATCTCTGAAGGTTCTTGGACAATGGGGAAAAGGAAAGTGACACAAATGTTCATTTGTGATGCATTGGGGTGGCAGGAGGATGGTGGGTGTCAGCTATATGGAAAAATGTCCCCTAAAGAATCTCAGAATTTTGGGTCTGTAAGGGATTGATGACGAAAAGGAGTGTAAGAACGTGGTGACATTCATGTGTGTGGTGATGGGTTGTAATTAGTATTTGGGTGGTGAACATAATGTAATCTATGCAGAAATAGAAGTATAACGATGTACACCTGAAATTTATACAATATTATAAACCAATGTTACTGCAATAAACAAAAAATTAAAAAAAAAAAAAGAACATGGTGACATAGATGGTGATGGAATTAGGACAAGGACTCTAGCCTCTAACCTCCCAGTCAAGTGCCCTTGACACTAAACTATGTTACAATAATGCAGGTTTCTAGGTCGAGATGAGGGGACCACATGGAATTATCTTCCCATTCTCTCTCCAAATCCCATTGAAATTATGGCACAGAAGTCCCAGAGGAAATAAACCCCCAACAGTGTGGAGAGTGGAAACAGGTTTATCATTACATGAGAGTTATTAATGAATATCTGGATGGCAGATGGCGAGTGAGAACACATTGACAGGTAAACATATGGAGGAACCCACCACTGCTAGAATGAAGACTGCAGCTCAGCCTGGAGCCCATCTCCCCCAGGAGCCCCAGGAATGCTGGAAGCCTGGAGTAGCCAGGTAGAGAGTTAGCGTGGGAGGTGGGGTAACAAACTGCGGAGGCAGTGTTAATTGGAAGACTGCCGGTGGCAAAGCTGTGCCAATTTTCGCCCCCTCCCCACTCACATGCAGAAATGCTCCCCTCACCCACCCATGGAGCTGCAGGAGAGCTAGCAGCCACAGGTTCATCCCCAGGCCAAACCTGAGCACTGTCAGCTACAGATGTCACAAGAGCTGCCTAGGGAGAGACAGGGCTTCCAAAGTGGAAGACCAGTGTTTTGAGGGGGTTCTCGGTAGTGGCCAGCTCCCATTCTCACATTCTTGCTGTGTCCTCACCTGGCTTTTTCTCTGTGTGCTCACATCTCTGGTGTCTCTTCCTCTTCTTATAAGGACACCAGTCCTAGGTACTGGGGGGTTAAGGCTTCAACATATGAATTTTGGGGAGATACAATTAAGTCCATAACACCCAGTTGTAGGAGCGTGATTGAACAGACCATGAGATACCCACACAATGGAGTACCATGCAGCTGTAAAAAGAAAAAGCATGAGGAAACTCTCTCTCAACTGAAATGGGGCAATAACCAAGATGTATTCATAACTGATAAAAAGCAAGGTGCAAAATACCACATGTATTATCTAGGAAAAATATATACATGCTTACCTATGCATGTATTCAGTATAATCTTTGAATAGTCCCTGAAAATTGACTATTTTCATATTGGATTACTGACCACTTGTACTCGCAGTCCTTCAACCTTTAGCTCTTCCTAATTAATGAATCAATTAGTTACCATACTTTCTTCAGCTTAGCTGAACTTTGATCTATGGGTATTCTCAAAACTTAGTTAAATTCTAATTAACCAAGATTTTATTGATCTAATGATACTTCTAATTAGTTGTCACTGTCACAAAATCACATGTACTAATATTTTTTGCAGCACTTGGGGATTTAACTTGACAGATAATATTTTTAGGATTTAGGAATGCTTTAGGCTATAAGTAGCAGAAAGCTCTAAGTTGCTTAAACAAATAGAGGTTTATTGTTCTCTGTAACAAATATTGCAGCCGAGGATAATGCTTAATGCAGACAGGCTCATTCTATCTTTCTTTTCTGTCCACTCAGTCATTCTTAGCATGTTGGTTTGTTGCCTCATGGTTGCAAGATGCCTGCTGCAGTTCCAGGCACCACGTCTGCATTTAACTCACAAAAAAAGAGGAGAGAACAGTGACAGCCTATTCTGTCCCTTTTTACCAGGAAAGCAAAAGCCTTCCTGGAATTCTCCAGTGAGCTTTTTCTTACATCTCATTGGCTAGAACTAGTCACATGGCAACCTTTAGCTGCAAAGGATGAGTAGTAAGGAAACAATGTTGTCACTGTTGACCTAAATCAATCAAGATTCATTACTCATGGCTGGACACATTGCCACTCTAACAAAGATGAAGTTTTGTCAGCAAGTAAAGGTAACTAACATTTCTGCCATACTCCTAGAGAAGGGAAAAGTCAGAGATTGTTCTTTTCTCAGAGCAAATCCATCTTTATTTCTCTCTGCCTGTTACCTTCTTTTTTCTGCAATTTTCTAGCTAGCCAGTGAGCCACTTCTAATTCCTCTTAGATCTGTCTTCCCAGTCTGCATTTCTGGGGACTCTGTTCCCAATCAGTCCCGTAATAACTCTGCCCTTCTCATTTAGATCCTCCTATACAGCATCTTCTTATTACACAGGTAACTCTCTCACGTTTCTATAGTAGTGGGGGCAAAAGGAAACCTACACGTAACCAATAAAATATCAAAAAAAAAAAAAAAATTCCCCCTCACAGAACAGAGCGTTGTCAGAGCTGGCGCTAAAACAGAAAGCCTGATTGGTGAATGTTGTCTAAGCTTGGGTTCCCCAGGGGACTCTGGACCAGAAATTGAGTGCAAGTAGTTTATTTGGGAGACGATCCCAGAAAACACTGGTAGGAGGGTGGGAAAGCGGGACAGGGAAGGGAAGTCTCCGATGAAAGCTGCAATATAAAGCCAGTTATCACTCTGGGGGATCAGAGCTTAATCCTGCTGGGGAGCCCCCTAGGGGCAGTGTAGAACATGCACCTCAGAGTTGTCACACCTGAACTGAGAGGGAGCTGGGATATTTATCCGTCAACTTTTGTTGTTGTTGGCTGAGGGCTGCTGCAGGGGCTGGGGCATTAATTCCCTGGCACTTATGGAGTCCTAGGTTTGGGCAGAGTGGGCTCCAACTGCCCAAGTAAGCCCTTGAGTAGTTGGAAATCAGGCAGTTGTGCACTGTAATGGTAATGCCAAGGGTATATGGGCAGGGCATTGACAGCAGCTGCTATAGGTGTACTGTTTTATACTTCTCAAATCCCATTGCTCATTGGAAATGATAGTAAAACCATGAGGAGCTACTACCAGGAATGGAACAGGGGAAGAACTTGAATAACCTGGAAACAGGATTGTTGAGCATTGTCTGCTACTTTGGGATCTTCAGTTTCATAAGACCTCAAGAGCAGAGAAGGATATTGTCCAATACTCCCCACAGTTAGGACACCAGTCCAGGGAGTGCCTGGCATGAAGATCCACTCAGGTGGATCATGGAATCAGGTGAGAATTGTGAATCCAGCTAAGGGAAAGAGCACTCATATTTAATCTGCTCTAAATAAACACAACTTTATTTCTGGTGATGCTACAGAAGACAATGGGTGCTGTCTAAAAAGCCAAAAGCTTTGTGCTACCATATATCTGACTTGCTTAAGCCACTAAGAGAGGCAAGGCGCCTCTGGGATCCTGGGATCGTTAGGACTAAATCGGCCTGGTCCCAGTGCATATTCTGTTTAATGACCTGTGCCTTTGATTACTCAAATGGAGAGCAGGACTCGAGAGAACAGATTTTGATGAGGGGTTCTGTGTTTCTTGAATAGATCTCATTGTGCAATGAAGGAACACTTTTCGTCTTTGATCCACTCTGCATGCAGGGCTCTGCTTGAGCTGCCGGCTGCCTCTGCCCTCCAAGAACCCTGTGCTCCAGCGACTCGGGCGTATTCCAGGCTCCAGATGTCTCTCAGGCCTCCATGCCTTTGCCTCTTTGTGTTCCTGGTTGAGGCCTTACCATCTCCTCACCTGCTGAACTCCTGTCTTTCAAGGCCTATCTCAAACATCACTTCTTTTCCATAGCTCCCTTCTCCCATTTTTTCTTCCCCATCTCCAATTTATTAAAGTTTGATTGTCCTCAAAAGCAAAATTTGTGACGAGGACTTGGGCAGAGATTTTTTTTTTTTTACAAGTAGAGGAGTGGAGAACATGACATGGGGAAAGGAGAAAAGCCAATGAAGCACACATCTGTCAGTGGGTTATCCCTGGGGCCCTCCCAGGGACTGCGTAGAATATGCCTTGGAATTGATCCACCATGGATTAGGGAAGCTGGATATTTATCTGCCATCTCTATGCCTGATTGGTTGAGGGTTGCCTCTGCGAGTGGTAAATCCCCAGCACGTCTAAGCTGTCCCAAGCACAGGTGTAATAAGACCCACACTGGTGCCACAGAAAGCTCTTCGTCAGGCATAGCAGCAGAAAGGCTCAGGGCTTGAGGAGGGAAGCTGTCAGCATGCATGGAAATGTCCACCACGGCTTCAGGGGGACTCAAGGTGAACTGATGGGATACGGGACAGATGGGATGTGCAACCCGTACCACGCCTGACATCTCCTCGCTAATTCCTCCTGTACCAGTGCCCACAGGACCACTGATGAATTCCTTTATGATAGCCCTAAATGCTCCATATTCGTCTGTTTTTCTAGCATGTATTGAGCACATTTTATGTTTCTGCTTTACATTCAACCCTTACAACAACTCAAGAGACAGGTACTGTAATTATTTCCATTTAATAATGAGAAAACTGAGGCACAGAGGGATTACCTAATTTTGTGTTTATGTACCTGTCTCTGCCTCCAGACTGTGAGTACCTGAAGGGCACGGCCTTTGTGTCTTGCTCTTTGTACACTCATATCCAACACACTGACTGGAATATAGTGGGTCCTCGACATGTGTCACTTGAATCGGATTATTCAGAAGATTCAAAGTCACTATGGAAAGTGGAAAGAAATGCCTGACATTCAACAGTGTCATTTTGAGAATAGCTTTTCAATAATCAACAAGGACCTGGGCATAGCTGGAATGATCGGATTGTACAAACTGAGTCTGTTAGGAAATCATCAGTAAGAAAAAACATGTTGTATGACCACTCATATGCAAACTGTCTGCTTTCCTCATCTTGAGATGAACCATAAGTTTTAGTAACTCTGTTTACACTTGCATTTTTTTTTATAATAACAAACAAAATTAATCTTCAGTCCTTACCCTTTGATGCACTGCTAAGGGACTGTTTGGAACAGAGTGTAGTCTCTGCCCAGCGTATCTTGAAAATAGCCCAAAGTAGCTGTCAAGGCATAAACAACCGAGGAGGCAAGCATTGCTGCGGTTTCACTGAACAGATGGTCTGATGACGTCGGTGTCTCCAAATTACCTGCAGCCAAAGCAGATGGAAAAATTAACATCACAGCCCAAGGTTGACGGCAGGCAGGGAGTCATAGAGAACTTCAGGGGAGAAAAGTCACATGGGATGCTTTCTTTGCTTTGTTTTCAAGTTCTACTGGGGATCTTGTCCTCTTTACAAAGTCCTCGAATAAAATGGCAAGAATTATTTCAGCTGATCCCACAAACAACCACCACCAAGACAGGGCCAGAAGGCATGGCATTCAGTAATGCCACGGCCACTAAAAAGTGAGATTGATTCTAAAAAGAGTTTGTTAAATGTGTAAAAGTATTATATTGATGAAAAGAAACATCTCAGAGCTGTAATTGAATACGATGGTTCTTTGAAAAAAATCATCATACCAGCTGCATATTTAGCCCTGGGCACATTGTAGTTTGTGGGATTTACATTCCATCTTGCTCCAAGAGCCTGCATCATAATTAACATTTTCCCCTGGGCCTGACTGCACAGCCCTTTATCTCCATCTATCTATTTCCTTGTTTAGGATTATGCTTTCACCTTTTCCTGCCTGCTGGTGTCCTGGGCCTTTATTTCCTTTATGCAAAGTTGTCAGCTGCATGAACTGATGCATTCCAGCCTTAACTATGGATCAGCCAAACCAGGCTGGATTACTTTGAGTCCAAGATCTGAAAATCACAGAGTCAGAATCACAGAGCTTTCTGTTTATAAATGAAGAAGTAGGCCTTTGGAGGTTCCACACTTGTCCTCAAGGCAGAAGTGGCTGAAGACAGAACAAGAACCCAGAGGTCTACTCTACGAAGCCACACGGCCTTTAGAGCTCTACAAACCTCAAGTGCCCCTAACTCACCTCTCTCAAAGGCACAGACCTTGAAATATCTGGCTTATGTACTTCAAACTCAAAGGAAACTCGGTAAGACCTAAAAAACAATTTTTAAATGTATTTTTCTACAACATTGCTGTCCAGTTTTCATGGTATTATAGCATGCTACAAGGTTCTCTTGGTTTATGTTCCGGTAAACAGACCCTGAGACAAGAATCTGAGTGTAAGGAGTTTTTTTGGGAGGTGATCCCAGGAAGCAAAGATAGAGGAGAGAGGAAGTGAGACCAGAAAAGGAAAAAACAGCCTCAGAGTATCCCAGCCAAGAGGTGAGGGAGTTGGGGTATGTATTCTCCACTTCTGATCTGTCATTATATGAGAGCTGCTTCCAGGAACATTAACTCCCCATACTCCTGGAATTTCTGGCCTGCCCCACTGGGGCAGGAGAAAGCCCTCAAGTGGAGAGTGACTGAGTCTTGCAGTAGAATGCATTGGGACAATGAGTGCTTGGGGGATATGGGCAGAGCATAGCAGCATTTGCTGTGGTCAGATTTGGGTTCAAATCTGTATCCGTTGACTTGTTGGATGACCTCAGAGAAGTTACTCTCCTTCTCTAATCCTTGGTTTCTTCATCTATAAAATGGAGAACAATAGCATCATAAGATATTGTGAGTAGTAGATGAGATGATAATACATATAAAGTGCTTAGCACGTGCTTAGTACACAGGAGGCCCTTGATATGTGATATTATTATCATTATTGTTATTTTCCTTTCCGGTACCAAGTGCCTGGGGAAAGAATGGAATTTAGAATCACAGTGTGTTATAGCAGGTGGGGGCCTTAGCCAGCATTTAGGTCAACCTCCTGATTTCACAGAAGTGGAAATTTGAGGATGAGGAAAATAGCTGTTCCAAGGGAAAAAATCATCTATTAGAGGGTTGCACAGCCAGATCTGCACACTGCAGCATGTGGCTCCATGTGCAGTGCTCTTTCCACCACTCTGGACTGCCTCCTTCAGAATTATTTACAGAATATAGATCTGGAAGGAAGAGTGAATCATCATCACATCCTGGGACAGCAAACAGGTTTTCTCTCACAACTTTGATAAATCAGCAGTGGCTGACAGTGGGGCTGTGTTGAGAAGGATTCTGATGACAGAGCACATCAGGCAAATGTGTGCAATTGATTATCAATGTCTGCCATTGACCTTGAGAGCACACTGGCCATGTGTATGCTATCCTGTTGGCATTGAGGTAATGGAGAAAGCTGAATGCTGGACTTGGGAGTTGGTGCCAAGGGAATGAGATAGCCATTTTGTTTGTTTTATTGCAATAATAATGCATATTCATTGCAGAAGAATTCTAAAGATATAAATGAGAGAATAAAAATTACCTCTAAGGTACAGCAAAGAAGACAACTGATCTCTGGAACTGATTCTGAGTCTCCAAACTCAGAATCAGATGACCTGGGAGTGAGAAAGGAGGCTAGGAACAGAAAGTCACTGAGGTCTGTATTTGATTGCCCCACCTCTGGAGGCAGAACAGCAGGCAGGCAGGCATTTAATCCCAGGACCCTCCTCTCCCCCCTGCCAAGAAAAAGAAAAGAACAGGAAAGAAAAAGAAAAAAAGTCACATCTTCCCGAGTTGATCTATAGATTCAATGCAATTCCAAGCTAAACCTCAATAGCATTAGCAGGCTAATTCTAAAATTTATCTGGAAGAGTAAGAGGCCAGAGATAGTCAAGGCATTTCTGAAGGAGAATAAGAAGGGGAGACTTACCTTACAGATAGCTGGACTTATTATGAAGCTATTGTAATTAAGACAATGTGGTACTGGCACTGCAGTAAACTGACCCATGGGATACAATAGAGAGCTGGGACACAGACCTATGTACGTATGGAACTTTGATATACGATAGGAGCAGCTCGGCAGTGGGAAAAGGAGGGACTCTATAATAAGTGGAGCTAAAAATATGCTTATGCATACAGATAAAAATGAAACTGGAACCTCTACCTCACACCATACCCCAAAATACCTCCAGATGAATTAAAGTCTTTGATTATGAAAACAAAACTTTAAAATTATTAGTAAGAAATACAGGTTAATAGTTTTCTGACCTTCAGGGAAAGAAAGGATTTCTTAAATAAGACATGAAAAGTGCAGGTCTGAGAAGATCTCAGCCAGGTAGATGGGAAACCCCAGAACAGAAATGTCCCGGCTCTGGCACCCCGGCCATGCCCAGTCATCACCTGGAGGCAGTCCGTGGGGAGCGTGGTCACAGCAGGCACACTGTAGTGGATCCCACGTGTGTGGGGCAGCTTCATTCCGATAGGCTCTCTCTGTGGGGAGATCTGAGTGGCACATCCCGAGGGCTGCCACATACCAGGATTGAGATAACCTGGTTTCCTCAGAACTCTGATAAAGTCCGATAACTGTCCTGAGTATACCTCTTTACCGACCCAACTACCTAGTTATACAAAAGTACCAGGGAGGGTTTTCATGGTAAACTTCAGAGCCCTCTTTACCTGGTTAAGCAGAAATGGAATTTATTTAAGGAGATTTAAGTAGCTCCCAGAATCTCTGGGAGGACTAGAGTCTAACGCAGGAGGCGTGCAGCCTGAACAATCCCCAAATGACCCCTCAGCATTGCTCTAGTGGAAATGGCCACGGGCGTAGATACCACAGGCGACACCACTGATTTCTATCATTTCCACTGCTGCAAGTTCTGGCAGCTGAATATCTCTGTCTCCATCAAAAAGTCTTCTGTGTGGTTCTGCCTCCTTTGAGTCACTAGCTGACAACTTGAAGTCTTAGATGGGAGCCTCTAACCGGGGAAGCCTGGGTCACTTGCCTGGGCCTAGTTCAAACAAAGGTCGGGAAAGCAATTTCTGCCTTGTTTGTTACCGCCTCATCACTCTTTTTTTTTGTTACCGCCTCATCACTCTTTTTTTATTTCTAAAGACTTTCATGCCAGATTAAATCCCCAAATTTATAGATTATTTTTTAATAATTACATTTTTTGCTGGTTACTTTTCATACCAATAGGACTGCATAACTCCATTGGTAAAACAACTCCAAAGTCCCAAGTTTGAATTATTTCAGGGAAAATAGATGGCCCCAATCATGGCACATGGGTTCTTGTTGGTTTCTTTCTTGGAAAGTGGCTCTTTCTGAATTTGTCCCTAGATTTGAGTGTCTACCTTACTTCGGGGCACAACTCTTTGTTCATTGACCTGCTGCGTGATTCTCCAGCAGTCACTGGCTGTGTGACAAAGTTATTTTTACTTCATGCAATGACTGGAAGATGTGTGAAGTAGAAGTGGAGGACTGAGAAAGTATAGTCCAAGAAGAGGTACAAGAAGAAGGCAAGCTGAAGGGATATTGTGGTAGATTGTGTTATGAGCACAAAGTCATTCTATCTTAGTGTGTACGGCCCTTTGCAATGTGACTTTGCTGTTCCTTCATCCAGAGGTGGAGTCTACACTCTCTTAAAACTGGGCTGGCCCTGTGACTTGCTTTGACCAATATAGCGTAGTGGAAGTGATGTTGTGCAAACTCTGAAGCCTAGACCTCAGGAAGCCCTGCAGCTTCTGCCTTTGTGCATTTGGAGCCCTGCCCTGTGTCCACTATGTAATGAAGAAGCCCAGAAGAAAGACCGTATGGAGAGGGAGGCCAGCAGCCTAGCTCTCCACACTGGGTCTAGTCCCAAGCTGACTTTCCAGGAGTGAGCCCAGGTAAAACCAACAAAAGAACCACCAAGTCAACCCCCAGAATCACACACACACACAAAATACATTCTTGTTGTTTTGAGCCACTAAGCTTTGGAGTAGTTTTTTAAGCTGCCATAGACAACTGAAGTAGGCATAATCAAGGTCTCGAATGTACTCTGATGGTAGAAGAGCAAGGTAATTACAAGTAGATGGAGAGTTTCTTTTTCTAACATTTGGCAGGCATCTAGTATATGCCAGGCACCTTATGTGTAGAATTCATTTACTCTTCCTGACAGCCTTCTGAGATAGGTACTGCTATATAGATGGGGAAACTGAGGCACAGAATGGTGAAATAACTTGTCCAAGGTCACATGACTGGTAAGTGGCAGATCTGAGACTTGACTTTGTGTCTGCCTGATTCCAAAGTCCTTGCTCATGACCACACCACTACACTGCCACGGGCACTCACAATGAGCCAATCCAAAATAACAAAGGATAAATACAGACGGAGAAATAACACTCAAGCTTTATAACTCTTGCTTTCTATGTTGATTTCCTAGCTAAAGATGACTTTCTACAAGAAGAGAAGGATTTTTGAAATGATGACTTGTATTCCTATTCAGGCCTCTGTTTTAATAATTCCTTCCTTGAGTTATTATTATATAAAAGATGGATGTTCTAAGACTGACTTGGGTTATAAGAAATAAAAGGATGGGAAAATTCAAACATACTCGTGAAAAATAAACAGACTTGCACTTACTAGTAATTCCTATCAAGGCAGAATGCCTTCTGAAGCAATCAGTGACATTCATTCATTCAGCACAAATATATTGAGTAATTGCTGAGTGCCAAGCGTTGTGCTAAGTGCCAGGAAGACAAATGTGATCTATTTCTAAGACTCAAGTGCTGTGTTATTTAGTTACAATAGAAAATTAAACAAAAGCCCAGCACATGAATTTTCTAGTCATATTTCCAAAATTAAAGAAAAAATATCAATGATGTAAAAAATAAGTAGCTTTGAGTTGATTTTCTAGTTAAAGTGATAGAGCTACAAAAATTAAGTTGTTCTCACCATTCTCCTGTATGACCAAAGGCTAGATGGTGACATACCACATGTCTATTTCATTTCCAGTAAATGTTAACTACTCTCCTAAATTTATAATCCAGAACTTGGTAGGAATTTATTTCTTCATGGAACCATAAAGAAGACTGAAATTATAGATGACTCTAGAAGAAAAAAATTCAGAAATTCCTGTAAGGCAATAAATTTCCCTCCACCTCTTCTTTTTTGCCTCTTGGATTACACACAAACACTGTAGCTTAGAACTACATCCATATTTGATGACTATCAGTTTTTAAAATGAGAACCATATTAGAAAATTGGCATCAGAGGAGTGTTCTACAGTAATGAGCAGGGAATGTTCTAACTCCTGCTGAGTGGACTTACACATGCTCCTTTGTTCCTTGCTTTCTCTGTGCCTCGGTTTCCTTATCTGTAAAGTAAAGCCATTTGACGAGATGATATCTGGAATCTTCCCCAGATGTAAAATTGTACGCTTCTTTAAAGAGCTCTTGTTAGTTATTGGCTGTTTTCTCTAGCTACCCGTGACATCTTCTTAAGAAATCAGAGAAAATTGCTCAGGATTCTTAGCATAAGCTTGATTTCACTTTCCTCCCTTGATCTTCCTGTGGAATTTAAAAAGTTTTTTTAAAGCTGAATTTCCTATATTGTTTTCCAGGATAAGGAATATAGGCTGTGTATGTGTGTGTGTGTGTGTGTGTGTGTGTGTTGTGTTGTTGTGGTTACCCTTTGGAAGGTACAAGAGAAGATGGGCACAGTTCATCATAATGAGAGTGATGCTGGTTAGGATTTGGAAATTTTGAGAAACTGCTGGCTTCAGTGTTAGCCATCTGCTGGGCTTATATAATCCACTCAACAATAAAATCCTGAGGTCTCCCATGCGCTCCTCTCCGCCCCTGGGCGAATCAGTAATGGGTTGGGAGTTCAATATCTGTGTTCCTATCCTGATTCAGCACCCAGCTAGTTGTGTGACGAAGAACGGCTTCCTTGATCTAAGCCTCAGTTTCTTCATCTGTAAAATTAGCTGCATTAGAAGATTATATTTAATCTGGGAACTACTTAGGTAAATTTAACACTATTTTAGTAGTTTAGTTATATTTAGTTCAAAAACAGCACAATTAACCCCAAAAGGATTTTAGCATGTAATATGCGTATCTTCAATTGCACGTCAGTGATTAAAAGAGAGGTTATCTGCCCAAATACATGAATGGCCAAGAATCATCCCAATTATTGCCTTGCCAGTAAGACTTCAGTGGTGTCCCTGAAGTTACCAATCATGATTCATGCCGCTCTAACTGGACGCCAGCCCTGTCCCCTTTCTCACGTGTAGCTGCAGGAGCCACACCATCAACACACCACAGAAAATGACTCTTGTATTACTACAAGCAGAGGAGGAGCTGAGACAGCCTGGATGGTTCCTCTCTGTGAGCTCATCTTCCAAGAGTGGACTTTTCTCCATTTTTGAGGTAATGAGTTGAGCTGACGAAACATGTGGAACAGGCACTCTAAGACAGGGTCTCCCATCCTACCGACATTTTGGGCTGGATAATTCTTTGTTGTGGGGACCTTTCTTATGCATTGTAGGATATTTAGCAGCAACCCTGGCCTCTACTCATTACATGTCAATAGCAGCCTCTCCCCCAGTTGCGACAACCAAAAATGTCTCCAGATTTTGCCGAATGTCCTCTGGGGGGCAAAATCAGCCCCAGTTGAGAACAGGCCTCTAAGAGGAGTTCCTTTTGACGTATGGACTTCCACATTGTCCGCAGCAGTCCTTGAGACAAAGAATTGGGTGCAAGTAATTTCTTTGGGAGGTGATCTCAGGAAGCATTGTGAGGGATTGGGGAAGTGAGTCAGGGAAGTGGAGAAAGCCAATAAAGGGCTGCTAATGAGCAGGTTATAGCTGTGGGCGGCAAGAGGTCAGCTTCACCGGGGGCCTCTGGAACTCTGCAGAACACACCTAAAAATTGTCCCATTGAGGAGCACGGAAGCTGAGGTATTTACCCTCTGTTAAACTACAGGGCGGTATGTCAACCTCCTATCCTGACTCACCCCATCCCCAGACTTGTTTCTTTGATTCAGAGTCTTTTTAGCCTTGTGATAACAATGCATGCCTTTTTTTAAATGCCTGATTAATGAAAGTATTTGTTTTGAATAGTTCAATCTTTTGAATGCTCAGATTCTGTAGCTAGGCTAGAAAATCTCCAAAGTCCTCCTCAGCACCAACATCCAAGTACTCCACCTGGTGATCTGAGGCCAACCCTGAGGAAGCTGATGAATAAGTAGAAAGAGCACAGCCTGATCCAGAGGCATGGGGTGGGTGGAGAGGCGCTCATCCTTTATCTTGCAAATTGAATACGGAAATAATTGCAAGAGAACAGGTAAGACTTCCCACATTGTCAGTTTTCACTAAAGGCACTTTTGTAACCATGACTTCACTTCTGAATTGATGTTGCATTGGCTTCTCTGACAGCCTTAAAGAGATACCATCAAGACTCTGTCACATAAATTGAACAATTTAGACAGAGCTTAGGCGACAATAGAATGAACTTCAACTGGAACGTGGTGGGGGCAGAGGGATAAATCTTCAGAAAATTAAATCTTTGCCAATTCAACCTTCCTGCATCTCCTCCTCTCATAACCCACCTTAAACCTGTTATTGAACCATTTATCTGTTTGGAGCATAAGGAAGACATGTTGGGAAAATCAAATTGTAACATAAAAAAGAGAAACAGCTGCCTATCATCTCAGCAAATGATAGACTGGTGAGTGTCTCTCTCTCTCTCTTTTTTTAATGGCATTTGTTTTCTTAACATTAAAACTGTTTAAGATAATCTCTGGTGAATCATAAGGTTGTATTACTTTCTGGCAATGAAAGCTTCGATATATAATCACTGACTTGGCCATAGCTCTTGATTTTCCTCCAAGGAGTTCAAAGCACTTTCACTTATGCAGTATCATCTTATTTAGCTTTGTAAGACTGAGGCAAAAGAAGAGAGGGAGGATGGACACATAGCAGTCTTTATTTGATGGACGGGGATATTAAAGTGTAGAAGGAAAGTGGCTTGGCCAAAGGAACCCAGAGAGTTCTGAGCACTATGACAGGAGTCTCCTCAATCTTTGGGCTGTATACAGGCCACAGATTGGGATCATGACCCTGTAGGAAAATATGTCCAGGATTCTGAACAGAAAGCTCTGCCTAAAGTTTGGAAAATGGACCCCTAGGTCTGATTCCAGGTCTGTAGCATGATTCAGATCCTGACCAGAACAAAGAGCAAATTTTAACAGCAGCTGAGGCTTTTTTTTTTTTTTATTTAATATTAAGAAACAGAAAATAATCATCCCCTTTCCTGCCAAGCATGGCAGTGCGAAGACCAGCCAAGCCCACCTTTCTTGAAAACACATGATCTGCTTTTCAAGGGGAAGAAGAAAGCGCCTGGAATAGACAATTGTTCTGAAACACTGGCTGACTTTTGAATATTCATGACTATTCTGATGCAAATGAAGATTTCAAATTGAGCTGTTTTTGCAGAGGTGCTGTTGGAAATATACACGCTTATGAAATTGCTTTTCTAGTTCCGCAAATCCCCAAGAACGACTTCCTTTGCTTATTTATGATTCTCCTAGAAGGTTTCCCAGGTGTCAGCCTTGGGCTGGAGTTTCAGCTGGTTTCTTTTCACCAAAAACCCGGTTTAGCCTAACCCACAACGAAAGCCTGGCTTTGTTTGATTGGAGTTGAGCCGGGTCTGATAGGCCCTCCTTGTTCTGCCAGCGGCCAAAGAGGCTTATCACACATCAGATTGTTTTTCCTTTGAGGTTACCTCAAACCAAAGCTCACTGTTCCCTGAAGAACAAAGAAAGAGTGAGAACGTTGTGCCAGTGCTGGGGAGCGCTCAGATGGTCAGAGAGTCAGGAGGGCTGCTTGGATTTTGCTGACTTTGCACCAGAAGGGTCTCACCATGATGGGCGCTGAGTGTGGCGTGTGGCTTTGCCAAGTCAAAGGACTTTGAAGAAGACACAGAGACCCCATGGGCTGATGGAGACTTAGAGACCTCCAAAGCGCAGTAAGTGTTTAGTCCCCTCTGGGGGAGCCATGGGACCTCCTTCCCTCTTCAGGTTGGATGCAGGAACAGTGATTGCTGGTCAGGCCCAGGAGGGAGCACAAGAGAGGTGGTTATTGCTGGAGGGAAGAAATGGGTCATTGTGAAGCCAGGGTCAGTTTTTGAAGAGAGAGGACACTGAGTGCTTTCCAAGGCCGATGAAGCTGCCAGGGAGCTTCCTAGGTCTCTCAGTAGGTGGAGTGAGTCTCTGTGTTTCAGACACCTGCTGGGACAAGGCATGGAAGCCAGTAGGGTCCCACTGGAGGTGAGGATGCTCTTTCCTAGGCCTTTAATCTGCCTAGGCTCCTTGCACCGCCCCCAGCACCACTCCTCAAAGGTCATGGGCATGGCCTCTGACCTCATTCCTTCAATAGTCCTTGGAAGTATACCTTCTTGCCTGCCAGGCCTCCACCCACAAATACTCCACGGGTCACTCTTTCCCTGTACCCGTGGAGAGGACCCTGACTCATGTTTATTCAATGAGTACTGTACTTATTATGCGCCAGGCCCTGTGCTAGGCTGGGGACATAACGGTGAATTCAACATGAGCTCAGTGCTTTTGGTCCATGGATCTAAACTTGTTTCCTACCCCCAACCTGTCTCTCTGTCCCATGATTATTCTCACCACCATATCTCTTCCCAGGGTGTTTTTGTTACTTAGAGTGCCCTCTCCTCTCAGCTCCAGTTTTGCAAAACCCATATTTACGTCCGAGGCATGCAAGAGTTGCCTTTTCCATTCAGCCTCCCCTGGTTTTCCCTTTTCCTCTCAATTTCTGTAACATATCCGTTCTGTATAATTTAGCATATAATTTTAAATGGCCCTACTTTGTCTAGTGACTATTTTGGATGTGTGCACTAGTCTTCTTTGAAGATTGGAATCATAGTCAACCTTGCACTGAATCTCTTCTTAACCTTCCATTCCTACCCCCACACTCAGCACACAACAGAGCACATACTAAATGTCCAATAAATACTGTTGGTTATTAGAGTCAGAATGGCTCCGGAGAGCCCCCCAGTAGGAGTGGAGATGGGTAGGTGGTGGGAGGGTGAGGAGCCTGTCTATAGCCCAGGCTTCTGGTCAAGTAGAGCAGCTGTGTCCTTGAAGTAGACTCTGAATATGACACAAGGAAAGCTATCAGCAATTCATAACTTGAAGGTAGATAACATATTTATATAGAGAGTAGATCTTATTCATTTGCTTCCAGATCAAGGAAAGTTTCTATTCCATAAAAAAAAACTCTTAAGAATCATCAAAGGTAACCCTCAGGTGACCTTTTGCAAATTACTTAACCTTTCTGAGCTTCACTTTCCTCATCTACAAAATGGAAATAATAGCAACACCCACCTAATAGGGTTGTTGGGAGGATTAAATTAGATGCATACAAACCATTTAGCCCAGAATCTAGAAAAGAGTAAATAGTCAACTAATTGCTATCGTACTTAATATCATTGTTATTGTCTCGTTAAAGCAGTATTTCTCAAAGTCTGAGAAGTGGGTTATTTAGTGGTATGTAAGATAGTTTTAGGTGGTACATTAATGATTTTTTAAAAATTTTAATGTGTGCTAGGAAAAATATTATTTTACCACATTTATGATTTCATGGATATTATTTCTATTTAATTATTTATTACTGCATAACATGCCATCCTTAAACTTAGTGGCTTTAAACAACAATGATTTATTATTTCTTTTGGTTTGTGATCTGGGCTAAGCTCAGCAGGTCAGTTCTGCTCTTCTTCACTCACATGCCTGGCACCTGAACTGGGATGGCTGGGAACAGTTGAGGCTGATGGGAATCTCTTTCCTTTTATATGATCTCTTCAGCCAGGCAGCTGGACTTCTTTACACGGTGGCACAGGGCTCCGAGAGCAAGGGTTCCAAAAGGACAAGTCCCCTTGTGCAAGTGCTTATCAAGTCTCTGCTTGCGTCATACTTGCTAATGTCCCATTGGCCAAAGCAAGTCACATGGCCAAGTCCAGAGTCAATGTGGGAGGGATTGCCCAAAGGTGTGAATACTGGAAGATATGGTCCATTGGGGGCCACCAATGAAGTAATCTTCCACAGTCATAATTACCCAAGGCCTCATAGCTAGTAAGTAACAAAGCTAGAATCTGGAGCAGTCTGGCTCCAGAATCTGTGGTCTTATCCACCAGGCAAACCTCCTCAAGCAGAATGTTTCTGTGATCTATCCCCAAACTTAGTGACCTAAAGCAACAAGCATCTTATGTTCATTAATTTTGTGGGTCATGAATTCAGATAGGTCACAGCAAAGAGGTGCTCACCTGTACTTCACCATGTCTAAGGCCTTGCTGGGATGACTCAAATCGCTGAGGGCTGGCTGAGATGGTTCAACCGGATGCACATGTCTGGGGTCATGGTCCTAACTGTCTGCTAGGTTCTTCACTTCTCCCCCTGACGACCTCCCCATGTGACTAACTTCTAGGCTTCTTCATAGCATGGTGGTCTCAAGGTAGTCAGATTTCTTACCTAGTTGCTGGCTTCTCTTCAGAGAGCAAGATAGAAGCTGCCAGGCCTCTTAGAGGCTAGGCTCAGAACTGAAACTGCTTCACCTCTGCCACACTATATTGATCAAAGAAAGTCACAGGCCAGTCCAGATTCAAGAGAAGGAGAAATGGACTCTATCTCTTATGAGATAAGCAACATGAATGTGCAGTGAGGGAAGGAATTGCGGGAGGCCGTTATTTGGAGACTTTCTACCACAGTATATTTAAAGTCTAAAATACTTAGCACTAATTTAAGGTTTTATTTTTTAAATGGACTATGTTTTTAGAGCAGTTTTAGGTTCACAGCAAAATTAAGAGCAAGGTACAGAGATTTTCCATATACTTCCTGCCCCCAGTAATGCATAGCCTTATGCATTAATTGTAACATTTGTTACAATGGATGAACCTACATTGACACATCATAGTCGCTCAAAGACCTAGTTTACATTAGGATACACTTTTGGTGTACATTCTATGGGTTTGGACAAATGAGTAATGACACATATCCTTCATTATCGTATCAGGCACAGTATTTTCTCTGCCCTATAAATCCTCCATGCTCTGCCTATTTATCCCTTCCTGACCCTAACCCCTGGCAGTCACTGATCATTTTACTGTCTTCATAGTTTTTCCTTTTCTAGAATGTCATATAGTTGGAATCATACAGTATGTAGCCTTTTCAGACTGACTTCTTTCACTTAATAATATGCATTTAAGTTTCCTCCACATCTTTTCATGGCTGATAGCTCATTTCCTTTTAGCAGCGAATAATATTCCACTGTCTGGATGTACCACAGTTTATTTATCCACTCACCTGCTGAAGACATCGTGGTTGCTTCCAAGGTTTGGCAATTATGAATAAAGCTGCTATAAATATCTGTGTGCAGGTTTTCGTGTGGACATAAGTTTTCAACTCCTTTGGGTAAATAACAAGGAGCACAATTGCTGAATGGAATTTTTTTTTAAAGTTAGTCAATCTGAAGAAAACATTAACTAAATGGTATTAGATGGAACCATATGAAATTTCTGATTTTGTGGATCACGCCCAAATATTGGTAATTTTGTGTGGTTCAACCTAATAGCACAGTGGTCCTAGAATATGGCAAAGGTTTCCATTGTGATATGCAAATAACTGAAGTTTTGGAAACATCTTTCAATTGAAATATTTATCTTCCGGTGACTTTCATTTCTTCACATCTTTGTTTGACCCAAACATGGAAACTTCTTATTTGGACAGTTTATTTTGTTGTTGCTGGTGGTGGTTTGGAAAAGGGTTGATGTGGGCTACAATGTGTCAGGTGCCTATTGAACATACTCATTCATCAAAATGTCCATGGCCCAAGAGACAACAAACTTCCCAGGTTTGCTGCAAATCAGACACCTGAGGCACCTGGCAGGCCCTTTGATCTTCCTGGGGAGAACACCTTTGATTATTTTTGATTCCCAATAGCAACAGTATTTTTCATGTTATCAGATATATCATCAGAAACCCCATTAGCTTGGTGGGACATTAAGACCATTTTCTGGCAGGAGCTGGTGCGAGAAATCGGAAAATGAATCATTGGAACGTTTGGCTAGACAGAGTGTACATCTGAAGAGATTGTTTTCCAAAACAAACTGCCCAACAATTAGAGAGACTTTGTGTTAGGCTAGGTTCTGATGATGAATCAGAACTTCAGAGATGTTGAGGGTCTGATTTAGACACTTTACACGATTTTATTTTGTATTTAGTCTTTGCCAGATAAAAAAACAATTTTTTTCCCCATCACCACCCTGGTTGTTTTTCAGCCTGGCACTCCACTGTAGTGGAAGGATTGTAACCAGTTTGGGTAATGTTGCCCTGTGGATCTCCAATAAAAAAATTCCAATGTTGTCTGAAGGTTTGGAATTGGTAAAATAATTTTAGGGCTCCTTTCTTTCATCTCAACTCTTTCTGAGTGAAATTTGTAGGAGAAAATTTTTGTTCAAAAATAGTATCCAAAAGATTTAAATGTTCCAAATAGAGTCAGCACCAAGTCCAAAGAACAAAACAAAACAAAAAACCTCAAACCGTTTTCCAAGAGGATTTCCCAAAGGAACGTTTCAAAAGGTCTAGATATATCCAAGATGGCTTAAGTCAGACGCCTCCCTTAAGCCTCAATAAATGTACTTCCCTTGCATTCTCAGTAGCTTCTCAAGTTATTTTAGCTGCTCAGCCCTGACAGTTAAATAAAAACTTGATGATAGAAGAGGTTTCGTTATGTGTGTGTGAAGTATTTTCTTCAGCTATTCAGTAAATGGCAAACTAGAAGGTGTTCAGAGGCCCAGAACAATAACGTCAAAGCTAATTCAATCCCTCACAGGTCAAGGCTTGTGACCAGGGCTCTAGCCTTTGTCAGACAAACAGATGCATAGCACTTCCGTGAGCATCTTTTCTGCACATAAAATCACACCTTAAAATAAGTGGGCATTGATTTCTCTTGCGCCTAGCTGTGTTTATCTTGGGTTCTTCCTCGGGGGATAATGCAGAACCAGTGTTGCCCTTGCCTGCCCAGCAACTCTAACACACCTCTTTCTTCTGCAGCATATCAATAGCACATGCCAGGATCACGCTTTATTACACGCTTATTACTCCAGTAGTGATAGGTTGAATTCTAATATCACATTATTTTTCTCTTATTTGAAGAAAGACCTCAAAATATCAGTGTGTTCACTTAAGGATCATCTTTTCAGGCACATAAATTTATATTTAAATTTTGGTCCAGTTATTCTCAATTTTCCTCATTCTTGATACAAGTTAAATAGAGATGACAGATTTGATTCCTTTGGACCATCAAAATGGTCTTAGTTTAACAAATTCTTCATTTAACAAAATCTTCATTCAGGGTGTCTACATATATATTCATTTAATATAACCAAAGCAAGAGTATGCAGAATAATGATAACAATAATGCTTCCTCAGAAATTGCATGACAAATTTTTTTCCAATTACTGACAAGTAGAACCAAAATCGCCTAGTGAACAATGGTTTTTCTCTGTCATAGGCTTAATTGCCGAATCTTAAAAACCTAGCAAAGAAAAGTATCTGTAATTTCTTATTATAAACATATATGGTGGAGTGACCTTGCATGCTAAATTTCCAATTAAGAGATGCAAATAATAGTCACATCATGTTTCACAATACAAACCATCTGTTCCCAAAGCCCTCAGGTTATCCTTCACTTCAAGAAACAGTTAAGTGAAAGAAAGAGTCTAAAGTAAATTTTAGGTTTTATAGCCAGTATTGGATTAGAAACCATAGCATATATATTTTAATGGATAGAATTTTATTACTTTAAAATTATTTTACTGCTTTTAAAAAATGATCGCAAAAAGTTCTTTGTTTAATGTTCTGAAATCATAAAGTAAAAAGCAAGAGTACTCTATAATTTCTCCATCCCCACACCCACTCAGAGATAGCCACTTTAGCCTCCTCAGCATAGATCATATTTGTTATCTTTTTGTGTTTCTTATGGGAATTTATTGTTTATCTCCTTTGCTCATTTGAAAAGACAAATTGTACTTTTTTCTTATTGATTTCTAAGAGCTCTTTATATGTAATAATTAACCGTATTAGATTTGTAGGTGAGAGTGAGACTGAATGTTGTGAGCAGTAAACAAGATTTGTGTAAACAGAAATAGGAATAAGTCCTCTACTAAGCAGTATCTTTTGTGTAAGGTGCTTTATGTATGCTACTTTTATAGAGCAGTTTGCCCTCATTGTTTGGGAATGCCCCTTCCAAAGACTGAATACAGTGATTACATTTCATCGACATCTTGGCTCAGTTGTTTTGGGGCAATAAGGTTTAGAGTTGGAAGCTGTTCCCCAGCAGAAATCGCCTGCATGGCTATATGTGTACTTTACAAAAATGCCTGCTCCCCTATCAAGGAGGTGGAGCCTAACTCCCCATCTCTTATGTGTGGGCAGCACATAGTGACTTCCTTCCAAAGAGTACACTATGGAAAGTGGGGAAATGAACTTTCTGTGGAGAAACATGGGAATCACTGCCTCAGCCATGCGATTAAGTTTTCTATCAGTAGTGATAAGTCATGTTGATAGCATACACCCTTGATATGATGTGATGAGAATGGTGCTTTATTTCTATGGTCTTCCTCCCCAAAACTGACAACCATAGTCTAACCATGACAGCAGACAAACACAAATTGAGGGACATTCTATAAAATACTCCTCAAAACATCATGGTCATCAAAAACAAGAAAATCTGAGAAATTGTCACAGGACAGTTTCATGTCAGGAGTATAAGGAAATGTGACTGCTGAATGTAATGTGGTATCCTGGATGGGACCCTGGGACAGAAAGAGGGCATAGGTAAAAATGAAGGAAATAAAAATGAAATATGGGGTTTAGGTAATAATAATTAATCATTATTGGCTCATTAGTTGTGACAAATGAACCATAGTAATATAAGATGCTAATAGTAGAGGAAACTGGGTGTGGGCTATATGGGAACTTTCTGTACTATCCTTGCAAATTTCCTTTAAATCTAAAACTATTCTAAAATAAAAAGTTTGTTGAGAAAAAATGAATGGCAAATATTTGAATTGGACCATTTCCCCAACGTAGCCATAAAATTCTCACCTGAGTTGGACTGGCTGTGACTACAGCACTCCCTAGACATTGAACCTTATTAGGCTAAGAACAGCCACAACAAAACAGAATCTAACTTGGGGTGATTTTCCGGGGAGGTTGAGGTTAGCAGTCTTTAGGGCTGTATGTCCAGACCAGTAAAAATACTGAGCTGGGAGAAACCATAGAGCTGACTCTATTGAACCATTTCATTTTACAGATGAAGAAACTGAGGCCCAGAGAGAACTGTGAAGGGCACTTGATGTGGGATTGTGGGCATGGAACTGTCCACCACAGCTGCACTGAAGTCAGATGGAATGAGGGCCTTTGACATGCTGCATGACAGCATCTGCTATACCATGGCACATTCTAGAACAATGCTATCCAATACAGTAACCACTAGTCACATTTAAATTAATTAAAATTAAAAATTCAGAGTCTCAGTCACACTAGCCACATTCCAAGTGTTTAATAACCACATACGGGTAGTGGCTATTGTATTGGACAGAGTAGATATAGAACATTTCCATCCTTGCAGAAAGTGTTATTGAGTTATTCTAGAGGATAGCTTCCTGGGTCTCTTTAGTTCTGTAGGTCTCTGACGAACTTGTATGGACTGAATATCCATATTGCTTTGCTGCAATAACAAATAACCCCCAAGCTTTGATGGCTTCAAACAAGAAAGGTTTATTTCTTACTTGTACTACATATGCAACACAGCATCCAGGTTGTGAAAGAACTTACCAACTGGAAAACTGTCAATCTCCATGGCAGAAGAGAAGAGAGCTCTGTGGGTCTTGTACCAACAATTAACGCCCCAGACCAGAAACGACACGCCGTTTCCATTCATAACTCACTGGCCAGAACCAGTCATGTAATCCCACCTAACCACCATGGAACTGAAATTTCAGAGAGAAAAACTGGCTACCAGGGAGCAGGTCTGCCGACTAGCTCTGTTGACATGATCACATATTCATTACCTACTCATGCATTTATTCAACAGATATTTGAGTATCTGCTGGCTTGGTAGCGAGCCTGGGGATATAGAGATGAACAAGCAGGCGTGATTCTTGCCCTTATGGAGCTTACTTACATTTGCTGGTAAATTACCATTAAGAGAGCAATTACAGTTACGAGGATAAGTATTCTGGTAAGGAAAGAACAAGATGCTTCAGTATCAGCAAAGCAAGCAGTTTTCATGCATATCAATAACTAGAACTGTGAGTATTTGTCGAGTTAAGGAGTCCAGAACAAGCACTCAGATAGGAAAGCGAGGGCCTCTGTTTATTCCTCCCCGCCCCTCCCCTCCATTTGCACCTTTGCTCCATTCCTGAACGAAGCCCAAGAGAGGTGTTTAGCTAGCCCTGCCAAGTGGTGACCTTGACTCCACAGACCGTGGGCAGGTGCATGGAGTTTGCATGGGAGTTTGCCTACGTGGGTACAGTGGCTCATGCTCACAGGATTCACCACGGCCCTCAGCGCTGGCGTTCCCGGCACAGAGCCTGAGCTGGGCAGCAGGCCTGGGAGCCAGCAGGCCCTTCTTGATTTCTCCCTGAGGAGGTCAAATCGGACCAGCCAAGAGCCCAGGGCCACCCGAGTGAGTTTCCATGGCTGTGAGGGTGGAAGAAGCAGAGAGCTTGGCCAGAAGGTGCCGTTGATGCTTCTTGCTCTCTGCCAGGTTCTCTGTGGGTGTTGGCACCATGCTCTCATCTGCTGACCAGCCTGTCCTCAGAATAGGACATGTGGCTAAATGTTACAGTTCCATTCCTGTCATCTGGTGTAGGGGATTTCTATAAAATGCAAGTTTATCAAATTTCATATTTTAATGATACATCTTTTTCTTTATTTTTTCCTCATTTAAAACCATTCAAAATAGACATGCTAGGAGGCAGCATGTAGGTTCAGTGCATGGACTCTCGGGCCAGAGTTCCTGGGTTTGCATTCCAGCTCTGCCACTGGACAAGTTATATAACCCTCTGTGCCTCAGTTTCCTCATCTATAAAATGGGGATAAAAATTGTATCTACTTCAAATGGTTGTTGTGAGGATTGCATTGGTTCATAGATGTAAAGTACTTAGAAAGGTGCCGGGCACATAGTAAGCACTTAAATGCGCTGTTATGTTATGATTATCAGTGTTGTCGTTATTATTATAACTAAGCACCTGCTGAAGTGCTCAGCAGCACGCTTTTTTTGTGTGAGGGTTGAGGGAGATACAAAGCCAGTCAAGCAGCCGTGGAGCATGGTGATTAAGACAAGGAGTTCTGTGGCCTGGCTTCAAGTCTGGACTCTGTCGCTTATTGGCTGTGTGACTTTGGGTAAGTTATGAAGCTCTCCAGGCTTCATCTGTAAAAGTGGATGACGACTCCTATGGTTTTCTTAGGGCTTGGCTGAGATTCTGCATGTACAGCAGCATTTAGCACCTAGTGAACACTCAGTATGACCTGGCTGTAGGAGGAATTATAGAGAGAGAAGAAGAAACTCAGTGGATGCCAGATGAGAGAAGATAAGCACGTAATAGACGGTTGTGCTTGAGAAGTGGTGGAGCATGGGAGAAATCAAGGGTCCCCGTAAGGAAGCAGGGACTTCTGAGCGGGTGATCTCAGAAGGTTGCTTGCAGGAGGCATCCTGGAACCTGGGCCTTGAAGGATGGATAGGGATTGATCAGGCAGAGAAGGAGGGAGGAAGCATTCCAGATAGAGGAAGGGAAAGGCCTTGAACTCCAAGCTATCTCATCTTGTTGGGTAGACAATGGGGAGCCATTGAAGGATTTTGAGTTAGAGAGTGACCTGGTCACTGAGGTCAAAGAAGGAAGTGGGAGGGTAACTGTGCAGACCATGGGGCCAAAAATGTATCTCCAATAGAGGAGATAAAAATAATATAGTGACATTTAGAGCACTTACTATTTGCCTAGCACTGTCCAGTTGCTTGGATTAATTCATTTTAATCTTCATAGCAATCCCATTGGATGGGTATTCTTGTTATCCCCAAGTTATCGACAGCACAGAGAGGTTGAGTCACTTGCTCAAGATCACACAGAAAGAAAGCCCAGGTCCAAGATTCAAACCCAGACAACCTGGCTCTGAGCCCATGTTGTGCACCTGCACTTTTTGAGATGCTTGCACTTTTGTGGCCATCAGGGAAGGAGAAGGAGAAACAATATACAGAACTTGAGAAATGTTGCTGCTCCAAAAAGAAATTACAAAATATACTACAAAGATATAGTAATCAAAACAGCATGGTTATGGCACAAAAACAGACACACAGATCAGTGGAACAGAATTGAAAGCCCAGAAATAAACCCACACATCTAGGACAGTTAATTTTCGACAAGGGAGCCAAGAACGTACAATGGAGAAAGGACAGTCTCTTCAATAAATGCTGCTGGGAAAACTGGACAATCACATGCAAAAGAATGAAAGTAGATCATTATTTTACACCATACACAAAAATTAACTCAAAATGGATTAAAGACTTGAATGTAAGACCTGAAACCATAAAACTCCTAGAAGAAAAATAGGCAGAACACTCTTCAACATTGCTCTTAGCAGTATCTTTTTGAATACAATGTCGCCCCAAGCAAGGGAAACAAAAGAAAAAATAAACAAATGGAAATACATCAAACTAAAAAGCTTCTGCACAGCAAAGGAAACCATCAACAAAACGAAAAGACCACCTAACAAGTGGGAGAGGATATTTGCAAATCATATGTCTGATAAAGGGTTAATATCGAAAATATATAAAGAACTCATACAACCCAACAACAAAAATACAAACAACCCGACTAAGAAATGGGCAAAGGATCTGAACAGACATTTTTCCAAAGAAGATATACAGATGGCCAACAGACACATGAAAAGATGTTCAGCATCACTAATTATTAGGGAAATGCAAATCGAAACTCCAATGAGATATCACCTCACGCCTGTCAGAATGGGTATAATTAATAAGACAAGAAATAACAAGTGTTGGAGAGGATGTGGAGAGAAGGGAATGCTCATAACTGCTGGTGGGAATGTAAACTTGTGCAGACACTATGGAAAACAATATGGAGATTCCTCAAAAAATTAAGAATAGAACTATCACATGATCCAGCTATTCCACTGCTGGGTATTTCTCCAAAGAACATGAAAACACTAATTCAAAAAGATATTTGCACCCCTGTGTTTATTGCAGCGTTATTCACAATAGCCAAGACTTGGAAACAACCTAAGTGCCCATCAATGGATGAATGGATAAAGAAGATGTGGCATAAATATATGTCTTGGGATGGGCAAACACTTGTTCTCTGAAACATGAGAGAGAGGAACTGTGAGTAGAAGGGGGCAGTGTGAGATAAGGGCAGTTGAGGAATCTCCTGGGAAACAGCTTAAATGCTCTCATTCTCCGAAGAGCTAAGAGGGCGGTGGCAAAGGCATGGTATTGTTAGGGACTTATACAGGAGAAGCAGCCTTTTGAAACAGTGTTCCTAACCACATAATCTAACAAAAGTTTTGTTGTGCCGGGCTAGGCACTTTCTGGAAAGGCAGTGTGGCTGGAATCGACTGGCTGGATTCTAGTCCAAACTCTGCTAATCCTAGCTGTGTGACTTTGGGTATGTCACATAACCTCTCTGCGTCTCAGTTTCCTCATTTGAAAAATAGGGTTACCTACTTCATAGGGTTGTTGTAAGGATTGGACCTGTTAGTTTATGGAGGGGCTTAGGGCTTAGGATAGTCAGCACTATGCAAGTATTAGTTATTATAATTGTTGTTGTTATTTTTCCTATAGTCCCAGAAATCTTGACAGCCCAGGACGGAGAAAGGCAATGGTAGTGACCTGTGATCTAGACCTCTCAGAATGAGCCCCACAGTCCAGTGGCCAGAGTATAGGGACATTCGTGATGTTTCCAGTTGGAGACGTGTAAAGAATGAATCTACCTTTGATCAACTAACTTCCTCGTT
Organism: Ceratotherium simum simum; assembly: GCF_057802395.1. Lineage (NCBI taxonomy): Eukaryota > Metazoa > Chordata > Mammalia > Perissodactyla > Rhinocerotidae > Ceratotherium > Ceratotherium simum. The sequence goes on from NC_141904.1 coordinate 23,109,400, forward strand.
TTTCTAGTAGCAAATTCCAGAATCACCATGGAAGCCTTTGGATTCAAATTCATATCGTGAGAACAAATGTGTTCAATAGATTGCTTACTAATAAGATACCAAGCCCAGGGGAAACATGGAAGCTTATAAAAAATACCAGACACGCTAACAAAGGAACTTGGTTAATCTGTGCTTCAAACCACAGATGCTGCCACCCCCTCATCAAGGTTTCAGTTGGTTTAAAAGCCTTCCCCATAAATTTCCCCTTTCAGGGCAGACATTCTGTCACACAGAAGTCTCACCCTTCCCTGTCTCCCTCTATCCCCCAACCCAGGGGCATTAGAGTTTCTGATCATCAACAAAACTGGAGATGTCAGGACAGGTAACTTACAAACAAGCCTCCTGTGATAGACTGAAGTCAAAATGATTCCATTTTTATTTGAGAGCATACTGTGTGAATTTTTAGGGTGTAACACACTCAGTTGATAATAATTCACTATATCAGTGATATTTCTTACTCAATCTGTCAGCATCTCAGATGAGATGAATTTCAGAGGTACTGTCTTTTGATACTGGTGAGCCGTGTTAGAGGCTCCTATTCTCCTAGAGGCTCCTATTCTCCTATTTGCTTGGGTCATTGGAATTGGTAAGGTTCTCAGGGAAATGGAGAAGACATGCCCCAACTCTCCAGTATACATCCCCACACCTCCACAGGTTTGTTCCACTCATGAAAGATTATCTGGATTTCAGATCCCTCTTTTTAACATGCATGCCCATTCACCTTATGAGAATTATCTCCAGTTCATCTTTCACCACCCAGCTGAATCAGAACCACCAGGGGCTGTCTGAACATCCTGAAGCCAGGGGCAGACCTGTGAAAGGAGTGCAGAGGAGACGGGGAGGCTCACAGATGCATTTCACCTTCTTCACAAATTTGCCTGGGGTCTTGTGGCCCTCCATGCTGAATACTACTGAAAGGTGACCACTTGGGGAACTTCATAAAGAGGTTGCAAAATATGTGCTTAAATAAAGAAGAGAGGACCTTAACTTCTTTAAAAATCAGTCACTCAGAGATGCAGCTGCAAACCAAGGAACTATAAGGATGGATGGCCACCGCTCTAAGCTAGGATTAAGCAGGGAAGCGTCCTTCCCTCCAGGTTTTAGAGGGAACGTGGTTCTGCTGACACTTGATTTTGGACTTCTAGCCTCCAGAACTGTGAGACAATATATTTCTATTGTTTTAAGCCAAAAAAAAAAAAAAATCAGTCACTCAGAGGACTATCATTTATTTAATAAGCACTTATATTGACATTCTCAATCTTGGCTGCACATTGGAATCACCTGGGAAGACTTAGAAAGCTCTGAGGCCCAGGCCTCACCTCAGACCAGTTAAACCAGAATCTCGGGGGCTGGGACCCAAGCATCAGTATTTTTTGAAAGCTCCCCAGGTGATCCCACAGCGCAGCTGACACACATGGTACTTGCCATGTGCTTTACACATAAACACATTCAATCCTTGCAACTATCTGAAAAGAAAGGTGTGGACACTGTTGCCATTTTACAGATGAGTAGGTAGAGGCACAGCAAGGTCCCATGCTTTGTCTAAGATCATGTGGCTGGTAATTTCCAGGATGTGGATGTGAACCCAGGCCATCTGGCTCCAGAGTCTGTGCTCTTAGCCAACAGATTCATTTCCTCTCATGACATGGGAAACACAAGTTCTTGGCAAGGCCCCATACTGTAAAGTCGCCACGGAGCAGGGGATGGAGACCTTGTATCTGCTTTCTGGGAAACCGGGTAAAACATATTCCCAAGTAATGCCACATTTATAATTAGTGATTTTAAGAAATTTCTACCAGAAAGTGCAGACTTTTCCATTCCTCCCACAGACTGTCTGAGGGTAAAATTTTCAACCTTTCCTTTTCTTCCCCATATCTACCCAGAAAGATTGAGAGCTAGACTCCAGCCGGAATTAAGTGGAGAGTGGGTGTAGTTGGTTGGCTGGGTCTTCTATTTGTGGTTAAGGTCCAGCCTATCAAGTTGAAGGCTTACTGACAGGTGTGTTGGGATGGAAGACTTGTCATATGCTTGTCTAAAATTAGTCCGCTGCTTTGTTAGACGGACTGAAAGGCTGAGGAAAGAGGGTGAGATTGGAAGACACACTGTAGCTAGTCCCAGTTTCTTCCCCAAACCAGCCCTGGGACTCAGGCCAGTGACTTTACTTCTCTCTGGGCCTCTCCCATAAAATGAAGAGAGTTGGATTCCATCTGAGGTCACCTCTCAGTTCAGCCAAGAGACATGTTTTGTTTGGCCCTCACAGTGCTTTCAAATTTTTTGAATTAATTACCAAATTTAAAAAATTGGAATCATTTATATACAAGTCTAGATTTCCAGCTTCTCTTGAAAAATCAGAAGGAATGTTCTTGCCACATTGGGTCCTATAAGGTACCTGTGGGCTGGAGCTGAGAGACAGGGCTCTCTTTAGATGAGGCACACTGTCCCCAGGTTTCCCCACCCCCCACCTGGCCAACGTCACTGTTCATTTACCTGTCTGGCCCCTGCGGGGAGTGGAAACCAGATGATCTTCAAAGTCTTTTCCAGAAGTTGAGATTTCTTTACTCATCAGATCTTAAAACCTGTGAGGCAGGGATGGAGTCTTAGAGACTCAGGCTCAGGCAGTATTTTCACATGAAGATAGGGACGATCAAAGTAAAACTAATAAATGGTAATGTTCTCCGTTAGACACTTGCCTATGTTTTATCTTTAACCGTGACACGTAATTTACAATGTTCAGCACACTCCTTGTGCATTTTTATATTCTGGCTCACTTTTTGAAGGCATAAGCAGAGAGCAAAACAAAAGCCATAAAAGGTTATGAAGAAATTGCGTGGTCAAGAAGAGAGAGGACACCAGGATAGTGTGTTCTCAGGAGGACAGTCTGAAATTACAGAGGAACTACCTGTTCTTCAAAACAAGATAATCTGAAACGAATTCCAGGAACATATGTCAGGTGGGTGCTGAGTCCAATGTTGTTTTCACACAGACCACTTTCAATAAAACTCTCTTCTCTTGATGGGATGTGAAGTTCTCAGGGAACTGGGAACTTTATTTATTTAGGAACTTTCAGATGACCACATGATCACTTGAAGTTGCACATAAATTCAAGTATTATTGACTCTTAGAGCTCTTCATACAGGACGCTAATAAAAATATAGCTGGATGCAGAAGATAAGTGACTTTAAGTCCTTCTGACCACTCACAACTTTTTTTATGCATTTCCTTTTTTTACTGGACTATTTGTGAAAATAAAAGTAATATGTACAAAGATCAAATAGAGTAGAAAGATATGAAATGAGAAGTAAATGTCTCTTCTTTTCTTATTTTATTTTTTATTGTGGTAAAATACATATAACATAAAATTTACCATCTTAACCACTTGTAAGTGTACAGTTCCAATAGTGTTAAGTATATTCACATTGTTGTATTTTCTCCCTTATCTTAACCCCAATATTAACCACAGTTATTTTCTTTTATGTCCTGTCAGAAAATTATATGCACATTCTTTATTATTTATACAAATGCATTTTCCCACATCTTCCAAAGTTTCTTCCTCACCAGAGATGAGTCTTGCCTGTTCTTATTAATGGCTGTAGAAATTATCCATCTTTATGGGTAGACTATAATTTACTTAACCGATTCTTTATTAATGGATACTTAGGTTCTCTTGAGATTTTAGCTATTACCAAAAAGAAAAAAAAATCCTATAATGAACATATTTGGTATATATATCTTGGTGTTTGGCCTATGTATATGTATATCTTGTGGGTAAATTCTCAGCAGCCCATAAACTGAGACTTTTGTTTGGTTGATACTTTTCTGTTTGAAAATGGATATAGTTTTGCAAACTAAGAGTTTTTAGTTTGGGTAGAATACTTATCATAGACTATAATGGCATAGAAAATAAATTACAGCAATAACCCAGATTTTGGAATTAGATGATCTAAGTCCAAATTTAGGCCTTGCCAGACTGACTGTGAGGCCTTAGGCAACTCGCTTAAACATCACTTACCTCAGCTTCCTCATCTGGAAAATGGGATTAATAATAGTACCTGCCTCTGAGGGTTACTGGGAGGACTAATTGAACAACAGTACCCGGCACATATTAAGCACTACATGCATTAGTTATTATTTTAGGTCTCTTCTCTTAATCATAAAATTTGAGCCTGACATTTTAAGAATAATAGCTTACGTGATATGTTCAATTTTAAGATTTTAAGATCCCAACATTTTTTTTCTATAATTCAATTGCCAAGGTATCGGTAAAATAGACAAAACCCATCAACATGCAAAAACTACCCTATGAAAGGCCTTCTCACATGTATTCAATCAATTCTTGTCTTCCTCCTTTTCCTTAGGAATACTTTGGATTTCCCTTTTTTTTTCTTATATTTGGCATGGAAATAGCACTTTTCCTGAACTTACTCTGGGTCAAATGAAGCCAGAGTCCAGGGGCGACCTTGTGAGAGAACAATTCTTTACACACTCGAAATGTCTGCAAATCTCTCCTAAACTTTGTCTAATAATCTTGACTTTGCTTTGTTGGGTTACCTGAAATGACTCATTTTCTTTTAATAAATGAAGTAGTGTCAAAAGAATCCCTATACCATCCTTCTCGCTCGGTTGCCCTGACTTGGGTGGGTGGGATGGGAGGTATGCAGTCTCACCAACGGCCCATCTCCCTGGGTGGCAGTGGGCTGCCAGCCTGGATTCCAAAGGTCTTACTTTGTGTCATGGAGCCCAGACCACTCACTCTTTGTTCCAGACTAGCTCTTCCTCTTTTTAGCCTTACAAAAACACTCTACATCACTATTCATTGCTCTAGTCAATGACCTTTTTTTAAAGTATTAATAAAAGATGGTTCATGGGGCCGGCCCAGTGACGCAAGCGGTTAAGTGCACGCGCTCCGCTGTGGCAGCCCGAGGTTCGCTGGTTCGGATCCTGGGCACGCACCAACGCACTGCTGGTCAAGCCATGCTGTGGCGGCGTCCCATATAAAGTGGAGGAAGATAGGCACGGATGTTAACTAGGGCCAGTCTTCCTCAGCAAAAAAAGAGGAAGATTGGCAGATGTTAGCCCAGGGCTGATCTCCTCACCAAAAAAAAAGATGGTTCAGGTTAAATAATAGAAACGCTGGACAGGAAGAGGTTGTTGGTAGGAGAGATGATGGGGAGGCATGTGGACAGGTCTTTGTGCAGATGGAATCTGTCCAATGCTGTGGCTGTAGCAACTCTTAAATGAGTCCTCATCCTGGAAACTCTCACTGTGGGTAGTATTCAAAAGGTCCCTTAGCTCCTGCCACTGCTTTGTGGCCACAAGAAGTCCCTCTGCCTTAGGTTGTCAGGTGGTGGGAAAAGACATAGTCACTATGGTCAAGAAAGCAGTAAATGATCTTGTAGACCCCCATCTTGGATCCTGAGATGCAATTGATTTGCTGTGAGTAGTTAGAGATGGAAAGGGATTTTGTTGTTGCTGTTGGTTGGTTTTTGCAATGTCTTGTACTGATTCCTGAAAAGGTGTGCATCCTGGTACAGTGGTTCTGGATGCCCTGAACTGCTCCCACTCAGCTATGGCCTCAACTCCAGGCAGTGCTGAGTCTTGAGAACATGCTGAAATCAGGAGGGTATCCCTTTGGAGGATTCACCCTGAAAGCTAACAGAGAATGTAAATATTTATTGAACACCAACTATGTGCCAGGCTCTGTTCCAGAAAATCTGGGAAAGCAGTGAATAGAATAGAGAAAGCACCTGCCTTCTAAGAGCTTACGTACTAGTGAGGGCGGTTATAAACAGGTAAACATCCAATATGATTGGTAATGGTAAGTTCTATGGAGAAGAAATAAAGTGAAGTAAGAAAGATCAAGAGTAACAGGAGCAAGAAAATGAAATAAAAGGCATCATATCAGAAAGAAAGAAATAAAACTATCTCTATTTGCAGATGACACGATCTTATATACAGAAAATCCTAAAGAATCCATTAAAACATGATAAGAACTAATAAGGGAGTTTAGCAAGTTTGCAGGATACAAGACATACAAAAATAAATTGTATTTCTATGCACTTGCAATGAATAATCTGAAAAATTAAGAAAACAATTTCATTTACAATAACATCAAATAGAATAAAATACTCAGGAATAAATTCAACAAAATAATTGCAAAACATATACTCTGGAAACTGCAAAAACATTGTTGAAAGAAATTAAAGAAAATCTAAATAAATGGAAAGACATCCCATGTTCATGGATTGGAAGACAATATTGTGAAGATGGCAATACTCCCCAAATTAATCTACAGACTCAATGCAATCCCTATCAGAATTCCAATTGACTTCTTTGTAGAATTGCAAGCTGATCCTAAAATTCATATGGAATTGCAAGGGCCCTGAATAGTCAAAATAACCTTGAAAAAGAACAACAAGTTGTAAGACTCACTTCCCAATTTCAAAACTTTCTATAAAGCAACAGTAATCAAGACAGCATGGCACTGGCATCAGACAAACTTACAGGTCAACTGAATAGCCATGTGCAAGAGACTGAATTTGAATCTTTAACTCCCACCATATACAAAAATTAACTCAAGGGGCCGGCCCAGTGGCGTAATGGTTAAGTTCTCATGTTCCACTTCGGCAGCCTGGGGTTCACTGGTTCAGATCCTGGGCGCGGACTTACGCACCACTCATCAAGCCATGCTGAGGTGGCGTCCCACATGGAGCAACTAGAAGGACAACTATGACACACAGCTATCTACTGGGGCTTTGGAGAGAATAAAGGAAAAAATAGATAAATAAAATTAACTCAAAATAGATCAAAGACTTAAATGTAAAGCCAAAACTATAAAACACTTAGAAGAAAACATAGGAGTAAAACTTCTTGAAGATTTAAAGGAAATCTTTCAAGATTTTTTGAGCAAGAAAGTGCCAAAGCAGGACTGCATTTGAACATCAAGAAGACAGAAATCATGACTACAGAAGAACTGCACAACTTTAACGTAGACAAAGAAAACATTGAGATTGTTAAAGATTTTGTTTACCTTGCTTCAGTCATCAGTTTAAATGGAGACTGCACCCAAGAAATCAAGAGAAGACGGAGATTTGGAAGGGCAGCAATGAAAGAATTAGGAAAAATCATCAAGTGTAATGAAGTGTCATTAAAGACTAAAGCCAAGATTATCCACACCCTTGTATGCGCAATTACTATGTACAAGTGCGAAAGCTGGACAATGAAGAAGGCTGACAAGAAAAAAATTGATTCATTTGAAATATGGTATTGGAGGAGAGCTCTATAAATACTCTGGACTGCCAGAAAGATGAACTAGCGGGTCCTAGAGCAAATTAAGCCTGAACTATCGCTGGAGGCAAAAGTGATGAAACTGAGGCTGTTCTACTTTGGGCACATCATAAGAAGGTAGGATTCTTTGGAAAGGACAATAATACTGGGAAAAGTAGAAGACAGCAGGAAAAGAGGAAGACCAAATATGAGATAGATTGATTCCCTAAAGGGAGCCATAGGCATGAGCTTACAGGAGCTGAGTAGGGCTGGTGAGGACAGGATATGGTGGACATCACTCACTCATTGGGTGGCCAGGAGTCAAAGCCAACTTGGCGGCACATAACAACGAAATCTTCTTGACCTTGGTTTTGGCAATGGAGTCTTAGATATCGCACCAAAAGCACAAGCAACAAAATAAAAAATACATAAATTGTACTTCATTAAAATTTAAAACTTTTGAGCCTCAAAAGACACCATTAAGAAAGTGAAAAGACACTCACAGAATGGGAGAAAATATTTGCAAATCATATACCCGATAAACAACTTATATCTGGAATATATAAATAACCCTTACAAGTGAATAATAAGACAAATAACCCGATTAAAAATGAGTAAAGGATCTGAATAGGCATTTCTCCAAAAAATATCTACAGATGGACAATAAGCACATGAAAAGAGGCTCAATATCATTAGCCATTGAGGAAATGCAAATTAAAACCACAAAGACAGACCTCTTCACACCCATCAGAATAGCAAAAATCAGAAAGTCAGACAATAACATGTATTTGGGAGGATGTGGAAAAATTAGATGCTTTGTACATCACTAGTGGGAGTGTAAAATGGTGTAGCCACTTTGGAAAACAGTCTGGTCATTCCTCGAATGATTAAACGTAGAGTTACCATTTGACCCAGCAATTCCACTCCTAGATATACACAACAAAGAGAAATGAAAACGTGTGTCCACACAAAAACTTATACGTGAATGTTCATAACAGTATTATTCTTAAGAGCCAAATGATGGAAACACTCAAATGTCCATCAATTGATGAATGGATAAACAACATATAGCATATCCATACAACGGAATATTTATTCAGGTATGAAAAGGAATGAAGTACCGATATACGCGACAATGTGGAGGAACCTTGAAAACGTTATGCTAAGTGAAAGAAGCCAGTAACAAAAGACCACATGTAATCTGATTTCATTCATATGAATATCGAGAACAGGCAAATATATAGAGGCATAAAGTAGATGAGTAGTTGCTTAGGATTGGGCTTAGGGCTGGAGTGGATGGGGAGGATTTGAGAGTATTAACTAAAGGGGACAGTGTTTCTATTTGAGGTGATGAACGTGTTCTATAATTGATTGTGGTGACAGTTGCACAAATCTGAACATACTAAAGCGCCATTGAATTGTGCATTTTAAATGCGTGAATTGTATGGTATGTGAATTATATATCAATAAAGCTGTTACAAAGAGAAGAAAAGAAAGAAAGGAAGGAAGAAAGGCAGGAGAGAGGGAGGAAGGGAAAGAAGGAAGGAAGAAGGAAGGAGCAAGGAGCAGTGAGCCATCATCAAAATTTGCAAAAATTGCCAGCAGCTTGGAAGAAAAAAGAGTCCAAGGGTGGAGAAGAGAAGGATATTTCATGGGGTGCGGGGGAGGCATCCTGAAGGCCTCTCTAATAGAGTGACATTTACTTCAGCTGAGACCTTTAGGAAGAGAAGAGTGAGCCACATGGGTGGTTGGAGAAAGCGAGTCCAGGCAGAAGAAATAGCAAGTAGTACAAAGTCCCCACACCAGGCACCAGGTGTGGGCTTGGTGCCTTTGAAGAGCAGCGGGGAGGTCCAAGTGGAGGAAGCAGAGTGAGTGATGGCGAGCAGAGCAGGGAGAAGAGGCCTAAGGAGCAGACAGGGGCCAGATCACGCAGCGCCTTGTAGACCACCATGGTGAGGACTTTGCATTTTTACTGAGTGAAATAGAGAGTCATCACCGTTTTGAGCAGGTGACATGCTCTGACTTCCATTTTACAAAGATCGTTCTGGCTGCTGTGTGATGAATAGACTGAAAGGGATGGAATGCAAAGAAAGGGGCAAAGTCAGGGAGGATGCCATTGATTCAGTCCAGGCAAGGTGCCTTTGCATCTATATATTGTGCTTCAGTTTCTCTCTTATACTTAAGGGGACAGGACCCACGGTGTGAAAATCACACAGACCATTTAAAAGCAGAACTGCCTAGAAAAAGGCAAATGACCTTTTTGTGGACAAATGACCCCCACCCTGGGTACATAAAGCTGCTTGCTTTGAATTTCACTTTCCACGTCCACATGATATTAATCGTGTAAGTATGTGTTTGACGTCTGTCTCCCTCATTAGTGTGGAAACTTCATGGTGGTTAGAGGCACGTCCATAGTATTCTCTGCTCTATCCCTGGCATCTAAAACGGGGTCCATAAAGCAGGTCCTCAAAATGAATCAATGAATGAGCAGTTGTTTTCGATCATCTTATCCCTTGTGATTTCTATGGGTGGTAAAGACAGGGGGTGACTGCCTAACATCTATGCCTTCCTCTACATTTCCCAGCCTCTCTTGCAATTGGATATGACTGTTCTTGGCCAGTGAAAAGTGAGCAGAAATAACATGCACCAAGTGGTTAACAGCTGGAGTGTATCTTCCATCACTCTATTCTCCTGCTGAAATGCTCTTGAAGACCACAGCTTCCAGATGGTGCAGCTACAAGGTGAAATAGGACAACCTGACCTATGTAAGACTTTATGAGAGAAAGAAACAAACCTTTGTTGAGTTAAGCCAACAAGATTTATTTTTTGTGGCAGCAAGCATTATTACTCTAACCCATTATACCTTTTTCCATTTTCCACAAGTACAGAGCTTCACAATACACACCACAGTGCTAGACCATTTTGGATAACAGTAGTCGGAAGTTGACCATTGCCGCTGAAGTTTAATTTTCCTTGCTGTTGTCTCCTTACAGAGTGAGACACTTTATGCTTTTTCAAATATTCCCATTGCCGTTGGAGTCATGATAGTACAAGAGTGGGATGTTTCAATTTCTGTAAGGCACTCAGTGTAGTTGGACCAAAGGCCCTCCTGATAAATAATGGAGGTAATCTAGTCAAGTTCTAATAAATGGGGCTGGACCCTCTACCATAATTTTTCCAGTAATTGGAGGCAAAAATGTGAAATCTTTATTTAGCTGAGAAAAGGGGTTGGCAGCTGTCTGGAAGAGATGAGCATTGACTGAGCTTTGTTTTAAATGTTCCTGGCTTGATTTGTTCATTTTATCTCTTTATTCTGCCCACTCAACTCCACTCTCACTTTCTTGCTAACCAGAAACTAGTCTGTGGGATCTTGAAATAAAATGAGGAGAAAGATGGTTAGGATAATCAAGATCATGTTTTATTTTTAACACTAAGCCAGCAAACTCACTATTTTTACCCATTATACCCTGATTAAAAGAATAAATACACTTTGAAGATCAATAAAAATGCTCATTTTAGTAGGAAAATGAACACCCAGGCAGGACAGAATTCAGCTTCTGAGAGCATCTACAGAGCTCAATGTTAATCTTAGCATCTACTATTTACTTGGTACTGACTCAAATACTGTGTAAGGATTTTTAATAATAATAGTAGCTAACATTTTTGAAAACTTGTATGCCTTCCCCTCCCCACAAAGTAGCTCACTCAATTAGTTTCTATTGGGCAAGTGGTTGCTGGGGTCAGTTGGATATGGAAGTAGTACTGGTAGCCCCAGGACTATGACCAGGGCACAGAGGGTAACCTCAAGCTGCAGTGGCACCCCACACTCCAGCACTCTGCTGGGCTGCTCTTTCCTCTCACATCCGTGGGAGACACTCTGAGTCTTGGAGGAGCCCGTGCACATGAGGAGCCCTGAAGCTTAAACTTCATTAACTTCAAGGTAAATCCACCATTGCTCTCAACACGTATTATAATCCTTCCATGGTCCAGAGAGTTAGATATCATTAAGACCATTGACCATTTTGCAGGTCAGGAAAGTAAGGATCATGGAAGAAAGCACCTTTGCCCAAGTCCTACAGATAGCCAGAGGGTGGGAGAGCTGAGATTCCTACCAGCCGCACCCCTCGCACATCTAGGGTTCACAGCCACGAGTTCCATTGCTTTGGGCCCTCTGGCAAGAAGAGGACATGGGACAGCAGAGGAAAAGCTTGGGCAGAGGAGGCGACGGAGAACTTTGGCAGTTCCTCCTCACAGCTTTCCTCCTGCCCTGACTTCCCATCAACTGAAGAGTGTCTACCCTTCTCCACAGGCATATTTCTTTGTCTTTTATGAATTTTCCCCTTTCAATGAGGTCCTTGGTACAAAGTTTACTTCCTTTGCTCATATAAAATTATTGGGGGTGATGTGCCCCAACCCTAAACCGGATAATCACCCATACTCCTGGGGCTCTGCCTGGGTCCTGGGGCCAGTGTGATTTGTCCTATTGCCTTCCTCCCTCCCCACCCCCCAGAATAGGCTTAGGTCCTGTACCCCACAACCCTACATCATGATCTCATTCACCCCTTCATTCATTCATTCATTCACTCAGTAAATACTTATTTGTTGTCAACTTTGTGCCTGACACAATGATAAGAACAGCTAAGGACACTGTAAGTCTCCTTCAATATCGGAATATTCCGTAGGAAGCAGAACAGTGCCCCTCTGTGATGGTCAGTGTTATATCAGCTTGACTAGGACACAGTCACCAGTTGTTCAATCATACTAATCTAGATATTGCTATGAAGGTATTTTGTCGATGTGATTAAAAACCATAATCAATTGACTTTAAGTAAGAAGAATATCCTCAATAATCTTGGTGGGCTTGAAAAGCCTTAAAAGCAGAACTGAGGTTTCCTTGAAGAAGAAGAAATGCCCCCTGTGGACTGCAGCTCCAGCCCATGCCAGCCTCTCCTGACAGCCTACACT